>NC_079189.1:256790842-257135392 GCF_029499605.1 Hyla sarda
GATGCTTAAATCCACAGTATACAAGGCGTGAAGATGTCAACGCCCATCCTAAGCTGAACGCGCCTGCTCTCATCAGATCGCAGACTGCTACCCAGCTTAGGGCCCGGTAAGTACTGGCATGGGAGACTGGCTGGGAATCCCGGGTGCCGTTGACATTTTGCTCTATTGCTGCCTTCCGCTCCGATTCCGAAAAGGATTTATTGATGCCTAAATGCACAGTATAAAGGGCGAGAAGCTGTCAACGGCCATCCTAAGCTGAACGCGCCTGCTCTCATCAGATCGCAGACTGCTACCCAGTTTAGGGCCCGGTAAGTACCAGCATGGGAGACTGGCTGGGAATCCCGGGTGCAGTTGACAGTTTGCTCTGTTTCTGCTCCGATTCCGAAAATTATTTGTTGATGCTTAAATCCACAGTATACAAAGTGTGATGCTGTCAACGGCCATCCTAAGCTGAACGCGCCTGCTCTTGTCAGATCGCAGACTGCTACCCAGCTTAGGGCCTGGTTAGTACCAGCATGGGAGACTGGCTGGGAATCCCGGGTGCAGTTGCCATTTTAATCTGTTGCCGCCTTCCGCTCCGATTCGGAAAATAATTTATTGATGCTTAAATCCACAATATACAGGGTGTGAAGCTGTCAACGGCCATCCTAAGCCTGAACGTGCCTGCTCTCCTCAGATCGCAGACTGCTGCCCGGCAGTTACCGGCATTGGAGACTGGCTGGCAATCCAAGGTGCCATTGACATTTTGCTCTGTTGCAGCCTTCCTCTCCGACAAATAAAAATATTTATTGATGCTTAAATCCACAATATACAAGGCGTGAAGATGTCAACGGCCATCCTAAGCTGAACGCGCCTGCTCTCGTCAGATCGCAGACTGCTACCCAGCTTAGGGCCCAGTAAGTACTGGCATGGGAAACTGGCTGGGAAACCCGGGTGCAGTTGACATTTTGCTCTGTTGCCGCCTTCCGTTCCGATTCCGAAAAGGATTTATTGATGCTTAAATGCACAGTATAAAAAGCATGAAGCTGTCAATGGCCATCCTAAGCTGAACGCGCCTGCTCTTGTCAGATCGCAGACTGTTACCCAGCTTAGGGCCCGGTAAGTACTGGCATGGGAGACTGGCTGGGAATCCCGGTTGCCGTTGACACTTTGCTCTATTGCTGCCTTCCGCTCCGATTCCGAAAAGAATTTATTGATGCTTAAATCCACAGTATACAAGGTGTGAAGCTGTCAACGGCCATCCTAAGCTGAATGAGCCTGCTCTCGTCAGATCGCAGACTGCTACCCAGCTTAGGATCCGGTAAGTACTGGCATGGGAGACTGGCTGGGAATCCCGGGTGCCAGTGCCATTGCCATTGACATTTTGCTCTATTGCTGCCTTCCGCTCCGATTCCGAAAATAATTTATTGATGCTTAAATCCACAGTATACAAGGTGTGAAGCTGTCGACGGCCATCCTAAGCTTAACGCGCCTGCTCTCGTCAGATCGCAGACTGGTACAGATCTTAGGTCCCGGTAAGTACCGGCATGGGACACTGGCTGGGAATCCCGGCTGCCGTTGACATTTTGCTCTGTTGCCGCCTTCCGTTCCGTTCCGATTCCGAAAAGGATTTATTGATGCTTAAATGCACAGTATAAAGGGCGAAAAGCGGTCAACGGCCATCCTAAGCTGAACGCGCCTGCTCTCGTCAGATCGCAGACTGCTACCCAGCTTAGGGCCCGGTAAGTACCAGCATGGGACACTGGCTGGGAATCCCAGGTGTCGTTGACATTTTGCTCTGTTGCAGCCTTCCGCTCCGATTCCGAAAAGGATTTATTGATGCTTAAATCCACAGTATACAGCTTGTGAAGCTGTCTACGGCTATCCTAACCTGAATGCGCCTGCTCTCGTCAGATCGCAGACTGCTACCCAGCTTAGAGCCCGGTAAGTACCAGTATGGGAGACTGGCTGGGAATCTCAGGTGTTGTTGACATTTTGCTCTGTAGCTCTGTAGACAGTTTGCTCCGATTCCAAAAAGGATTTATTGATGCTTAAATCCACAATATACAGGGTGTGAAGCCGTCTACGGCTATCCTAAGCTGAATGCGCCTGTTCTTGTCAGATCGCAGACTGCTGCCCGGCAAGTACGGGCATGGGAGACTGGCTGGCAATCCAAGGTGCTATTGACATTTTGATCTGTTGCAGCCTTCCTCTCCGATTAAAAAAAATATTTATTGATGCTTAAATCCACAGTATACAAGGCGTAAAGATGTCAACGCCCATCCTAAGCTGAACGCGCCTGCTCTCATCAGATCGCAGACTGCTACCCAGCTTAGGGCCCGGTAAGTACTGGCATGGGAGACTGGCTGGGAATCCCGGGTGCCGTTGACATTTTGCTCTATTGCTGCCTTCCGCTCCGATTCCGAAAAGGATTTATTGATGCCTAAATGCACAGTATAAAGGGCGAGAAGCTGTCAACGGCCATCCTAAGCTGAACGCGCCTGCTCTCATCAGATCGCAGACTGCTACCCAGTTTAGGGCCCGGTAAGTACCAGCATGGGAGACTGGCTTGGAATCCCAGGTGTCGTTGACATTTTGCTCGGTTGCCGCCTTCCGCTCCGATTCCGAAAAGGATTTATTGATGCTTAAATCCACAGTATACAGGGTGTGAAGATGTCTACGGCCATCCTAAGCTGTATGCGCCTGTTCTCGTCAGATCGCAGACTGCTACCCAGCTTCGGGCCTGGTAAGTACCAGCATGGGAGACTGGCTGGGAATCCCGGGTGCAGTTGACATTTTGCTCTGTTTCTGCTCCGATTCCGAAAATTATTTATTGATGCTTAAATCCACAGTATACAAAGTGTGATGCTGTCAACGGCCATCCTAAGCTGAACGCGCCTGCTCTTGTCAGATCGCAGACTGCTACCCAGCTTAGGGCCTGGTAAGTACCAGCATGGAAGACTGGCTGGGAATCCCAGGTGCAGTTTCCATTTTAATCTGTTGCCGCCTTCCGCTCCGATTCGGAAAATAATTTATTGATGCTTAAATCCACAATATACAGGGTGTGAAGCTGTCAACGGCCATCCTAAGCCTGAACGTGCCTGCTCTCCTCAGATCGCAGACTGCTGCCCGGCAGTTACCGGCATTGGAGACTGGCTGGCAATCCAAGGTGCCATTGACATTTTGCTCTGTTGCAGCCTTCCTCTCCGACAAATAAAAATATTTATTGATGCTTAAATCCACAATATACAAGGCGTGAAGATGTCAACGGCCATCCTAAGCTGAACGCGCCTGCTCTCGTCAGATCGCAGACTGCTACCCAGCTTAGGGCCCAGTAAGTACTGGCATGGGAGACTGGCTGGGAAACCCGGGTGCAGTTGACATTTTGCTCTGTTGCCGCCTTCCGTTCCGATTCCGAAAAGGATTTATTGATGCTTAAATGCACAGTATAAAAAGCATGAAGCTGTCAATGGCCATCCTAAGCTGAACGCGCCTGCTCTTGTCAGATCGCAGACTGTTACCCAGCTTAGGGCCCGGTAAGTACTGGCATGGGAGACTGGCTGGGAATCCCGGTTGCCGTTGACACTTTGCTCTATTGCTGCCTTCCGCTCCGATTCCGAAAAGAATTTATTGATGCTTAAATCCACAGTATACAAGGTGTGAAGCTGTCAACGGCCATCCTAAGCTGAATGAGCCTGCTCTCGTCAGATCGCAGAATGCTACCCAGCTTAGGATCCGGTAAGTACTGGCATGGGAGACTGGCTGGGAATCCCGGGTGCCAGTGCCATTGCCATTGACATTTTGCTCTATTGCTGCCTTCCGCTCCGATTCCGAAAATAATTTATTGATGCTTAAATCCACAGTATACAAGGTGTGAAGCTGTCGACGGCCATCCTAAGCTTAACGCGCCTGCTCTCATCAGATCGCAGACTGGTACAGATCTTAGGGCCCGGTAAGTACCAGCATGGGACACTGGCTGGGAATCCCGGCTGCTGTTGACATTTTGCTCTGTTGCCGCCTTACGCTCCGATTCCGAAAAGGATTTATTGATGCTTAAATCCACAGTATACAGGGTGTGAAGATGTCTACGGCCATCCTAAGCTGAATGCGCCTGTTCTCGTCAGATCGCAGACTGGTACAGATCTTAGGGCCCGGTAAGTACCGGCATGGGACACTGGCTGGGAATCCCGGCTGCCGTTGACATTTTGCTCTGTTGCCGCCTTCCGTTCCGATTCCAAAAAGGATTTATTGATGCTTAAATGCACAGTATAAAGGGCGAGAAGCTGTCAACGGCCATCCTAAGCTCAACGCGCCTGCTCTCGTCAGATCGCAGACTGCTACCCAGCTTAGCGCCCGGTAAGTACCAGCATGGGAGACTGGCTGGGAATCCCGGCTGCCGTTGACATTTTGCTCTGTTGCCGCCTTCCGTTCCGATTCCGAAAAGGATTTATTGATGCTTAAATGCACAGTATACAAAATGCGAAGCTGTCAACGGCCATCCTAAGCTGAACCCGCCTGCTCTCATCAGATCGCAGACTGCTACCCAGCTTAGGGCCTGGTAAGTTATAGCATGGGAGACTGGCTGGGAATCCCGGGTGCAGTTGACATTTTAATCTGTTGCCGCCTTCCGCTCCGATTCGGAAAAGGATTTATTGATGCTTAAATCCACAGTATACAGGGTGTGAAGATGTCTACGGCCATCCTAAGCTGAATGCGCCTGTTCTCGTCAGATCGCAGACTGCTTCCCAGCTTCGGGCCTGGTAAGTACCAGCATGGGAGACTGGCTGGGAATCCCGGGTGCAGTTGACATTTTGCTCTGTTTCTGCTCCGATTCCGAAAATTATTTATTGATGCTTAAATCCACAGTATACAAAGTGTGAAGCTGTCAACGGCCATCCTAAGCTGAACGCGCCTGCTCTCGTCAGATCGCAGACTGATACCCAGCTTAGGGCCCGTTAAGTACCAGCATGGGAGACTGGCTGGGAATCCCAGGTGTTGTTGACATTTTGTTCTGTAGCCGCCTTCCGCTTCGATTCCGAAAATGATTTATTGATGCTTAAATTCACAGTATACAGGGTGTGATGCCGTCTACGGCTATCCTAAGCTGAATGTGCCTGTTCTTGTCAGATCGCAGACTGCTGCCCGGCAAGTACGGGCATGAGAGACTGGCTGACAATCCAAGGTGCTATTGACATTTTGCTCTGTTGCCGCCTTCCTCTCCGATTCCGAAAAGGATTTATTGATGCTTAAATGCACAGTATAAAAAGCATGAAGCTGTCAATGGCCATCCTAAGCTGAACGTGCCTGCTCTCGTCAGATCGCAGACTGCTACCCAGCTTAGGGCCCGGTAAGTACTGGCAGGGGAGACTGGCTGGGAATCCCAGGTGCCGTTGACATTTTGCTCTATTGCTGCCTTCCGCTCCGATTCCGAAAATAATTTAATGATGCTTAAATCCACAGTATACAAGGTGTGAAGCTGTCGACGGCCATCCTAAGCTTAACGCGCCAGCTCTCGTCAGATCGCAGACTGGTACAGATCTTAGGGCCCGATAAGTACCGGCATGGGACACTGGCTGGGAATCCCGGCTGCCGTTGACATTTTGCTCTGTTGCCGCCTTACGCTCCGATTCCGAAAAGGATTTATTGATGCTTAAATCCACAGTATACAGGGTGTGAAGAGGTTTACGGCCATCCTAAGCTGAATGCGCCTGTTCTCGTCAGATCGCAGACTGGTACAGATCTTAGGGCCCGGTAAGTACCGGCATGGGACACTGGCTGGGAATCCCGGCTGCCGTTGACATTTTGCTCTGTTGCCGCCTTCCGTTCCGATTCCGAAAAGGATTTATTGATGCTTAAATGCACAATATAAAGGGCAAGAAGCTGTCAACGGCCATCCTAAGCTGAACACGCTTGCTCTTGTCAGATCGCAGACTGCTACCCAGCTTAGGGCCTGGTAAGAACTAGCATGGGAGACTGGCTGGGAATCCCGGGTGCACTTGACATTTTAATCTGTTGCCTCCTTCCGCTCCGATTCGGAAAAGGATTTATTGATGCTTAAATCCACAGTATACAGGGTGTGAAGCTGTCAACGGCCATCCTAAGCTGAATGCGCCTGTTCTCGTCAGATCGCAGACTGGTACCCAGCTTAGGGCCCGGTAAGTACCAGCATGGGAGACTGGCTGGGAATCCCAGGTGTCGTTGACGTTTTGCTCTGTTGCCGCCTTACGCTCCGATTCCGAAAAGGATTTATTGATGCTTAAATCCACAGTATACAGGGTGTGAAGATATCTACGGCCATCCTAAGCTGAATGCGCCTGTTCTCGTCAGATCGCAGACTGGTACAGATCTTAGGGCCCGGTAAGTACCGGCATGGGACACTGGCTGGGAATCCCGGCTGCCGTTGACATTTTGCTCTGTTGCCGCCTTCCGTTCCGATTCCGAAAAGGATTTATTGATGCTTAAATGCACAGTATACAAAATATGAAGCTGTCAACGGCCATCCTAAGCTGAACGCGCCTGCTCTCGTCAGATCGCAGACTGCTACCCAGCTTAGGGCCTGGTAAGTACCAGCATGGGAGACTGGCTGGGAATCCCAGGTGCAGTTGACATTTTAATCTGTTGCCGCCTTCCGCTCCGATTCGGAAAAGGATTTATTGATGCTTAAATCCACAATATACAGGGTGTGAAGCTGTCAACGGCCATCCTAAGCCTGAACATGCCTGCTCTCCTCAGATCGCAGACTGCTGCCCGGCAGATACCGGCATGGGAGACTGGCTGGCAATCCAAGGTGCCATTGACATTTTGCTCTGTTGCCGCCTTCTTCTCCGATTAATAAAAATATTTATTGATGGTTAAATCCACAATATACAAGGCGTAAAGATGTCAACGGACATCCTAAGCTGAACGCGCCTGCTCTCGTCAGATCGCAGACTGCTACCCAGCTTAGGGCCAGGTAAGTACCAGCATGGGAGACTGGCTGGGAATTCCAGGTGTTGTTGACATTTTGCTCTGTAGCCGCCTTCCGCTCCGATTCCGAAAATGATTTATTGATGCTTAAATCCACAGTATACAGCTTGTGAAGCTGTCTACGACTATCCTAACCTGAATGCGCCTGCTCTCGTCAGATCGCAGACTGCTACCCAGCTTAGAGCCCGGTAAGTACCAGTATGGGAGACTGGCTGGGAATCTCAGGTGTTGTTGACATTTTGCTCTGTAGCTCTGTAGACAGTTTGCTCCGATTCCGAAAAGGATTTATTGATGCTTAAATCCACAATATACAGGGTGTGAAGCCGTCTACGGCTATCCTAAGCTGAATGCGCCTGTTCTTGTCAGATCGCAGACTGCTGCCCGGCAAGTACGGGCATGGGAGACTGGCTGGCAATCCAAGGTGCTATTGACATTTTGATCTGTTGCAGCCTTCCTCTCCGATTAAAAAAAATATTTATTGATGCTTAAATCCACAGTATACAAGGCGTGAAGATGTCAACGCCCATCCTAAGCTGAACGCGCCTGCTCTCATCAGATCGCAGACTGCTACCCAGCTTAGGGCCCGGTAAGTACTGGCATGGGAGACTGGCTGGGAATCCCGGGTGCCGTTGACATTTTGCTCTATTGCTGCCTTCCGCTCCGATTCCGAAAAGGATTTATTGATGCCTAAATGCACAGTATAAAGGGCGAGAAGCTGTCAACGGCCATCCTAAGCTGAACGCGCCTGCTCTCATCAGATCGCAGACTGCTACCCAGTTAAGGGCCCGGTAAGTACCAGCATGGGAGACTGGCTTGGAATCCCAGGTGTCGTTGACATTTTGCTCGGTTGCCGCCTTCCGCTCCGATTCCGAAAAGGATTTATTGATGCTTAAATCCACAGTATACAGGGTGTGAAGATGTCTACGGCCATCCTAAGCTGTATGCGCCTGTTCTCGTCAGATCGCAGACTGCTACCCAGCTTCGGGCCTGGTAAGTACCAGCATGGGAGACTGGCTGGGAATCCCGGGTGCAGTTGACATTTTGCTCTGTTTCTGCTCCGATTCCGAAAATTATTTATTGATGCTTAAATCCACAGTATACAAAGTGTGATGCTGTCAACGGCCATCCTAAGCTGAACGCGCCTGCTCTTGTCAGATCGCAGACTGCTACCCAGCTTAGGGCCTGGTAAGTACCAGCATGGGAGACTGGCTGGGAATCCCGGGTGCAGTTGCCATTTTAATCTGTTGCCGCCTTCCGCTCCGATTCGGAAAATAATTTATTGATGCTTAAATCCACAATATACAGGGTGTGAAGCTGTCAACGGCCATCCTAAGCCTGAACGTGCCTGCTCTCCTCAGATCGCAGACTGCTGCCCGGCAGTTACCGGCATTGGAGACTGGCTGGCAATCCAAGGTGCCATTGACATTTTGCTCTGTTGCAGCCTTCCTCTCCGACAAATAAAAATATTTATTGATGCTTAAATCCACAATATACAAGGCGTGAAGATGTCAACGGCCATCCTAAGCTGAACGCGCCTGCTCTCGTCAGATCGCAGACTGCTACCCAGCTTAGGGCCCAGTAAGTACTGGCATGGGAGACTGGCTGGGAAACCCGGGTGCAGTTGACATTTTGCTCTGTTGCCGCCTTCCGTTCCGATTCCGAAAAGGATTTATTGATGCTTAAATGCACAGTATAAAAAGCATGAAGCTGTCAATGGCCATCCTAAGCTGAACGCGCCTGCTCTTGTCAGATCGCAGACTGTTACCCAGCTTAGGGCCCGGTAAGTACTGGCATGGGAGACTGGCTGGGAATCCCGGTTGCCGTTGACACTTTGCTCTATTGCTGCCTTCCGCTCCGATTCCGAAAAGAATTTATTGATGCTTAAATCCACAGTATACAAGGTGTGAAGCTGTCAACGGCCATCCTAAGCTGAATGAGCCTGCTCTCGTCAGATCGCAGACTGCTACCCAGCTTAGGATCCGGTAAGTACTGGCATGGGAGACTGGCTGGGAATCCCGGGTGCCAGTGCCATTGCCATTGACATTTTGCTCTATTGCTGCCTTCCGCTCCGATTCCGAAAATAATTTATTGATGCTTAAATCCACAGTATACAAGGTGTGAAGCTGTCGACGGCCATCCTAAGCTTAACGCGCCTGCTCTCGTCAGATCGCAGACTGGTACAGATCTTAGGGCCCGGTAAGTACCGGCATGGGACACTGGCTGGGAATCCCGGCTGCCGTTAACATTTTGCTCTGTTGCCGCCTTCCGTTCCGTTCCGATTCCGAAAAGGATTTATTGATGCTTAAATGCACAGTATAAAGGGCGAGAAGCTGTCAACGGCCATCCTAAGCTGAACGCGCCTGCTCTCGTCAGATCGCAGACTGCTACCCAGCTTAGGGCCCGGTAAGTACCAGCATGGGACACTGGCTGGGAATCCCAGGTGTCGTTGACATTTTGCTCTGTTGCCGCCTTCCGCTCCGATTCCGAAAAGGATTTATTGATGCTTAAATCCACAGTATACAGGGTGTGAAGATGTCTACGGCCATCCTAAGCAGAATGCGCCTGTTCTCGTCAGAGCGCAGACTGCTGCCCAGCTTCAAGCCTGGTAAGTACCAGCATGGGAGACTGGCTGGGTATCCCGGGTGCAGTTGACATTTTGCTCTGTTTCTGCTCCGATTCCAAAAATTATTTATTGATGCTTAAATCCACAGTATACAAAGTGTGAAGCTGTCAATGGCCATCCTAAGCTGAACGTGCCTGCTCTCGTCAGATCGCAGACTGCTACCCAGCTTAGGGCCCGGTAAGTACTGGCAGGGGAGACTGGCTGGGAATCCCAGGTGCCGTTGACATTTTGCTCTATTGCTGCCTTCCGCTCCGATTCCGAAAATAATTTAATGATGCTTAAATCCACAGTATACAAGGTGTGAAGCTGTCGACGGCCATCCTAAGCTTAACGCGCCAGCTCTCGTCAGATCGCAGACTGGTACAGATCTTAGGGCCCGGTAAGTACCGGCATGGGACACTGGCTGGGAATCCCGGCTGCCGTTGACATTTTGCTCTGTTGCCGCCTTACGCTCCGATTCCGAAAAGGATTTATTGATGCTTAAATCCACAGTATACAGGGTGTGAAGAGGTCTACGGCCATCCTAAGCTGAATGCGCCTGTTCTCGTCAGATCGCAGACTGGTACAGATCTTAGGGCCCGGTAAGTACCGGCATGGGACACTGGCTGGGAATCCCGGCTGCCGTTGACATTTTGCTCTGTTGCCGCCTTCCGTTCCGATTCCGAAAAGGATTTATTGATGCTTAAATGCACAATATAAAGGGCAAGAAGCTGTCAACGGCCATCCTAAGCTGAACGCGCTTGCTCTTGTCAGATCGCAGACTGCTACCCAGCTTAGGGCCTGGTAAGAACTAGCATGGGAGACTGGCTGGGAATCCCGGGTGCACTTGACATTTTAATCTGTTGCCTCCTTCCGCTCCGATTCGGAAAAGGATTTATTGATGCTTAAATCCACAGTATACAGGGTGTGAAGCTGTCAACGGCCATCCTAAGCTGAATGCGCCTGTTCTCGTCAGATCGCAGACTGGTACCCAGCTTAGGGCCCGGTAAGTACCAGCATGGGAGACTGACTGGGAATCCCAGATGTCGTTGACGTTTTGCTCTGTTGCCGCCTTACGCTCCGATTCCGAAAAGGATTTATTGATGCTTAAATCCACAGTATACAGGGTGTGAAGATATCTACGGCCATCCTAAGCTGAATGCGCCTGTTCTCGTCAGATCGCAGACTGGTACAGATCTTAGGGCCCGGTAAGTACCGGCATGGGACACTGGCTGGGAATCCCGGCTGCCGTTGACATTTTGCTCTGTTGCCGCCTTCCGTTCCGATTCCGAAAAGGATTTATTGATGCTTAAATGCACAGTATACAAAATATGAAGCTGTCAACGGCCATCCTAAGCTGAACGCGCCTGCTCTCGTCAGATCGCAGACTGCTACCCAGCTTAGGGCCTGGTAAGTACCAGCATGGGAGACTGGCTGGGAATCCCAGGTGCAGTTGACATTTTAATCTGTTGCCGCCTTCCGCTCCGATTCGGAACAGGATTTATTGATGCTTAAATCCACAATATACAGGGTGTGAAGCTGTCAACGGCCATCCTAAGCCTGAACATGCCTGCTCTCGTCAGATCGCAGACTGCTACCCAGCTTAGAGCCCGGTAAGTACCAGTATGGGAGACTGGCTGGGAATCTCAGGTGTTGTTGACATTTTGCTCTGTAGCTCTGTAGACAGTTTGCTCCGATTCCGAAAAGGATTTATTGATGCTTAAATCCACAATATACAGGGTGTGAAGCCGTCTACGGCTATCCTAAGCTGAATGCGCCTGTTCTTGTCAGATCGCAGACTGCTGCCCGGCAAGTACGGGCATGGGAGACTGGCTGGCAATCCAAGGTGCTATTGACATTTTGATCTGTTGCAGCCTTCCTCTCCGATTAAAAAAAATATTTATTGATGCTTAAATCCACAGTATACAAGGCGTGAAGATGTCAACGCCCATCCTAAGCTGAACGCGCCTGCTCTCATCAGATCGCAGACTGCTACCCAGCTTAGGGCCCGGTAAGTACTGGCATGGGAGACTGGCTGGGAATCCCGGGTGCCGTTGACATTTTGCTCTATTGCTGCCTTCCGCTCCGATTCCGAAAAGGATTTATTGATGCCTAAATGCACAGTATAAAGGGCGAGAAGCTGTCAACGGCCATCCTAAGCTGAACGCGCCTGCTCTCATCAGATCGCAGACTGCTACCCAGTTTAGGGCCCGGTAAGTACCAGCATGGGAGACTGGCTGGGAATCCCGGGTGCAGTTGACAGTTTGCTCTGTTTCTGCTCCGATTCCGAAAATTATTTATTGATGCTTAAATCCACAGTATACAAAGTGTGATGCTGTCAACAGCCATCCTAAGCTGAACGCGCCTGCTCTTGTCAGATCGCAGACTGCTACCCAGCTTAGGGCCTGGTAAGTACCAGCATGGGAGACTGGCTGGGAATCCCGGGTGCAGTTGCCATTTTAATCTGTTGCCGCCTTCCGCTCCGATTCGGAAAATAATTTATTGATGCTTAAATCCACAATATACAGGGTGTGAAGCTGTCAACGGCCATCCTAAGCCTGAACGTGCCTGCTCTCCTCAGATCGCAGACTGCTGCCCGACAGTTACCGGCATTGGAGACTGGCTGGCAATCCAAGGTGCCATTGACATTTTGCTCTGTTGCAGCCTTCCTCTCCGACAAATAAAAATATTTATTGATGCTTAAATCCACAATATACAAGGCGTGAAGATGTCAACGGCCATCCTAAGCTGAACGCGCCTGCTCTCGTCAGATCGCAGACTGCTACCCAGCTTAGGGCCCAGTAAGTACTGGCATGGGAAACTGGCTGGGAAACCCGGGTGCAGTTGACATTTTGCTCTGTTGCCGCCTTCCGTTCCGATTCCGAAAAGGATTTATTGATGCTTAAATGCACAGTATAAAAAGCATGAAGCTGTCAATGGCCATCCTAAGCTGAACGCGCCTGCTCTTGTCAGATCGCAGACTGTTACCCAGCTTAGGGCCCGGTAAGTACTGGCATGGGAGACTGGCTGGGAATCCCGGTTGCCGTTGACACTTTGCTCTATTGCTGCCTTCCGCTCCGATTCCGAAAATAATTTATTGATGCTTAAATCCACAGTATACAAGGTGTGAAGCTGTCGACGGCCATCCTAAGCTTAACGCGCCTGCTCTCGTCAGATCGCAGACTGGTACAGATCTTAGGGCCCGGTAAGTACCGGCATGGGACACTGGCTGGGAATCCCGGCTGCCGTTGACATTTTGCTCTGTTGCCGCCTTCCGTTCCGTTCCGATTCCGAAAAGGATTTATTGATGCTTAAATGCACAGTATAAAGGGCGAAAAGCGGTCAACGGCCATCCTAAGCTGAACGCGCCTGCTCTCGTCAGATCGCAGACTGCTACCCAGCTTAGGGCCCGGTAAGTACCAGCATGGGACACTGGCTGGGAATCCCAGGTGTCGTTGACATTTTGCTCTGTTGCCGCCTTCCGCTCCGATTCCGAAAAGGATTTATTGATGCTTAAATCCACAGTATACAGGGTGTGAAGATGTCTACGGCCATCCTAAGCAGAATGCGCCTGTTCTCGTCAGAGCGCAGACTGCTGCCCAGCTTCAAGCCTGGTAAGTACCAGCATGGGAGACTGGCTGGGTATCCCGGGTGCAGTTGACATTTTGCTCTGTTTCTGCTCCGATTCCAAAAATTATTTATTGATGCTTAAATCCACAGTATACAAAGTGTGAAGCTGTCAACGGCCATCCTAAGCTGAACGCGCCTGCTCTCGTCAGATCGCAGACTGCTACCCAACTTAGGGCCTAATAAGTACCAGCATGGGAGACTGGCTGGGAATCCTGGGTGCAGTTGACATTTTAATCTGTTGCCGCCTTCCGTTCCGATTCGGAAAAGGATTTATTGATGCTTAAATCCACAATATACAGGGTGTGAAGCTGTCAACGGCCATCCTAAGCCTGAACGTGCCTGCTCTTCTCAGATCGCAGACTGATGCCCGGCAGTTACCGGCATGGGAGACTGGCTGGCAATCCAAGGTGCCATTGACATTTTGCTCTGTTGCCGCCTTCCTCTCCGATTAATAAAAATAATTATTGATGCTTAAATCCACAATATACAAGGCGTGAAGATGTCAACGGCCATCCTAAGCTGAACGTGCCTGCTCTCGTCATATCGCAGACTGCTACCCAGCTTAGGGCCCAGTAAGTACCGTCATGGGAGACTGGCTGGGAATCCCGGGTGCAGTTGACATTTTGCTCTGTTTTTGCTCCGATTCCGAAAATTATTTATTGATGCTTAAATCCACAGTATACAAAGTGTGAAGCTGTCAACGGCCATCCTAAGCTGAACGCACCTGCTCTTGTCAGTTCGCAGACTGCTACCCAGCTTTGGGCCTGGTAAGTACCAGCATGGGAGACTGGCTGGGAATCCCGGATGCAGTTGACATTTTAATCTGCTGCCGCCTTCCGCTCCGATTCGGAAAAGGATTTATTGATGCTTAAATCCACAATATACAGGGTGTGAAGCTGTCAACGGCCATCCTAAGCCTGAGCGTGCCTGCTCTCCTCAGATAGCAGACTGCTGCCCGGCAGATATCGGCATGGGAGACTGGCTGGCAATCAAAGGTGCCATTGACATTTTGCTCTGTTGCCGCCTTCCTCTCCGATTAATAAAAATATTTATTGATGCTTAAATCCACAATATACAAGGCGTGAAGATGTCAACGGCCATCCTAAGCTGAACACGCCTGCTCTCGTCAGATCGCAGACTGTTACCCAGCTTAGGGCCCAATAAGTACCGGCATGGGAGACTGGCTGGGAATCCCGGGTGCAGTTGACATTTTGCTCTGTTGCCGCCTTCCGTTCCGATTCCGAAAAGGATTTATTGATGCTTAAATGCACAGTATAAAAAGCATGTAGCTGTCAATGGCCATCCTAAGCTGAACGCGCCTGCTCTTGTCAGATCGCAGACTGCTACCCAGCTTAGGGCCCAGTAAGTACCGGCATGGGAGACTGGCTGGGAATCCCGGGTGCAGTTGACATTTTGCTCTGTTGCCGCCTTCCGTTCCGATTCTGAAAAGGATTTATTGATGCTTAAATCCACAGTATACAAGGTGTGAAGCTGTCGACGGCCATCCTAAGCTTAACGCGCCTGCTCTCGTCAGATCGCAGACTGGTACAGATCTTAGGGCCCGGTAAGTACCGGCATGGGACACTGGCTGGGAATCCCGGCTGCCGTTGACATTTTGCTCTGTTGCCGCCTTCCGTTCCGATTCCGAAAAGGATTTATTGATGCTTAAATGCACAGTATACAAAGTGTGAAGCTGTCAACGGCCATCCTAAGCTGAACGCGCCTGCTCTCGTCAGATCGCAGACTGCTACCCAGCTTAGGGCCCGGTAAGTACCAGTATGGGAGACTGGCTGGGAATCCCAGGTGTTGTTGACATTTTGCTCTGTAGCCGCCTTCCGCTCCGATTCCGAAAAGGATTTATTGATGCTTAAATCCACAGTATACAGGGTGTGAAGCCGTCTACGGCTATCCTAAGCTGAATGTGCCTGTTCTTGTCAGATCGCAGACTGCTGCCCGGCAAGTACGGGCATGGGAGACTGGCTGGCAATCCAAGGTGCTATTGACATTTTGCTCTGTTGCCGCCTTCCTCTCCGATTCCGAAAAGGATTTATTGATGCTTAAATGCACAGTATAAAAAGCATGAAGCTGTCAATGGCCATCCTAAGCTGAATGCGCCTGCTCTCGTCAGATCGCAGACTGCTACCCAGCTTAGGGCCCGGTAAGTACTGGCATGGGAGACTGGCTGGGAATCTCGGGTGCCATTGACATTTTGCTCTATTGCTGCCTTCCGCTCCGATTCCGAAAATAATTTATTGATGCTTAAATCCACAGTATACAAGGTGTGAAGCTGTCGACGGCCATCCTAAGCTTAACGCGCCTGCTCTTGACAGATCGCAGACTGGTACAGATCTTAGGGCCCGGTAAGTACCGGCATGGGACACTGGCTGGGAATCCCGGCTGCCGTTGACATTTTGCTCTGTTGCCGCCTTCCGTTCCTATTCCGAAAAGGAATTATTGATGCTTAAATGCACAGTATAAAGGGCGAGAAGCTGTCAACGGCCATCCTAAGCTGAGCGCGCCTGCTCTCGTCAGATCGCAGACTGCTACCCAGCTTAGGGCCCGGTAAATACCAGCATGGGAGACTGGCTGGGAATCCCAGGTGTCGTTGACATTTTGCTCTGTTGCCGCCTTCCGCTCCGATTCCGAAAAGGATTTATTGATGCTTAAATCCACAGTATACAGGGTGTGAAGATGTCTACGGCCATCCTAAGCTGAATGCGCCTGTTCTCGTCAGATCGCTGACTGCTACCCAGCTTCAAGCCTGGTAAGTACCAGCATGGGAGACTGGCTGGGAATCCCGGGTGCAGTTGACATTTTGCTCTGTTTCTGCTCCGATTCCGAAAATTATTTATTGATGCTTAAATCCACAGTGTACAAAGTGTGAAGCTGTCAACGGCCATCCTAAGCTGAACGCGCCTGCTCTCGTCAGATCGCAGACTGCTACCCAATTTAGGGCCTGGTAAGTACCAGCATGGGAGACTGGCTAAGAATCCCGGGTGCAGTTGACATTTTAATCTGTTGCCGCCTTCCGCTCCGATTCGGAAAAGGATTTATTGATGCTTAAATCCACAATATACAGGGTGTGAAGCTGTCAACGGCCATCCTAAGCCTGAACGTGCCTGCTCTTCTCAGATCGCAGACTGATGCCCGGCAGTTACCGGCATGGGAGACTGGCTGGCAATCCAAGGTGCCATTGACATTTTGCTCTGTTGCCGCCTTCCTCTCCGATTAATAAAAATAATTATTGATGCTTAAATCCACAATATACAAGGCGTGAAGATGTCAACGGCCATCCTAAGCTGAACGTGCCTGCTCTCGTCATATCGCAGACTGCTACCCAGCTTAGGGCCCAGCAAGTACCGGCATGGGAGACTGGCTGGGAATGCCGGGTGCAGTTGACATTTTGCTCTGTTGCCGCCTTTCGTTCCGATTCCGAAAAGGATTTATTGATGCTTAAATTCACAGTATAAAAAGCATGAAGCTGTCAATAGCCATCCTAAGCTGAACGCGCCTGCTCTCGTCAGATCGCAGACTGCTACCCAGCTTAGGGCCCGGTAAGTACTGGCATGGGAGACTGGCTGGGAATCCCAGTTGCCGTTGACATTTTGCTCTATTGCTGCCTTCCGCTCCGATTCCGAAAAGAATTTATTGATGCTTAAATCCACAGTATACAAGGTGTGAAGCTGTCGACGGCCATCCTAAGCTTAACGCGCCTGCTCTCGTCAGATCGCAGACTGGTACAGATCTTAGGGCCCGGTAAGTACCGGCATGGGACACTGGCTGGGAATCCCGGCTGCCGTTGACATTTTGCTCTGTTGCCACCTTCCATTCCGATTCGGAAAAGGATTTATTGATGCTTAAATGCACAGTATAAAGGGCGTGAAGCTGTCAACGGCCATCCTAAGCTGAACGCGCCTGCTCTCGTCAGATCGCAGACTGCTACCCAGCTTAGGGCCTGGTAAGTACCAGCATGGTAGACTGGCTGGGAATCCCGAGTGCAGTAGACATTCTGCTCCGATTCCGAAAATTATTTATTGATGCTTAAATCCACAGTATACAAAGTGTGAAGCTGTCAACGGCTATCCTAAGCTGAACGCGCCTGCTCTCGTCAGATCGCAGACTGCTACCCAGCTTAGGGCCCGGTAAGTACCAGCATGGGAGACTGGCTGGGAATCCCAGGTGTCGTTGACATTTTGCTCTGTTGCCGCATTCCGCCCTGATTCCGAAAAGGATTTATTGATGCTTAAATTCACAGTATACAGGGTGTGAAGATGTCTACGGCCATCCTAAGCTGAATGCGCCTGTTCTCGTCAGATCGCAGACTGCTACCCAGCTTCAGGCCTGGTAAGTACCAGCATGGGAGACTGGCTGGGAATCCCTGGTGCAGTTGACATTTTGCTCTGTTTCTGCTCCGATTCCGAAAATTATTTATTGATGCTTAAATTCACAGTATACAAAGTGTGAAGCTGTCAACGGCCATCCTAAGCTGAACGTGCCTGCTCTCATCAGATCGCAGACTGCTACCCAGCTTAGGTCCTGGTAAGTACCAGCATGGGAGACTGGCTGGGAATCCCGGGTGCAGTTGACATTTTAATCTGTTGCCGCCTTCCGCTCCGATTCGTAAAAGGATTTATTGATGCTTAAATCCACATTATACAGGGCAAGAAGCTGTCAACGGCCGTCCTAAGCCTGAACGTGCCTGCTCTCCTCAGATCGCAGACTGCTACCCAGCTTAGGGCCCGGTAAATACCAGCATGGGAGACTGGCTGGGAATCCCAGGTGTCGTTGACATTTTGCTCTGTTGCCGCCTTACGCTCCGATTCCGAAAAGGATTTATTGATGCTTAAATCCACAGTATACAGGGTGTGAAGATGTCTACGGCCATCCTAAGCTGAATGCGCCTGTTCTCGTCAGATCGCAGACTGCTACCCAGCTTCAAGCCTGGTAAGTACCAGCATGGGAGACTGGCTGGGAATCCCAGGTGCAGTTGACATTTTGCTCTGTTTCTGCTCCGATTCCGAAAATTATTTATTGATGCTTAAATCCACAGTGTACAAAGCGTGAAGCTGTCAACGGCCATCCTAAGCTGAACGCGCCTGCTCTCGTCAGATCGCAGACTGCTACCCAATTTAGGGCCTGGTAAGTACCAGCATGGGAGACTGGCTAAGAATCCCGGGTGCAGTTGACATTTTAATCTGTTGCCGCCTTCCGCTCCGATTCGGAAAAGGATTTATTGATGCTTAAATCCACAATATACAGGGTGTGAAGCTGTCAACGGCCATCCTAAGCCTGAACGTGCCTGCTCTTCTCAGATCGCAGACTGATGCCCGGCAGTTACCGGCATGGGAGACTGGCTGGCAATCCAAGGTGCCATTGACATTTTGCTCTGTTGCCGCCTTCCTCTCCGATTAATAAAAATAATTATTGATGCTTAAATCCACAATATACAAGGCGTGAAGATGTCAACGGCCATCCTAAGCTGAACGTGCCTCCTCTCGTCATATCGCAGACTGCTACCCAGCTTAGGGCCCAGTAAGTACCGGCATGGGAGACTGGCTGGGAATCCCGGGTGCAGTTGACATTTTGCTCTGTTGCCGCCTTCCGTTCCGATTCCGAAAAGGATTTATTGATGCTTAAATTCACAGTATAAAAAGCATGAAGCTGTCAATGGCCATCCTAAGCTGAACGCGCCTGCTCTCGTCAGATCGCAGACTGGTACAGATCTTAGGGCCCGGTAAGTACCGGCATGGGACACTGGCTGGGAATCCCGGCTGCCGTTGACATTTTGCTCTGTTGCCGCCTTCCGTTCCGATTCGGAAAAGGATTTATTGATACTTAAATGCACAGTATAAAGGGCGTGAAGCTGTCAACGGCCATCCTAAGCTGAACGCGCCTGCTCTCGTCAGATCGCAGACTGCTACCCAGCTTAGGGCCTGGTAAGTACCAGCATGGGAGACTGGCTGGGAATCCCGAGTGCAGTTGACATTTTGCTCTGTTTCTGCTCCGATTCCGAAAATTATTTATTGATGCTTAAATCCACAGTATACAAAGTGTGAAGCTGTCAACGGCCATCCTAAGCTGAACGTGCCTGCTCTTGTCAGATCGCAGACTGCTACCCAGCTTTGGGCCTGGTAAGTACCAGCATGGGAGACTGGCTGGGAATCCCGGGTGCAGTTGACATTTTAATCTGTTGCCGCCTTCCGCTCCGATTCGGAAAAGGATTTATTGATGCTTAAATCCACAATATACAGGGTGTGAAGCTGTCAACGGCCATCCTAAGCCTGAACGTGCCTGCTCTCCTCAGATAGCAGACTGCTGCCCGGCAGATATCGGCATGGGAGACTGGCTGGCAATCCAAGATGCCATTGACATTTTGCTCTGTTGCCGCCTTCTTCTTTGATTAATAAAAATATTTATTGATGCTTAAATCGACAATATACAAGGCGTAAATATGTCAACGGCCATCCTAAGCTGAACGCGCCTGCTCTCGTCAGATCGCAGACTGCTACCCAGCTTAGGGCCCAGTAAGTACCGGCATGGGAGACTGGCTGGGAATCCCGGGTGCAGTTGACATTTTGCTCTGTTGCCGCCTTCCGTTCCGATTCCGAAAAGGATTTATTGATGCTTAAATGCACAGTATAAAAAGCATGAAGCTGTCAATGGCCATCCTAAGCTGAACGCGCCTGCTCTTGTCAGATCGCAGACTGCTACCCAGCTTAGGAACCGGTAAGTACTGGCATGGGAGACTGGCTGGGAATCCCGGGTGCCGTTGACATTTTGCTCTATTGCTGCCTTCCGCTCCGATTCCGAAAAGAATTTATTGATGCTTAAATCCACAGTATACAAGGTGTGAAGTTGTCGACGGCCATCCTAAGCTTAACGCGCCTGCTCTCGTCAGATCGCAGACTGGTACAGATCTTAGGGCCCGGTAAGTACCAGCATGGGAGACTGGCTGGGAATCGCTGGTGCAGTTGACATTTTGCTCTGTTTCTGCTCCGATTCCGAAAATTATTTAATGATGCTTAAATTCACAGTATACAAAGTGTGAAGCTGTCAACGGCCATCCTAAGCTGAACGCGCCTGCTCTCATCAGATCGCAGACTGCTAACCAGCTTAGGTCCTGGTAAGTACCAGCATGGGAGACTGGCTGGGAATCCCGGGTGCAGTTGACATTTTAATCTGTTGCCGCCTTCCGCTCCGATTCGTAAAAGGATTTATTGATGCTTAAATCCACATTATACAGGGTGTGAAGCTGTCAACGGCCATCCTAAGCCTGAACGTGCCTGCTCTCCTCAGATCGCAGACTGCTGCCCGGCAGTTACCGGCATGGGAGACTGGCTGGCAATCCAAGGTGCCATTGACATTTTGCTCTGTTGCCGCCTTCCTCTCCGATTAATAAAAATATTTATTGATGCTTAAATCCACCATATACAAGGCGTGAAGATGTCAATGGCCATCCTAAGCTGAACACGCCTGCTCTCGTCAGATTGCAGACTGCTACCCAGCTTAGGGCCCAATAAGTACCGGCATGGGAGACTGGCTGGGAATCCCGGGTGCAGTTGACATTTTGCTCTTTTGCCGCCTTCCGTTCCGGTTCCGATTCCGAAAAGGATTTATTGATGCTTAAATGCACAGTATAAAAAGCATGTAGCTGTCAATGGCCATCCTAAGCTGAACGCGCCTGCTCTCGTCAGATCGCAGACTGCTACCCAGCTTAGGGCCCAGTAAGTACCGGCATGGGAGACTGGCTGGGAATCCCGGGTGCAGTTGACATTTTGCTCTGTTGCCGCCTTCCGTTCCGATTCCGAAAAGGATTTATTGATGCTTAAATCCACAGTATACAAGGTGTGAAGCTGTCGACGTCCATCCTAAGCTTAACGCGCCTGCTCTCGTCAGATCGCAGACTGGTACAGATCTTAGGGCCCGGTAAGTACCGGCATGGGACACTGGCTGGGAATCCCGGCTGCCGTTGACATTTTGCTCTGTTGCCGCCTTCCATTCCGATTCCGAAAAGGATTTATTGATGCTTAAATGCACAGTATACAAAGTGTGAAGCTGTCAACGGCCATCCTAAGCTGAACGCGCCTGCTCTCGTCAGATCGCAGACTGCTACCCAGCTTTGGGCCCGGTAAGTACCAGCATGGGAGACTGGCTGGGAATCCCAGGTGTCGTTGACATTTTGCTCTGTTGCCGCCTTCCGCTCCGATTCCGAAAAGGATTTATTGGTGCTTAAATCCACAGTATACAGGGTGTGAAGATGTTTACGGCCATCCTAAGCTGAATGCGCCTGTTCTCGTCAGATCGCAGACTGCTACCCAGCTTCAAGCCTGGTAAGTACCAGCATGGGAGACTGGCTGGGAATCCCGGGTGCAGTTTACATTTTGCTCTGTTTCTGCTCCGATTCCGAAAATTATTTATTGATGCTTAAATCCACAGTATACAAAGTGTGAAGCTGTCAACGGCCATCCTAAGCTGAACGCGCCTGCTCTCGTCAGATCGCAGACTGCTACCCAGCTTAGGGCCTGGTAAGTACCAGCATGGGAGACTGGCTGGAAATCCCGGGTGCAGTTGACATTTCAATCTGTTGCCGCCTTCCGCTCCGATTCGGAAAAGGATTTATTGATGCTTAAATGCACAGTATAAAGAGCGTCAAGCTGTTAACGGCCATCCTAAGCTGAACGTGCCTGCTCTCGTCAGATCGCAGACTGCTACCCAGCTTAGGGCCCGGTAAGTACCAGCATGGGAGACTGGCTGGGAATCTCAGGTGTTGTTGACATTTTGCTCTGTAGCTCTGTAGACATTTTGCTTCGATTCCGAAAAGGATTTATTGATGCCTAAATCCACAATATACAGGGTGTGAAGCCGTCTACGGCTATCCTAAGCTGAATGCGCCTGTTCTTGTCAGATCGCAGACTGCTGCCCGGCAAGTACGGGCATGGGAGACTGGCTGGCAATCCAAGGTGCTATTGACATTTTGATCTGTTGCCGCCTTCCTCTCCGATTAAAAAAAATATTTATTGATGCTTAAATCCACAGTATACAAGGCGTGAAGATGTCAACGGCCATCCTAAGCTGAACGCGCCTGCTCTCGTCAGATCGCAGACTGCTACCCAGCTTAGGGCCCGGTAAGTACTGGCACGGGAGACTGGCTGGGAATCCCGGGTGCTGTTGACATTTTGCTCTATTGCTGCCTTCCGCTCCGATTCCGAAAATAATTTATTGATGCTTAAATCCACAATATACAAAGCGTGAAGATGTCAACGGCCATCCTAAGTTGAACGTGCCTGCTCTCGTCAGATCGCAGATTGCTACCAAGCTTATGGCCCAGTAAGTACCATCATGGGAGACTGGCTGGGAATCCCGGGTGCAGTTGACATTTTGCTCTGTTGCCGCCTTCCGTTCCGATTCCGAAAAGGATTTATTGATGCTTAAATGCACAGTATAAAAAGCATGAAGCTGTCAATGGCCATCCTAAGCTGAACGCGCCTGCTCTCGTCAGTTCGCAGACTGCTACCCAGCTTAGGGCCCGGTAAGTACTGGCATTGGAGACTGGCTGAGAATCTCAGGTGTTGTTGACATTTTGCTCTGTAGCTCTGTAGACATTTTGCTCCGATTCCGAAAAGGATTTATTGATGCTTAAATCCACAGTATACAGGGTGTGAAGATGTCTACGGCCATCCTAAGCTGAATGCGCTTGTTCTCGTCAGATCGCAGACTGCTACCCAGCTTCGGGCCTGGTAAGTACCAGCATGGGAGACTGGCTGGGAATCCCGAGTGCAGTTGACATTTTGCTCCGATTCCGAAAATTATTTATTGATGCTTAAATCCACAGTATACAAAGTGTGAAGCTGTCAACAGCCATCCTAAGCTGAACGTGCCTGCTCTCGTCAGATCGCAGACTGGTACAGATCTTAGGGCCCGGTAAGTACGGGCATGAGACACTGGCTGGGAATCCCAGCTGCCGTTGACATTTTGCTCTGTTGCCGCCTTCCGTTCCGATTCCGAAAAGGATTTATTGATGCTTAAATGCACAGTATAAATGGAGAGAAGCTGTCAACGGCCATCCTAAGCTGAACGTGCCTGCTCTCGTCAGATCGCAGACTGCTACCCAGCTTAGGGCCCGGTAAGTACCAGCATGGGAGACTGGCTGGGAATCCCAGGTGTCGTTGACATTTTGTTCTGTTGCCGCCTTCCGCTCCGATTCCGAAAAGGATTTATCGATGCTTAAATACACAGTATACAGGGTGTGAAGCCGTCTACGGCTATCCTAAGCTGAATGTGCCTGTTCTTGTCAGATCGCAGACTGCTGCCCGGCAAGTACGGGCATGGGAGACTGGCTGGCAATCCAAGTAACTATTGACATTTTGCTCTGTTGCCGCCTTCCTCTCCGATTCCGAAAAGGATTTATTGATGCTTAAATGCACAGTATAAAAAGCATGAAGCTGTCAATGGCCATCCTAAGCTGAACGCGACTGCTCTCGTCAGATCGCAGACTGCTACCCAGCTTAGGGCGCGGTAAGTACTGGCATGGGAGACTGGCTGGGAATCCCAGGTGCCGTTGACATTTTGCTCTATTGCTGCCCTCCGCTCCGATTCCGAAAAGAATTTATTGATGCTTAAATCCACAGTATACAAGGTGTGAAGCTGTCGACGGCCATCCTAAGCTTAACGCGCCTGCTCTTGTCAGATCGCAGACTGGTACAGATCTTAGGGCCCGGTAAGTACCGGCATGGGACACTGGCTGGGAATCCCGGCTGCCGTTGACATTTTGCTCTGTTGCCGCCTTCCGTTTCCGATTCCGAAAAGGATTTATTGATGCTTAAATGCACAGTATAAAGGGCAAGAAGCTGTCAACGGCCATCCTAAGTTGAACGTGCCTGCTCTCGTCAGATCGCAGACTGCTACCCAGCTTAGGGCCCGGAAAGTACCAGCATGGGAGACTGGCTGGGAATCCCAGGTGTCGTTGACATTTTGCTCTGTTGCCGCCTTCCGCTCCGATTCCGAAAAGGATTTATTGATGCTTAAATCCACAGTATACAGGGTGTGAAGATGTCTACGACCATCCTAAGCTGAATGCGCCTGTTCTCGTCAGATCGCAGACTCATACCCAGCTTCGGGCCTGGTAAGTACCAGCATGGGAGACTGGCTGGGAATCCCGGGTGCAGTTGACATTTTGCTCTGTTTCTGCTCCGATTCCGAAAATTATTTATTGATGCTTAAATCCACAGTATACAAAGTGTGAAG
Source organism: Hyla sarda (assembly GCF_029499605.1). NCBI lineage: Eukaryota > Metazoa > Chordata > Amphibia > Anura > Hylidae > Hyla > Hyla sarda. Next base: position 256,815,264 of record NC_079189.1, read on the forward strand.
CTGTCAACGGCCATCCTAATCTGAACGCGCCTGCTCTCGTCAGATCGCAGACTGCTACCCAGCTTAGGGCCCGGTAAGTACCAGCATGGGAGACTGGCTGGGAATCCCGGGTGCAGTTGACATTTTGCTCTGTTGCCGCCTTCCGCTCCGATTCGGAAAATTATTTATTGATGCTTAAATGCACAGTATAAAGGACGTGAAGCTGTCAACGGCCATCCTAAGCTGAACGCGCCTGCTCTCGTCAGATCGCAGACTGCTACCCAGCTTAGGCCCGGTAAGTACCAGCATGGGAGACTGGCTGGGAATCCCAGGTGTTGTTGACATTTTGCTCTGTAGCCGCCTTCCGCTCCGATTCCAAAAAGGATTTATTGATGCTTAAATCCACAGTATACAGGGTGTGAAGCCGTCTACGGCTATCCTAAGCTGAATGTGCCTGTTCTTGTCAGATCGCAGACTGCTGCCCGACAAATACGGGCATGGGAGACTGGCTGGCAATCCAAGGTGCTATTGACATTTTGCTCTGTTGCCGCCTTCCTCTCCGATTCCGAAAAGGATTTATTGATGCTTAAATGCACAGTATAAAAAGCATGAAGCTGTCAATGGCCATCCTAAGCTGAACGCGCCTGCACTTGTCCGATCGCAGACTGCTACCCAGCTTAGGGCCCGGTAAGAACCAGCATGGGAGACTGGCTGGGAATCTCAGGTGTTGTTAACATTTTGCTCTGTAGCTCTGTAGACATTTTGCTCCGATTCCGAAAAGGATTTATTGATGCTTAAATCCACAATATACAGGGTGTGAAACCGTCTTGGGCTATCCTAAGCTGAATGTGCCTGTTCTTGTCAGATCGCAGACTGCTGCCCGGCAAGTACGGGCATGGGAGACTGGCTGGCAATCCAAGGTGCTGTTGACATTTTGATCTGTTGCAGCCTTCCTCTCCGATTAAAAAAAATATTTATTGATGCTTAAATCCACAGTATACAAGGCGTGAAGATGTCAACGGCCATCCTAAGCTGAACGCGCCTGCTCTCGTCAGATCGCAGACTGCTACCCAGCTTAGGGCCCGGTAAGTACTGGCATGGGAGACTGGCTGGGAATCCCGGGTGCCGTTGACATTTTGCTCTATTGCTGCCATCCGCTCCGATTCCGAAAATAATTTATTGATGCTTAAATCCACAGTATACAAGGTGTAAAGCTGTCGACGGCCATCCTAAGCTTAACGCGCCTGCTCTCGTCAGATCGCAGACTGGTACAGATCTTAGGGCCCGGTAAGTACCGGCATGGGAGACAGGCTGGGAATCCCGGCTGCCGTTGATATTTTGCTCTGTTGCCGCCTTCCGTTCCGATTCCGAAAAGGATTTATTGATGCCTAAATGCACAGTATAAAGGGCGAGAAGCTGTCAACGGCCATCCTAAGCCTGAACGTGCCTGCTCTTCTCAGATCGCAGACTGATGCCCGGCAGTTACCGGCATGGGAGACTGGCTGGCAATCCAAGGTGCCATTGACATTTTGCTCTGTTGCCGCCTTCCTCTCCGATTAATAAAAATAATTATTGATGCTTAAATCCACAATATACAAGGCGTGAAGATGTCAACGGCCATCCTAAGCTGAACGTGCCTGCTCTCGTCATATCGCAGACTGCTACCCAGCTTAGGGCCCAGTAAGTACCGTCATGGGAGACTGGCTGGGAATCCCGGGTGCAGTTGACATTTTGCTCTGTTTTTGCTCCGATTCCGAAAATTATTTATTGATGCTTAAATCCACAGTATACAAAGTGTGAAGCTGTCAACGGCCATCCTAAGCTGAACGCACCTGCTCTTGTCAGTTCGCAGACTGCTACCCAGCTTTGGGCCTGGTAAGTACCAGCATGGGAGACTGGCTGGGAATCCCGGATGCAGTTGACATTTTAATCTGCTGCCGCCTTCCGCTCCGATTCGGAAAAGGATTTATTGATGCTTAAATCCACAATATACAGGGTGTGAAGCTGTCAACGGCCATCCTAAGCCTGAGCGTGCCTGCTCTCCTCAGATAGCAGACTGCTGCCCGGCAGATATCGGCATGGGAGACTGGCTGGCAATCAAAGGTGCCATTGACATTTTGCTCTGTTGCCGCCTTCCTCTCCGATTAATAAAAATATTTATTGATGCTTAAATCCACAATATACAAGGCGTGAAGATGTCAACGGCCATCCTAAGCTGAACACGCCTGCTCTCGTCAGATCGCAGACTGTTACCCAGCTTAGGGCCCAATAAGTACCGGCATGGGAGACTGGCTGGGAATCCCGGGTGCAGTTGACATTTTGCTCTGTTGCCGCCTTCCGTTCCGATTCCGAAAAGGATTTATTGATGCTTAAATGCACAGTATAAAAAGCATGTAGCTGTCAATGGCCATCCTAAGCTGAACGCGCCTGCTCTTGTCAGATCGCAGACTGCTACCCAGCTTAGGGCCCAGTAAGTACCGGCATGGGAGACTGGCTGGGAATCCCGGGTGCAGTTGACATTTTGCTCTGTTGCCGCCTTCCGTTCCGATTCTGAAAAGGATTTATTGATGCTTAAATCCACAGTATACAAGGTGTGAAGCTGTCGACGGCCATCCTAAGCTTAACGCGCCTGCTCTCGTCAGATCGCAGACTGGTACAGATCTTAGGGCCCGGTAAGTACCGGCATGGGACACTGGCTGGGAATCCCGGCTGCCGTTGACATTTTGCTCTGTTGCCGCCTTCCGTTCCGATTCCGAAAAGGATTTATTGATGCTTAAATGCACAGTATACAAAGTGTGAAGCTGTCAACGGCCATCCTAAGCTGAACGCGCCTGCTCTCGTCAGATCGCAGACTGCTACCCAGCTTAGGGCCCGGTAAGTACCAGTATGGGAGACTGGCTGGGAATCCCAGGTGTTGTTGACATTTTGCTCTGTAGCCGCCTTCCGCTCCGATTCCGAAAAGGATTTATTGATGCTTAAATCCACAGTATACAGGGTGTGAAGCCGTCTACGGCTATCCTAAGCTGAATGTGCCTGTTCTTGTCAGATCGCAGACTGCTGCCCGGCAAGTACGGGCATGGGAGACTGGCTGGCAATCCAAGGTGCTATTGACATTTTGCTCTGTTGCCGCCTTCCTCTCCGATTCCGAAAAGGATTTATTGATGCTTAAATGCACAGTATAAAAAGCATGAAGCTGTCAATGGCCATCCTAAGCTGAATGCGCCTGCTCTCGTCAGATCGCAGACTGCTACCCAGCTTAGGGCCCGGTAAGTACTGGCATGGGAGACTGGCTGGGAATCTCGGGTGCCATTGACATTTTGCTCTATTGCTGCCTTCCGCTCCGATTCCGAAAATAATTTATTGATGCTTAAATCCACAGTATACAAGGTGTGAAGCTGTCGACGGCCATCCTAAGCTTAACGCGCCTGCTCTTGACAGATCGCAGACTGGTACAGATCTTAGGGCCCGGTAAGTACCGGCATGGGACACTGGCTGGGAATCCCGGCTGCCGTTGACATTTTGCTCTGTTGCCGCCTTCCGTTCCTATTCCGAAAAGGAATTATTGATGCTTAAATGCACAGTATAAAGGGCGAGAAGCTGTCAACGGCCATCCTAAGCTGAGCGCGCCTGCTCTCGTCAGATCGCAGACTGCTACCCAGCTTAGGGCCCGGTAAATACCAGCATGGGAGACTGGCTGGGAATCCCAGGTGTCGTTGACATTTTGCTCTGTTGCCGCCTTCCGCTCCGATTCCGAAAAGGATTTATTGATGCTTAAATCCACAGTATACAGGGTGTGAAGATGTCTACGGCCATCCTAAGCTGAATGCGCCTGTTCTCGTCAGATCGCTGACTGCTACCCAGCTTCAAGCCTGGTAAGTACCAGCATGGGAGACTGGCTGGGAATCCCGGGTGCAGTTGACATTTTGCTCTGTTTCTGCTCCGATTCCGAAAATTATTTATTGATGCTTAAATCCACAGTGTACAAAGTGTGAAGCTGTCAACGGCCATCCTAAGCTGAACGCGCCTGCTCTCGTCAGATCGCAGACTGCTACCCAATTTAGGGCCTGGTAAGTACCAGCATGGGAGACTGGCTAAGAATCCCGGGTGCAGTTGACATTTTAATCTGTTGCCGCCTTCCGCTCCGATTCGGAAAAGGATTTATTGATGCTTAAATCCACAATATACAGGGTGTGAAGCTGTCAACGGCCATCCTAAGCCTGAACGTGCCTGCTCTTCTCAGATCGCAGACTGATGCCCGGCAGTTACCGGCATGGGAGACTGGCTGGCAATCCAAGGTGCCATTGACATTTTGCTCTGTTGCCGCCTTCCTCTCCGATTAATAAAAATAATTATTGATGCTTAAATCCACAATATACAAGGCGTGAAGATGTCAACGGCCATCCTAAGCTGAACGTGCCTGCTCTCGTCATATCGCAGACTGCTACCCAGCTTAGGGCCCAGCAAGTACCGGCATGGGAGACTGGCTGGGAATGCCGGGTGCAGTTGACATTTTGCTCTGTTGCCGCCTTTCGTTCCGATTCCGAAAAGGATTTATTGATGCTTAAATTCACAGTATAAAAAGCATGAAGCTGTCAATAGCCATCCTAAGCTGAACGCGCCTGCTCTCGTCAGATCGCAGACTGCTACCCAGCTTAGGGCCCGGTAAGTACTGGCATGGGAGACTGGCTGGGAATCCCAGTTGCCGTTGACATTTTGCTCTATTGCTGCCTTCCGCTCCGATTCCGAAAAGAATTTATTGATGCTTAAATCCACAGTATACAAGGTGTGAAGCTGTCGACGGCCATCCTAAGCTTAACGCGCCTGCTCTCGTCAGATCGCAGACTGGTACAGATCTTAGGGCCCGGTAAGTACCGGCATGGGACACTGGCTGGGAATCCCGGCTGCCGTTGACATTTTGCTCTGTTGCCACCTTCCATTCCGATTCGGAAAAGGATTTATTGATGCTTAAATGCACAGTATAAAGGGCGTGAAGCTGTCAACGGCCATCCTAAGCTGAACGCGCCTGCTCTCGTCAGATCGCAGACTGCTACCCAGCTTAGGGCCTGGTAAGTACCAGCATGGTAGACTGGCTGGGAATCCCGAGTGCAGTAGACATTCTGCTCCGATTCCGAAAATTATTTATTGATGCTTAAATCCACAGTATACAAAGTGTGAAGCTGTCAACGGCTATCCTAAGCTGAACGCGCCTGCTCTCGTCAGATCGCAGACTGCTACCCAGCTTAGGGCCCGGTAAGTACCAGCATGGGAGACTGGCTGGGAATCCCAGGTGTCGTTGACATTTTGCTCTGTTGCCGCATTCCGCCCTGATTCCGAAAAGGATTTATTGATGCTTAAATTCACAGTATACAGGGTGTGAAGATGTCTACGGCCATCCTAAGCTGAATGCGCCTGTTCTCGTCAGATCGCAGACTGCTACCCAGCTTCAGGCCTGGTAAGTACCAGCATGGGAGACTGGCTGGGAATCCCTGGTGCAGTTGACATTTTGCTCTGTTTCTGCTCCGATTCCGAAAATTATTTATTGATGCTTAAATTCACAGTATACAAAGTGTGAAGCTGTCAACGGCCATCCTAAGCTGAACGTGCCTGCTCTCATCAGATCGCAGACTGCTACCCAGCTTAGGTCCTGGTAAGTACCAGCATGGGAGACTGGCTGGGAATCCCGGGTGCAGTTGACATTTTAATCTGTTGCCGCCTTCCGCTCCGATTCGTAAAAGGATTTATTGATGCTTAAATCCACATTATACAGGGCAAGAAGCTGTCAACGGCCGTCCTAAGCCTGAACGTGCCTGCTCTCCTCAGATCGCAGACTGCTACCCAGCTTAGGGCCCGGTAAATACCAGCATGGGAGACTGGCTGGGAATCCCAGGTGTCGTTGACATTTTGCTCTGTTGCCGCCTTACGCTCCGATTCCGAAAAGGATTTATTGATGCTTAAATCCACAGTATACAGGGTGTGAAGATGTCTACGGCCATCCTAAGCTGAATGCGCCTGTTCTCGTCAGATCGCAGACTGCTACCCAGCTTCAAGCCTGGTAAGTACCAGCATGGGAGACTGGCTGGGAATCCCAGGTGCAGTTGACATTTTGCTCTGTTTCTGCTCCGATTCCGAAAATTATTTATTGATGCTTAAATCCACAGTGTACAAAGCGTGAAGCTGTCAACGGCCATCCTAAGCTGAACGCGCCTGCTCTCGTCAGATCGCAGACTGCTACCCAATTTAGGGCCTGGTAAGTACCAGCATGGGAGACTGGCTAAGAATCCCGGGTGCAGTTGACATTTTAATCTGTTGCCGCCTTCCGCTCCGATTCGGAAAAGGATTTATTGATGCTTAAATCCACAATATACAGGGTGTGAAGCTGTCAACGGCCATCCTAAGCCTGAACGTGCCTGCTCTTCTCAGATCGCAGACTGATGCCCGGCAGTTACCGGCATGGGAGACTGGCTGGCAATCCAAGGTGCCATTGACATTTTGCTCTGTTGCCGCCTTCCTCTCCGATTAATAAAAATAATTATTGATGCTTAAATCCACAATATACAAGGCGTGAAGATGTCAACGGCCATCCTAAGCTGAACGTGCCTCCTCTCGTCATATCGCAGACTGCTACCCAGCTTAGGGCCCAGTAAGTACCGGCATGGGAGACTGGCTGGGAATCCCGGGTGCAGTTGACATTTTGCTCTGTTGCCGCCTTCCGTTCCGATTCCGAAAAGGATTTATTGATGCTTAAATTCACAGTATAAAAAGCATGAAGCTGTCAATGGCCATCCTAAGCTGAACGCGCCTGCTCTCGTCAGATCGCAGACTGGTACAGATCTTAGGGCCCGGTAAGTACCGGCATGGGACACTGGCTGGGAATCCCGGCTGCCGTTGACATTTTGCTCTGTTGCCGCCTTCCGTTCCGATTCGGAAAAGGATTTATTGATACTTAAATGCACAGTATAAAGGGCGTGAAGCTGTCAACGGCCATCCTAAGCTGAACGCGCCTGCTCTCGTCAGATCGCAGACTGCTACCCAGCTTAGGGCCTGGTAAGTACCAGCATGGGAGACTGGCTGGGAATCCCGAGTGCAGTTGACATTTTGCTCTGTTTCTGCTCCGATTCCGAAAATTATTTATTGATGCTTAAATCCACAGTATACAAAGTGTGAAGCTGTCAACGGCCATCCTAAGCTGAACGTGCCTGCTCTTGTCAGATCGCAGACTGCTACCCAGCTTTGGGCCTGGTAAGTACCAGCATGGGAGACTGGCTGGGAATCCCGGGTGCAGTTGACATTTTAATCTGTTGCCGCCTTCCGCTCCGATTCGGAAAAGGATTTATTGATGCTTAAATCCACAATATACAGGGTGTGAAGCTGTCAACGGCCATCCTAAGCCTGAACGTGCCTGCTCTCCTCAGATAGCAGACTGCTGCCCGGCAGATATCGGCATGGGAGACTGGCTGGCAATCCAAGATGCCATTGACATTTTGCTCTGTTGCCGCCTTCTTCTTTGATTAATAAAAATATTTATTGATGCTTAAATCGACAATATACAAGGCGTAAATATGTCAACGGCCATCCTAAGCTGAACGCGCCTGCTCTCGTCAGATCGCAGACTGCTACCCAGCTTAGGGCCCAGTAAGTACCGGCATGGGAGACTGGCTGGGAATCCCGGGTGCAGTTGACATTTTGCTCTGTTGCCGCCTTCCGTTCCGATTCCGAAAAGGATTTATTGATGCTTAAATGCACAGTATAAAAAGCATGAAGCTGTCAATGGCCATCCTAAGCTGAACGCGCCTGCTCTTGTCAGATCGCAGACTGCTACCCAGCTTAGGAACCGGTAAGTACTGGCATGGGAGACTGGCTGGGAATCCCGGGTGCCGTTGACATTTTGCTCTATTGCTGCCTTCCGCTCCGATTCCGAAAAGAATTTATTGATGCTTAAATCCACAGTATACAAGGTGTGAAGTTGTCGACGGCCATCCTAAGCTTAACGCGCCTGCTCTCGTCAGATCGCAGACTGGTACAGATCTTAGGGCCCGGTAAGTACCAGCATGGGAGACTGGCTGGGAATCGCTGGTGCAGTTGACATTTTGCTCTGTTTCTGCTCCGATTCCGAAAATTATTTAATGATGCTTAAATTCACAGTATACAAAGTGTGAAGCTGTCAACGGCCATCCTAAGCTGAACGCGCCTGCTCTCATCAGATCGCAGACTGCTAACCAGCTTAGGTCCTGGTAAGTACCAGCATGGGAGACTGGCTGGGAATCCCGGGTGCAGTTGACATTTTAATCTGTTGCCGCCTTCCGCTCCGATTCGTAAAAGGATTTATTGATGCTTAAATCCACATTATACAGGGTGTGAAGCTGTCAACGGCCATCCTAAGCCTGAACGTGCCTGCTCTCCTCAGATCGCAGACTGCTGCCCGGCAGTTACCGGCATGGGAGACTGGCTGGCAATCCAAGGTGCCATTGACATTTTGCTCTGTTGCCGCCTTCCTCTCCGATTAATAAAAATATTTATTGATGCTTAAATCCACCATATACAAGGCGTGAAGATGTCAATGGCCATCCTAAGCTGAACACGCCTGCTCTCGTCAGATTGCAGACTGCTACCCAGCTTAGGGCCCAATAAGTACCGGCATGGGAGACTGGCTGGGAATCCCGGGTGCAGTTGACATTTTGCTCTTTTGCCGCCTTCCGTTCCGGTTCCGATTCCGAAAAGGATTTATTGATGCTTAAATGCACAGTATAAAAAGCATGTAGCTTGTCAATGGCCATCCTAAGCTGAACGCGCCTGCTCTCGTCAGATCGCAGACTGCTACCCAGCTTAGGGCCCAGTAAGTACCGGCATGGGAGACTGGCTGGGAATCCCGGGTGCAGTTGACATTTTGCTCTGTTGCCGCCTTCCGTTCCGATTCCGAAAAGGATTTATTGATGCTTAAATCCACAGTTATACAAGGTGTGAAGCTGTCGACGTCCATCCTAAGCTTAACGCGCCTGCTCTCGTCAGATCGCAGACTGGTACAGATCTTAGGGCCCGGTAAGTACCGGCATGGGACACTGGCTGGGAATCCCGGCTGCCGTTGACATTTTGCTCTGTTGCCGCCTTCCATTCCGATTCCGAAAAGGATTTATTGATGCTTAAATGCACAGTATACAAAGTGTGAAGCTGTCAACGGCCATCCTAAGCTGAACGCGCCTGCTCTCGTCAGATCGCAGACTGCTACCCAGCTTTGGGCCCGGTAAAGTACCAGCATGGGAGACTGGCTGGGAATCCCAGGTGTCGTTGACATTTTGCTCTGTTGCCGCCTTCCGCTCCGATTCCGAAAAGGATTTATTGGTGCTTAAATCCACAGTATACAGGGTGTGAAGATGTTTACGGCCATCCTAAGCTGAATGCGCCTGTTCTCGTCAGATCGCAGACTGCTACCCAGCTTCAAGCCTGGTAAGTACCAGCATGGGAGACTGGCTGGGAATCCCGGGTGCAGTTTACATTTTTGCTCTGTTTTCTGCTCCGATTCCGAAAATATATTTATTGATGCTTAAATCCACAGTATACAAAGTGTGAAGCTGTCAACGGCCATCCTAAGCTGAACGCGCCTGCTCTCGTCAGATCGCAGACTGCTACCCAGCTTAGGGCCTGGTAAGTACCAGCATGGGAGACTGGCTGGAAATCCGGGTGCAGTTGACATTTCAATCTGTTGCCGCCTTCCGCTCCGATTCGGAAAAGGATTTATTGATGCTTAAATGCACAGTATAAAGAGCGTCAAGCTGTTAACGGCCATCCTAAGCTGAACGTGCCTGCTCTCGTCAGATCGCAGACTGCTACCCAGCTTAGGGCCCGGTAAGTACCAGCATGGGAGACTGGCTGGGAATCTCAGGTGTTGTTGACATTTTGCTCTGTAGCTCTGTAGACATTTTGCTTCGATTCCGAAAAGGATTTATTGATGCCTAAATCCACAATATACAGGGTGTGAAGCCGTCTACGGCTATCCTAAGCTGAATGCGCCTGTTCTTGTCAGATCGCAGACTGCTGCCCGGCAAGTACGGGCATGGGAGACTGGCTGGCAATCCAAGGTGCTATTGACATTTTGATCTGTTGCCGCCTTCCTCTCCGATTAAAAAAAATATTTATTGATGCTTAAATCCACAGTATACAAGGCGTGAAGATGTCAACGGCCATCCTAAGCTGAACGCGCCTGCTCTCGTCAGATCGCAGACTGCTACCCAGCTTAGGGCCCGGTAAGTACTGGCACGGGAGACTGGCTGGGAATCCCGGGTGCTGTTGACATTTTGCTCTATTGCTGCCTTCCGCTCCGATTCCGAAAATAATTTATTGATGCTTAAATCCACAATATACAAAGCGTGAAGATGTCAACGGCCATCCTAAGTTGAACGTGCCTGCTCTCGTCAGATCGCAGATTGCTACCAAGCTTATGGCCCAGTAAGTACCATCATGGGAGACTGGCTGGGAATCCCGGGTTGCAGTTGACATTTTGCTCTGTTGCCGCCTTCCGTTCCGATTCCGAAAAGGATTTATTGATGCTTAAATGCACAGTATAAAAAGCATGAAGCTGTCAATGGCCATCCTAAGCTGAACGCGCCTGCTCTCGTCAGTTCGCAGACTGCTACCCAGCTTAGGGCCCGGTAAGTACTGGCATTGGAGGACTGGCTGAGAATCTCAGGTGTTGTTGACATTTTGCTCTGTAGCTCTGTAGACATTTTGCTCCCGATTCCGAAAAGGATTTATTGATGCTTAAATCCACAGTATACAGGGTGTGAAGATGTCTACGGCCATCCTAAGCTGAATGCGCTTGTTCTCGTCAGATCGCAGACTGCTACCCAGCTTCGGGCCTGGTAAGTACAGCATGGGAGACTGGCTGGGAATCCCGAGTGCAGTTGACATTTTGCTCCGAAATTATTTATTGATGCTTAAATCCACAGTATACAAAGTGTGAAGCTGTCAACAGCCATCCTAAGCTGAACGTGCCTGCTCTCGTCAGATCGCAGACTGGTACAGATCTTAGGGCCCGGTAAGTACGGGCATGAGACACTGGCTGGGAATCCCAGCTGCCGTTGACATTTTGCTCTGTTGCCGCCTTCCGTTCCGATTCCGAAAAGGATTTATTGATGCTTAAATGCACAGTATAAATGGAGAGAAGCTGTCAACGGCCATCCTAAGCTGAACGTGCCTGCTCTCGTCAGATCGCAGACTGCTACCCAGCTTAGGGCCCGGTAAGTACCAGCATGGGAGACTGGCTGGGAATCCCAGGTGTCGTTGACATTTTGTTCTGTTGCCGCCTTCCGCTCCGATTCCGAAAAGGATTTATCGATGCTTAAATACACAGTATACAGGGTGTGAAGCCGTCTACGGCTATCCTAAGCTGAATGTGCCTGTTCTTGTCAGATCGCAGACTGCTGCCCGGCAAGTACGGGCATGGGAGACTGGCTGGCAATCCAAGTAACTATTGACATTTTGCTCTGTTGCCGCCTTCCTCTCCGATTCCGAAAAGGATTTATTGATGCTTAAATGCACAGTATAAAAAGCATGAAGCTGTCAATGGCCATCCTAAGCTGAACGCGACTGCTCTCGTCAGATCGCAGACTGCTACCCAGCTTAGGGCGCGGTAAGTACTGGCATGGGAGACTGGCTGGGAATCCCAGGTGCCGTTGACATTTTGCTCTATTGCTGCCCTCCGCTCCGATTCCGAAAAGAATTTATTGATGCTTAAATCCACAGTATACAAGGTGTGAAGCTGTCGACGGCCATCCTAAGCTTAACGCGCCTGCTCTTGTCAGATCGCAGACTGGTACAGATCTTAGGGCCCGGTAAGTACCGGCATGGGACACTGGCTGGGAATCCCGGCTGCCGTTGACATTTTGCTCTGTTGCCGCCTTCCGTTTCCGATTCCGAAAAGGATTTATTGATGCTTAAATGCACAGTATAAAGGGCAAGAAGCTGTCAACGGCCATCCTAAGTTGAACGTGCCTGCTCTCGTCAGATCGCAGACTGCTACCCAGCTTAGGGCCCGGAAAGTACCAGCATGGGAGACTGGCTGGGAATCCCAGGTGTCGTTGACATTTTGCTCTGTTGCCGCCTTCCGCTCCGATTCCGAAAAGGATTTATTGATGCTTAAATCCACAGTATACAGGGTGTGAAGATGTCTACGACCATCCTAAGCTGAATGCGCCTGTTCTCGTCAGATCGCAGACTCATACCCAGCTTCGGGCCTGGTAAGTACCAGCATGGGAGACTGGCTGGGAATCCCGGGTGCAGTTGACATTTTGCTCTGTTTCTGCTCCGATTCCGAAAATTATTTATTGATGCTTAAATCCACAGTATACAAAGTGTGAAGCTGTCAACGGCCATCCTAATCTGAACGCGCCTGCTCTCGTCAGATCGCAGACTGCTACCCAGCTTAGGGCCCGGTAAGTACCAGCATGGGAGACTGGCTGGGAATCCCGGGTGCAGTTGACATTTTGCTCTGTTGCCGCCTTCCGCTCCGATTCGGAAAATTATTTATTGATGCTTAAATGCACAGTATAAAGGACGTGAAGCTGTCAACGGCCATCCTAAGCTGAACGCGCCTGCTCTCGTCAGATCGCAGACTGCTACCCAGCTTAGGCCCGGTAAGTACCAGCATGGGAGACTGGCTGGGAATCCCAGGTGTTGTTGACATTTTGCTCTGTAGCCGCCTTCCGCTCCGATTCCAAAAAGGATTTATTGATGCTTAAATCCACAGTATACAGGGTGTGAAGCCGTCTACGGCTATCCTAAGCTGAATGTGCCTGTTCTTGTCAGATCGCAGACTGCTGCCCGACAAATACGGGCATGGGAGACTGGCTGGCAATCCAAGGTGCTATTGACATTTTGCTCTGTTGCCGCCTTCCTCTCCGATTCCGAAAAGGATTTATTGATGCTTAAATGCACAGTATAAAAAGCATGAAGCTGTCAATGGCCATCCTAAGCTGAACGCGCCTGCACTTGTCCGATCGCAGACTGCTACCCAGCTTAGGGCCCGGTAAGAACCAGCATGGGAGACTGGCTGGGAATCTCAGGTGTTGTTAACATTTTGCTCTGTAGCTCTGTAGACATTTTGCTCCGATTCCGAAAAGGATTTATTGATGCTTAAATCCACAATATACAGGGTGTGAAACCGTCTTGGGCTATCCTAAGCTGAATGTGCCTGTTCTTGTCAGATCGCAGACTGCTGCCCGGCAAGTACGGGCATGGGAGACTGGCTGGCAATCCAAGGTGCTGTTGACATTTTGATCTGTTGCAGCCTTCCTCTCCGATTAAAAAAAATATTTATTGATGCTTAAATCCACAGTATACAAGGCGTGAAGATGTCAACGGCCATCCTAAGCTGAACGCGCCTGCTCTCGTCAGATCGCAGACTGCTACCCAGCTTAGGGCCCGGTAAGTACTGGCATGGGAGACTGGCTGGGAATCCCGGGTGCCGTTGACATTTTGCTCTATTGCTGCCATCCGCTCCGATTCCGAAAATAATTTATTGATGCTTAAATCCACAGTATACAAGGTGTAAAGCTGTCGACGGCCATCCTAAGCTTAACGCGCCTGCTCTCGTCAGATCGCAGACTGGTACAGATCTTAGGGCCCGGTAAGTACCGGCATGGGAGACAGGCTGGGAATCCCGGCTGCCGTTGATATTTTGCTCTGTTGCCGCCTTCCGTTCCGATTCCGAAAAGGATTTATTGATGCCTAAATGCACAGTATAAAGGGCGAGAAGCTGTCAACGGCCATCCTAAGCTGAACGCGCCTGCTCTCATCAGATCGCAGACTGCTACCCAGCTTAGGGCCCGGTAAGTACCAGCATGGGAGACTGGCTAGAATCCCAGGTGTCGTTGCCGCCTACTGCTCCGATTCCGAAAAGGATTTATTGATGCTTAAATCCACAGTATACAGGGTGTGAAGATGTCTACGGCCATCCTAAGCTGTATGCGCCTGTTCTCGTCAGATCGCAGACCGCTACCCAGCTTCGGGTCTGGTAAGTACCAGCATGGGAGACTGGCTGGGAATCCCGGGTGCAGTTGCCATTTTGCTCTGTTTCTGCTCCGATTCCGAAAATTATTTATTGATGCTTAAATCCACAGTATACAAAGTGTGATGCTGTCAACGGCCATCCTAAGCTGAACGCGCCTGCTCTCGTCAGATGACAGACTGCTACCCAGCTTAGGGCCTGGTAAGTACCAGTATGGGAGACTGGCTGGGAATCCCGGGTGCAGTTGACAATTTAATCTGTTGCCGCCTTCCGCTCCGATTCGGAAAATAATTTATTGATGCTTAAATCCACAATATACAGGGTGTGAAGCTGTCAACGGCCATCCTAAGCCTGAACGTGCCTGCTCTCCTCAGATCGCAGACTGCTGCCCGGCAGTTACCGGCATTGGAAACTGGCTGGCAATCCAAGGTGCCATTGACATTTTGCTCTGTTGCCGCCTTCCTCTCCGATTAATAAAAATATTTATTGATGCTTAAAATCCACAATATACAAGGCGTGAAGATGTCAACGGCCATCCTAAGCTGAACGCGCCTGCTCTCGTCAGATCGCAGACTGCTACCCAGCTTAGGGCCTAGTAAGTACCGGCATGGGAGACTGGCTGGGAATCCCGGGTGCAGTTGACATTTTGCTCTGTTGCCGCCTTCCGTTCCGATTCCGAAAAGGATTTATTGATGCTTAAATGCACAGTATAAAAAGCATGAAGCTGTCAATGGCCATCCTAAGCTGAACGCGCCTGCTCTCGTCAGATCGCAGACTGCTACCCAGCTTAGGGCCCGGTAAGTACTGGCATGGGAGACTGGCTGGGAATTCCGGGTGCAGTTGACATTTTAATCTTTTGCCGCCTTCCGCTCCGATTCGGAAAAGGATTTATTGATGCTTAAATGCACAGTATAAAGGGCGTGAAGCTGTCAACGGCCATCCTAAGCTGAACGCTCCTGCTCTCGTCAGATCGCAGACTGCTACCCAGCTTAGGGCCCGGTAAGTACCAGCATGGGAGACTGGCTGGGAATCCCAGGTGTTGTTGACATTTTGCTCTTTAGCCGCCTTCCGCTCCGATTCCGAAAAGGATTTATTGATGCTTAAATCCACAGTATACAGGGTGTGAAGCCGTCTACGGCTATCCTAAGCTGAATGTGCCTGTTCTTGTCAGATCGCAGACTGCTGCCCGGCAAGTACGGGCATGGGAGACTGGCTGGCAATCCAAGGTGCTATTGACATTTTGCTCTGTTGCCGCCTTCCTCTCCGATTCCGAAAAGGATTTATTGATGCTTAAATGCACAGTGTAAAAATCATGAAGCTGTCAATGGCCATCCTAAGCTGAACGCGCCTGCTCTCGTCAGATCGCAGACTGCTACCCAGCTTAGGGCCCAGTAAGTACTGGCATGGGAGACTTGCTGGGAATCCCGGGTGCCGTTGACATTTTGCTCTATTGCTGCCTTCCGCTCCGATTCCGAAAATAATTTATTGATGCTTAAATCCACAGTATACAAGGTGTGAAGCTGTCGACGGCCATCCTAAGCTTAACGTGCCTGCTCTCGTCAGATCGCAGACTGGTACAGATCTTAGGGCCCGGTAAGTACCGGCATGGGACACTGGCTGGGAATCCCGGCTGCCGTTGATATTTTGCTCTGTTGCCGCCTTCCGTTCCGATTCCGAAAAGGATTTATTGATGCTTAAATCCACAATACACAGGGTGTGAAGCTGTCAACGGCCATCCTAAGCCTGAACGTGCCTGCTCTCCTCAGATTGCAGGCTGCTGCCCGGCAGTTACCGGCATGGGAGACTGGCTGGCAATCCAAGGTGCCATTGACATTTTGCTCTGTTGCCGCCATCCTCTCCGATTAATAAAAATATTTATTGATGCTTAAATCCACAATATACAAGGCGTGAAGATGTCAACGGCCATCCTAAGCTGAACGCGCCTGCTCTTGTCAGATCGCAGACTGCTACCCAGCTTAGGGCCCAGTAAGTACCGGCATGGGAGACTGGCTGGGAATCCCGGGTGCAGTTGACATTTTGCTCTGTTGCCACCTTCCGTTCTGATTCCGAAAAGAATTTATTGATGCTTAAATGCACAGTATAAAGGGCGTGAAGCTGTCAACGGCCATCCTAAGCTGAACGCGCCTGCTCTCGTCAGATTGCAGACTGCTACCCAGCATAGGGCCCGGTAAGTACCAGCATGGGAGACTGGCTGGGAATCCCAGGTGTTGTTGACATTTTGCTCTTTAGCCGCCTTCCGCTCCGATTCCGAAAAGGATTTATTGATGCTTAAATCCACAGTATACAGGGTGTGAAGCCGTCCACGGCTATCCTAAGCTGAATGTGCCTGTTCTTGTCAGATCGCAGACTGCTGCCCGGCAATAACGGGCATGGGAGACTGGCTGGCAATCCAAGGTGCTATTGACATTTTGCTCTGTTGCCGCCTTCCTCTCCGATTCCGAAAAGGATTAATTGATGCTTAAATGCACAGTATAAAATTCATGAAGCTGTAAATGGCCATCCTAAGCTGAACGCACCTGCTCTCGTCAGATCGCAGACTGCTACGCAGCTTAGGGCCCGATAAGTACTGGCATGGGAGACTGGCTGGGAATCCCGGGTGCCGTTGACATTTTGCTCTATTGCTGCCTTCCGCTCCGATTCCGAAAAGAATTTATTGATGCTTAAATCCACAGTATACAAGGTGTGAAGCTGTCGACGGCCATCCTAAGCTTAACGCGTGTGCTTTCGTCAGATCGCAGACTGGTACAGATCTTAGGGCCCGGTAAGTACCGGCATGGGACACTGGCTGGGAATCCCGGCTGCCGTTGACATTTTGCTCTGTTTCCGCCTTCCGTTCCGATTCCGAAAAGGATTTATTGATGCTTAAATGCACAGTATACAAAGTGTGATGCTGTCAACGGCCATCCTAAGCTGAACGCGCCTGCTCTCGTCAGATCGCAGACTGCTACCCAGCTTAGGGCCTGGTAAGTACCAGCATGGGAGACTGGCTGGGAATCCCGGGTGCAGTTGACATTTTAATCTGTTGCCGCCTTCCGCTCCGATTCGGAAAAGGATTTATTGATGCTTAAATCCACAATATACACGGTGTGAAGCTGTCAACGGCCATCCTAAGCCTGAATGTGCCTGCTCTCCTCAGATCGCAGACTGCTGCCCGGCAGATACCGGCATGGGAGACTGGCTGGCAATCCAAGGTGCCATTGACATTTTGCTCTGTTGCCGCCTTCTTCTCCGATTAATAAAAATATTTATTGATGCTTAAATCCACAATATACAAGGCGTAAAGAAGTCAACGGCCATCCTAAGCAGAACGCGCCTGCTCTCGTCAGATCACAGACTGCTACCCAGCTTAGGGCCCAGTAAGTACCGGCATGGGAGACTGGCTAGGAATCCAGGGTGCAGTTGACATTTTGCTCTGTTGCCGCCTTCCGCTCCGATTCGGAAAAGGATTTATTGATGCTTAAATGCACAGTATAAAGAGCATGAAGCTGTCAACGGCCACCCTAAGCTGAACGCGCCTGCTCTCGTCAGATCGCAGAATGCTACCCAGCTTAGGGTCCGGTAAGTACCAGCATGGGAGACTGGCTGGGAATCCCAGGTGTTGTTGACATTTTGCTCTGTAGCCGCCTTGCGTTCCGATTCCGAAAAGGATTTATTGATGCTTAAATCCACAGTATAAAGGGTGAGAAGCCGTCTACGGCTATCCTAAGCTGAATGTGCCTGTTCTTGTCAGATCGCAGACTGCTGCCCGGCAAGTACGGGCATGGGAGACTGGCTGGCAATCCAAGGTGCTATTGACATTTTGCTCTGTTGCCGCCTTCCTCTCCGATTCCGAAAAGGATTTATTGATGCTTAAATGCACAGTATAAAAAGCATGAAGCTGTCAATGGCCATCCTAAGCTGAACGCGCCTGCTCTCGTCAGATCTCAGACTGCTACCCAGCTTAGCGCCCGGTAAGTACTGGCATGGGAGACTGGCTGGGAATCCCGGGTGCCGTTGACATTTTGCTCTATTGCTGCCTTCCGCTCCGATTCCGAAAAGAATTTATTGATGCTTAAATCCACAGTATACAAGGTGTGAAGCTGTCGACGGTCATCCTAAGCTGAATGCGCCTGTTCTCGTCAGATCGCACACTGCTACCCAGCTTCGGGCCTGGTAAGTACCAGCATGGGAGACTGGCTGGGAATCCCAGGTGTCGTTGACATTTTGCTCTGTTGCCGCCTTCAGTCCCGATTCCGAAAAGGATTTATTGATGCTTAAATCCACAGTATACAGGGTGTGAATATGTCTACGGCCATCCTAAGCTGAATGCGCCTGTTCTCGTCAGATCGCAGACTGCTACCCAGCTTCGGGCCTGGTAAGTACCAGCATGGGAGACTGGCTGGGAATCCCAGGTGTCGTTGACATTTTGCTCTGTTGCCGCCTTACGCTCCGATTTCGAAAAGGAGTTATTGATGCTTAAATCCACAGTATACAAGGTGTGAAGCTGTCGACGGCCATCCTAAGCTGAACGCGCCTGCTCTCGTCAGATCGCAGACTGGTACAGATCTTAGGGCCCGGTAAGTACCGGCATGGGACACTGGCTTGGAATCCCGGCTGCCGTTGACATTTTGCTCTGTTGCCGCCTTCCGTTCCGATTCCGAAAAGGATTTATTGATTCTTAAATGCACAGTATAAAGGACGAGAAGCTGTCAACGGCCATCCTAAGCTGAATGCGCCTGTTCTCGTCAGATCGCAGACTGCTACCCAGCTTCGGGCCTGGTAAGTACCAGCATGGGAGACTGGCTGGGAATCCCAGGTGCAGTTGACATTTTGCTCTGTTTCTGCTCTGATTCCGAAAATTATTTATTGATGCTTAAATCCACAGTATACAAAGTGTGAAGCTGTTAACGGCCTTTCTAAGCTGAACGCGCCTGCTCTCGTCAGATCGCAGACTGCTACCCAGCTTAGGGCCTGGTAAGTACCAGCATGGGAGACTGGCTGGGAATCCCGGGTGCAGTTGACATTTTAATCTGTTGCCGCCTTCCGCTCCGATTCGGAAAAGGATTTATTGATGCTTAAATCCACAATATACAGGGTGTGAAGCTGTCAACGGCCATCCTAAGCCTGAACGTGCCTGCTCTACTCAGATCGCAGACCGCTGCCCGGCAGTTACCGGCATGGGAGACTGGCTGGCAATCCAAGGTGCCATTGACATTTTGTTCTGTTGCCGCCATCCTCTCCGATTAATAAAAATATTTATTGATTTTTAAATCCACAATATACCAGGCGTGAATATGTCAACGGCCATCCTAAGCTGAACGTGCCTGCTCTTGTCAGATCGCAGACTGCTACCCAGCTTAGGGCCTAGTAAGTACCGGCATGGGAGACTGGCTGGGAATCCCGGGTGCAGTTGACATTTTGCTCTGTTGCCGCCTTCCGTTCCGATTCCGAAAAGGATTTATTGATGCTTAAATGCACAGTATAAAAAGCATGAAGCTGTCAATGGCCATCCTAAGCTGAACGCGCCTGCTCTCGTCAGATCGCAGACTGCTACCCAGCTTAGGGCCCGGTAAGTACTGGCATGGGAGACTGGCTGGGAATTCCGGGTGCAGTTGACATTTTAATCTTTTGCCGCCTTCCGCTCCGATTCGGAAAAGGATTTATTGATGCTTAAATGCACAGTATAAAGGGCGTGAAGCTGTCAACGGCCATCCTAAGCTGAACGCGCCTGCTCTCGTCAGATCGCAGACTGCTACCCAGCTTAGGGCCCGGTAAGTACCAGCATGGGAGACTGGCTGGGAATCCCAGGTGTTGTTGACATTTTGCTCTTTAGCCGCCTTCCGCTCCGATTCCGAAAAGGATTTATTGATGCTTAAATCCACAGTATACAGGGTGTGAAGCCGTCTACGGCTATCCTAAGCTGAATGTGCCTGTTCTTGTCAGATCGCAGACTGCTGCCCGGCAAGTACGGGCATGGGAGACTGGCTGGCAATCCAAGGTGCTATTGACATTTTGCTCTGTTGCCGCCTTCCTCTCCGATTCCGAAAAGGATTTATTGATGCTTAAATGCACAGTGTAAAAATCATGAAGCTGTCAATGGCCATCCTAAGCTGAACGCGCCTGCTCTCGTCAGATCGCAGACTGCTACCCAGCTTAGGGCCCAGTAAGTACTGGCATGGGAGACTTGCTGGGAATCCCGGGTGCCGTTGACATTTTGCTCTATTGCTGCCTTCCGCTCCGATTCCGAAAATAATTTATTGATGCTTAAATCCACAGTATACAAGGTGTGAAGCTGTCGACGGCCATCCTAAGCTTAACGTGCCTGCTCTCGTCAGATCGCAGACTGGTACAGATCTTAGGGCCCGGTAAGTACCGGCATGGGACACTGGCTGGGAATCCCGGCTGCCGTTGACATTTTGCTCTGTTGCCGCCTTCCGTTCCGATTCCGAAAAGGATTTATTGATGCTTAAATCCACAATACACAGGGTGTGAAGCTGTCAACGGCCATCCTAAGCATGAACGTGCCTGCTCTCCTCAGATTGCAGGCTGCTGCCCGGCAGTTACCGGCATGGGAGACTGGCTGGCAATCCAAGGTGCCATTGACATTTTGCTCTGTTGCCGCCATCCTCTCCGATTAATAAAAATATTTATTGATGCTTAAATCCACAATATACAAGGCGTGAAGATGTCAACGGCCATCCTAAGCTGAACGCGCCTGCTCTTGTCAGATCGCAGACTGCTACCCAGCTTAGGGCCCAGTAAGTACCGGCATGGGAGACTGGCTGGGAATCCCGGGTGCAGTTGACATTTTGCTCTGTTGCCACCTTCCGTTCTGATTCCGAAAATAATTTATTGATGCTTAAATGCACAGTATAAAGGGCGTGAAGCTGTCAACGGCCATCCTAAGCTGAACGCGCCTGCTCTCGTCAGATTGCAGACTGCTACCCAGCATAGGGCCCGGTAAGTACCAGCATGGGAGACTGGCTGGGAATCCCAGGTGTTGTTGACATTTTGCTCTTTAGCCGCCTTCCGCTCCGATTCCGAAAAGGATTTATTGATGCTTAAATCCACAGTATACAGGGTGTGAAGCCGTCCACGGCTATCCTAAGCTGAATGTGCCTGTTCTTGTCAGATCGCAGACTGCTGCCCGGCAAGAACGGGCATGGGAGACTGGCTGGCAATCCAAGGTGCTATTGACATTTTGCTCTGTTGCCGCCTTCCTCTCCGATTCCGAAAAGGATTAATTGATGCTTAAATGCACAGTATAAAATTCATGAAGCTGTAAATGGCCATCCTAAGCTGAACGCACCTGCTCTCGTCAGATCGCAGACTGCTACGCAGCTTAGGGCCCGATAAGTACTGGCATGGGAGACTGGCTGGGAATCCCGGGTGCCGTTGACATTTTGCTCTATTGCTGCCTTCCGCTCCGATTCCGAAAAGAATTTATTGATGCTTAAATCCACAGTATACAAGGTGTGAAGCTGTCGACGGCCATCCTAAGCTTAACGCGTGTGCTTTCGTCAGATCGCAGACTGGTACAGATCTTAGGGCCCGGTAAGTACCGGCATGGGACACTGGCTGGGAATCCCGGCTGCCGTTGACATTTTGCTCTGTTTCCGCCTTCCGTTCCGATTCCGAAAAGGATTTATTGATGCTTAAATGCACAGTATACAAAGTGTGAAGCTGTCAACGGCCATCCTAAGCTGAACGCGCCTGCTCTCGTCAGATCGCAGACTGCTACCCAGCTTAGGGCCTGGTAAGTACCAGCATGGGAGACTGGCTGGGAATCCCGGGTGCAGTTGACATTTTAATCTGTTGCCGCCTTCCGCTCCGATTCGGAAAAGGATTTATTGATGCTTAAATCCACAATATACACGGTGTGAAGCTGTCAACGGCCATCCTAAGCCTGAATGTGCCTGCTCTCCTCAGATCGCAGACTGCTGCCCGGCAGATACCGGCATGGGAGACTGGCTGGCAATCCAAGGTGCCATTGACATTTTGCTCTGTTGCCGCCTTCGTCTCCGATTAATAAAAATATTTATTGATGCTTAAATCCACAATATACAAGGCGTAAAGAAGTCAACGGCCATCCTAAGCAGAACGCGCCTGCTCTCGTCAGATCACAGACTGCTACCCAGCTTAGGGCCCAGTAAGTACCGGCATGGGAGACTGGCTAGGAATCCAGGGTGCAGTTGACATTTTGCTCTGTTGCCGCCTTCCGCTCCGATTCGGAAAAGGATTTATTGATGCTTAAATGCACAGTATAAAGGGCATGAAGCTGTCAACGGCCACCCTAAGCTGAACGCGCCTGCTCTCGTCAGATCGCAGAATGCTACCCAGCTTAGGGTCCGGTAAGTACCAGCATGGGAGACTG
This sequence comes from Hyla sarda, assembly GCF_029499605.1. NCBI lineage: Eukaryota > Metazoa > Chordata > Amphibia > Anura > Hylidae > Hyla > Hyla sarda. The sequence continues at coordinate 256,837,616 of NC_079189.1, forward strand.
GCTGGGAATCCCAGGTGTTGTTGACATTTTGCTCTGTAGCCGCCTTGCGTTCCGATTCCGAAAAGGATTTATTGATGCTTAAATCCACAGTATAAAGGGTGAGAAGCTGTCAACGGCCATCCTAAGCTGAATGCGCCTGTTCTCGTCAGATCGCAGACTGCTACCCAGCTTCGGGCCTGGTAAGTACCAGCATGGGAGACTGGCTGGGAATCCCAGGTGCAGTTGACATTTTGCTCTGTTTCTGCTCTGATTCCGAAAATTATTTATTGATGCTTAAATCCACAGTATACAAAGTGTGAAGCTGTTAACGGCCTTCCTAAGCTGAACGCGCCTGCTCTCGTCAGATCGCAGACTGCTACCCAGCTTAGGGCCTGGTAAGTACCAGCATGGGAGACTGGCTGGGAATCCCGGGTGCAGTTGACATTTTAATCTGTTGCCGCCTTCCGCTCCGATTCGGAAAAGGATTTATTGATGCTTAAATCCACAATATACAGGATGTGAAGCTGTCAACGGCCATCCTAAGCCTGAACGTGCCTGCTCTCAGCAGACCGCTGCCCGGCAGTTACCGGCATGGGAGACTGGCTGGCAATCCAAGGTGCCATTGACATTTTGTTCTGTTGCCGCCATCCTCTCCGATTAATAAAAATATTTATTGATTTTTAAATCCACAATATACCAGGCGTGAATATGTCAACGGCCATCCTAAGCTGAACGCGCCTGCTCTTGTCAGATCGCAGACTGCTACCCAGCTTAGGGCCCAGTAAGTACCGGCATGGGAGACTGGCTGGGAATCCCGGGTGCAGTTGACATTTTGCTCTGTTGCCACCTTCCGTTCCGATTCCGAAAAGGATTTATTGATGCTTTAATGCACAGTATAAAGGGCATGAAGCTGTCAACGGCCATCCTAAGCTGGACGCGCCTGCTCTCGTCAGATCGCAGACTGCTACCCAGCTTAGGGCCCGGTAAGTACCAGCATGGGAGACTGGCTGGGAATCCCAGGTGTTGTTGACATTTTGCTCTTTAGCCGCCTTCCGCTCCGATTCCGAAAAGGATTTATTGATGCTTAAATCCACAGTATACAGGGTGTGAAGCCGTCTACGGCTATCCTAAGCTGAATGTGCCTGTTCTTGTCAGATCGCAGGCTGCTGCCCGGCAAGAACGGGCATGGGAGACTGGCTGGCAATCCAAGGTGCTATTGACATTTTGCTCTGTTGCCGCCTTCCTCTCCGATTCCGAAAAGGATTTATTGATGCTTAAATGCACAGTATAAAATTCATGAACCTGTCAATGGCCATCCTAAGCTGAACGCACCTGCTCTCGTCAGATCGCAGACTGCTACCCAGCTTAGGGCCCGGTAAGTACTGGCATGGGAGACTGGCTGGGAATCCCGGGTGCCGTTGACATTTTGCTCTGTAGCCGCCTTCCGCTTCGATTCCGAAAAGGATTTATTGATGCTTAAATCCACAGTATACAAGGTGTGAAGCTGTCGACGGCCATCCTAAGCCTAACGCGCCTGCTCTCGTCAGATCGCAGACTGGTACAGATCTTAGGGCCCGGTAAGTACCGGCATGGGACACTGGCTGGGAATCCCGGCTGCCGTTGACATTTTGCTCTGTTGCCGCCTTACGCTCCGATTCCGAAAAGGATTTATTGATGCTTAAATCCACAGTATACAGAGTGTGAAGATGTCTACGGCCATCCTAAGATGAATGCGCCTGTTCTCGTCAGATCGCAGACTGCTACCCAGCTTCGGGCCTGGTAAGTACCAGCATGGGAGACTGGCTGGGAATCCCGGGTGCAGTTGACATTTTGCTCTGTTTCTGCTCCGATTCCGAAAATTATTTATTGATGCTTAAATCCACAGTATACAAAGTGTAAAGCTGTCAACGGCCATCCTAAGCTGAACGCGCCTGCTCTCGTCAGATCGCAGACTGCTACCCAGCTTAGGGCCTGGTAAGTACCTGCATGGGAGACTGGCTGGGAACCCCGGGTGCAGTTGACATTTTAATCTGTTGCCGCCTTTCGCTCCGATTCGGAAAAGGATTTATTGATGCTTAAATCCACAATATACAGGGTGTGAAGCTGTCAACGGCCATCCTAAGCCTGAACGTGCCTGCTCTCCTCAGATCGCAGACTGCTGCCTGGCAGTTACCGGCATGGGAGACTGGCTAGCAATCCAAGGTGCCATTGACATTTTGCTCTGTTGCCGCCTTCCTCTCCGATTAAAAAAATATTTATTGATGCTTAAATCCACAATATACAAGTCTGAAGATGTCAACGGCCATCCTAAGCTGAACGCGCCTGCTCTCGTCAGATTCCAGACTGCTACCCAGCTTAGGGCCCGGTAAGTACTGGCATGGGAGACTGGCTGGGAATCCCGGGTGCCGTTGACATTTTGCTCTGTTGCCGCCTTCCGTTCCGATTCCGAAAAGGATTTATTGATGCTTAAATGCACAGTATACAAAGTGTGAAGCTGTCAATGGCCATCCTAAGCTGAACGTGCCTGCTCTCGTCAGATCGCAGACTGCTACCCAGCTTAGGGCCTGGTAAGTACCAGCATGGGAGACTGGCTGGGAATCCCGGGTGCAGTTGACATTTTAATCTGTTGCCGCCTTCCGCTCCGATTCGGAAAAGGATTTATTGATGCTTAAATCCACAATATACACGGTGTGAAGCTGTCAACGGCCATCCTAAGCCTGAATGTGCCTGCTCTCCTCAGATCGCAGACTGCTGCGCGGCAGATACCGGCATGGGAGACTGGCTGGCAATCCAAGGTGCCATTGACATTTTGCTCTGTTGCCGCCTTCTTCTCCGATTAATAAAAATATTTATTGATGCTTAAATCCACAATATACAAGGCGTAAAGAAGTCAACGGCCATCCTAAGCAGAATGCGCCTGCTCTCGTCAGATCACAGACTGCTACCCAGCTTAGGGCCCAGTAAGTACCGGCATGGGAGACTGGCTAGGAATCCAGGGTGCAGTTGACATTTTGCTCTGTTGCCGCCTTCCGCTCCGATTCGGAAAAGGATTTATTGATGCTTAAATGCACAGTATAAAGGGCATGAAGCTGTCAACGGCCACCCTAAGCTGAACGCGCCTGCTCTCGTCAGATCGCAGAATGCTACCCAGCTTAGGGTCCGGTAAGTACCAGCATGGGAGACTGGCTGGGAATCCCAGGTGTTGTTGACATTTTGCTCTGTAGCCGCCTTGCGTTCCGATTCCGAAAAGGATTTATTGATGCTTAAATCCACAGTATAAAGGGTGAGAAGCCGTCTACGGCTATCCTAAGCTGAATGTGCCTGTTCTTGTCAGATCGCAGACTGCTGCCCGGCAAGTACGGGCATGGGAGACTGGCTGGCAATCCAAGGTGCTATTGACATTTTGCTCTGTTGCCGCCTTCCTCTCCGATTCCGAAAAGGATTTATTGATGCTTAAATGCACAGTATAAAAAGCATGAAGCTGTCAATGGCCATCCTAAGCTGAACGCGCCTGCTCTCGTCAGATTGCAGACTGCTACCCAGCTTAGCGCCCGGTAAGTACTGGCATGGGAGACTGGCTGGGAATCCCGGGTGCCGTTGACATTTTGCTCTATTGCTGCCTTCCGCTCCGATTCCGAAAATAATTTATTGATGCTTAAATCCACAGTATACAAGGTGTGAAGCTGTCGACGGTCATCCTAAGCTGAATGCGCCTGTTCTCGTCAGATCGCACACTGCTACCCAGCTTCGGGCCTGGTAAGTACCAGCATGGGAGACTGGCTGGGATTCCCAGGTGTCGTTGACATTTTGCTCTGTTGCCGCCTTCAGCGCCGATTCCGAAAAGGATTTATTGATGCTTAAATCCACAGTATACAGGGTGTGAAGATGTCTACGGCCATCCTAAGCTGAATGCGCCTGTTCTCGTCAGATCGCAGACTGCTACCCAGCTTCGGGCCTGGTAAGTACCAGCATGGGAGACTGGCTGGGAATCCCAGGTGTCGTTGACATTTTGCTCTGTTGCCGCCTTACGCTCCGATTTCGAAAAGGAGTTATTGATGCTTAAATCCACAGTATACAAGGTGTGAAGCTGTCGACGGCCATCCTAAGCTGAACGCGCCTGCTCTCGTCAGATCGCAGACTGGTACAGATCTTAGGGCCCGGTAAGTACCGGCATGGGACACTGGCTTGGAATCCCGGCTGCCGTTGACATTTTGCTCTGTTGCCGCCTTCCGTTCCGATTCCGAAAAGGATTTATTGATTCTTAAATGCACAGTATAAAGGACGAGAAGCTGTCAACGGCCATCCTAAGCTGAATGCGCCTGTTCTCGTCAGATCGCAGACTGCTACCCAGCTTCGGGCCTGGTAAGTACGAGCATGGGAGACTGGCTGGGAATCCCAGGTGCAGTTGACATTTTGCTCTGTTTCTGCTCTGATTCCGAAAATTATTTATTGATGCTTAAATCCACAGTATACAAAGTGTGAAGCTGTTAACGGCCTTCCTAAGCTGAACGCGCCTGCTCTCGTCAGATCGCAGACTGCTACCCAGCTTAGGGCCTGGTAAGTACCAGCATGGGAGACTGGCTGGGAATCCCGGGTGCAGTTGACATTTTAATCTGTTGCCGCCTTCCGCTCCGATTCGGAAAAGGATTTATTGATGCTTAAATCCACAATATACAGGGTGTGAAGCTGTCAACGGCCATCCTAAGCCTGAACGTGCCTGCTCTCCTCAGATCGCAGACCGCTGCCCGGCAGTTACCGGCATGGGAGACTGGCTGGCAATCCAAGGTGCCATTGACATTTTGTTCTGTTGCCGCCATCCTCTCCGAATAATAAAAATATTTATTGATTTTTAAATCCACAATATACCAGGCGTGAATATGTCAACGGCCATCCTAAGCTGAACGCGCCTGCTCTTGTCAGATCGCAGACTGCTACCCAGCTTAGGGCCCAGTAAGTACCGGCATGGGAGACTGGCTGGGAATCCCGGGTGCAGTTGACATTTTGCTCTGTTGCCACCTTCCGTTCCGATTCCGAAAAGGATTTATTGATGCTTTAATGCACAGTATAAAGGGCATGAAGCTGTCAACGGCCATCCTAAGCTGGACGCGCCTGCTCTCGTCAGATCGCAGACTGCTACCCAGCTTAGGGCCCGGTAAGTACCAGCATGGGAGACTGGCTGGGAATCCCAGGTGTTGTTGACATTTTGCTCTTTAGCCGCCTTCCGCTCCGATTACGAAAAGGATTTATTGATGCTTAAATCCACAGTATACAGGGTGTGAAGCCGTCTACGGCTATCCTAAGCTGAATGTGCCTGTTCTTGTCAGATCGCAGACTGCTGCCCGGCAAGAACGGGCATGGGAGACTGGCTGGCAATCCAAGGTGCTATTGACATTTTGCTCTGTTGCCGCCTTCCTCTCCGATTCCGAAAAGGATTTATTGATGCTTAAATGCACAGTATAAAATTCATGAACCTGTCAATGGCCATCCTAAGCTGAACGCACCTGCTCTCGTCAGATCGCAGACTGCTACCCAGCTTAGGGCCCGGTAAGTACTGGCATGGGAGACTGGCTGGGAATCCCGGGTGCCATTGACATTTTGCTCTGTAGCCGCCTTCCGCTTCGATTCCGAAAAGGATTTATTGATGCTTAAATGCACAGTATAAAAAGCATGAAGCTGTCAATGGCCATTCTAAGCTGAACGTGCCTGCTCTCGTCAGATTGCAGACTGCTACCCAGCTTAGGGCCCGGTAAGTACTGGCATGGGAGACTGGCTGGGAATCCCAGGTGCCGTTGACATTTTGCTCTATTGCTGCCTTCCGCTCCGAATTCGAAAATAATTTATTGATGCTTAAATCCACAGTATACAAGGTGTGAAGCTGTCGACGGCCATTCTAAGCCTAACGCGCCTGCTCTCGTCAGATCGCAGACTGGTACAGATCTTAGGGCCCGGTAAGTACCGGCATGGGACACTGGCTGGGAATCCCGGCTGCCGTTGACATTTTGCTCTGTTGCCGCCTTACGCTCCGATTCCGAAAAGGATTTATTGATGCTTAAATCCACAGTATACAGAGTGTGAAGATGTCTACGGCCATCCTAAGATGAATGCGCCTGTTCTCGTCAGATCGCAGACTGCTACCCAGCTTCGGGCCTGGTAAGTACCAGCATGGGAGACTGGCTGGGAATCCCGGGTGCAGTTGACATTTTGCTCTGTTTCTGCTCCGATTCCGAAAATTATTTATTGATGCTTAAATCCACAGTATACAAAGTGTAAAGCTGTCAACGGCCATCCTAAGCTGAACGCGCCTGCTCTCGTCAGATCGCAGACTGCTACCCAGCTTAGGTCCTGGTAAGTACCTGCATGGGAGACTGGCTGGGAACCCCGGGTGCAGTTGACATTTTAATCTGTTGCCGCCTTCCGCTCCGATTCGGAAAAGGATTTATTGATGCTTAAATCCACAATATACAGGGTGTGAAGCTGTCAACGGCCATCCTAAGCCTGAACGTGCCTGCTCTCCACAGATCGCAGACTGCTACCTGGCAGTTACCGGCATGGGAGACTGGCTAGCAATCCAAGGTGCCATTGACATTTTGCTCTGTTGCCGCCTTCCTCTCCGATTAAAAAAATATTTATTGATGCTTAAATCCACAATATACAAGTCTGAAGATGTCAACTGCCATCCTAAGCTGAACGCGCCTGCTCTCGTCAGATCACAGACTGCTACCCAGCTTAGGGCCCAGTAAGTACCGGCATGGGAGACTGGCTAGGAATCCAGGGTGCAGTTGACATTTTGCTCTGTTGCCGCCTTCCGTTCCGATTCCGAAAAGGATTTATTGATGCTTAAATGCACAGTATAAAAATCATGAAGCTGTCAATGGCCATCCTAAGCTTAACGCGTCTGCTCTCGTCAGATCGCAGACTGGTACAGATCATAGGGCCCGGTAAGTACTGGCATGGGACACTGGCTGGGAATCCCGGTTGCCGTTGACATTTTGCTCTGTTGCCGCCTTCCGTTCCGATTCCGAAAAGGATTTATTGATGCTTAAATGCACAGTATACAAAGTGTGAAGCTGTCAACGGCCATCCTATGCTGAACGCGCCTGCTCTCCTCAGATCGCAGACTGCTGCCCAACTTAGGGCCTGGTAAGTACCAGCATGGTAGACTGGCTGGAATCTCAGGTGCAGTTGACATTTTAATCTGTTGCCGCCTTCCGCTCCGATTCGGAAAAGGATTTATTGATGCTTAAATCCACAATATACAGGGTGTGAAGCTGTCAACGGCCATCCTAAGCTGAACGTGTCTGCTCTCCTCAGATCGCAGACTGCTGCCCGGCAGATACCGGCGTGGGAGACTGGCTGGCAATCCAAGGTGCCATTGACATTTTGCTCTGTTGCCGCCTTCCTCTCCGATTAATAAAAATATTTATTGATGCTTAAATCCACATTATACAATGCGTGAAGATGTCAACGGCCATCCTAAGCTGAACGCGCCTGCTCTCGTCAGATCGCAGACTGCTACCCAGCTTAGGGCCCAGTAAGTACTGGCATGGGTGACTGGCTGGGAATCCCGGCTGCCGTTGACATTTTGCTCTGTTGCCGCCTTCCGTTCCGATTCCGAAAAGGATTTATTGATGCTTAAATGCACAGTATAAAAATCGTGAAGCTGTCAATGGCCATCCTAAGCTAAACGCGCCTGCTCTCGTCAGATCGCAGACTGGTACAGATCTTAGGGCCCGGTAAGTACTGGCATGGGACACTGGCTGGGAATCCCGGTTGCCGTTGACATTTTGCTCTGCTGCCGCCTTCCGTTCCGATTCCGAAAAGGATTTATTGATGCTTAAATGCACAGTATACAAAGTGTGAAGCTGTCAACGGCCATCCTATGCTGAACGCGCCTGCTCTTGTCAGATCGCAGACTGCTACCCAGCTTAGGGCCTGGTAAGTACCAGCATGGGAGACTGGCTGGGAATCCCAGGTGCAGTTGACATTTTAATCTGTTGCCGCCTTCCGCTCCGATTCGGAAAAGGATTTATTGATGCTTAAATGCACAGTATAAAGGGTGTGAAGCTGTCAACGGCCATCCTAAGCTGAACGCGCCTGCTCTCGTCAGATCGCAGACTGTTACCCAGCTTAGGGCCCAGTAAGTACCGGCATGGGAGACTGGCTGGGAATCCCGGGTGCAGTTGACATTTTGCTCTGTTGCCGCCTTCCGCTCCGATTCGGAAAAGGATTTATTGATGCTTAAATGCACAGTATAAAGGGTGTGAAGCTGTCAACGGCCATCCTAAGCTGAACGCGCCTGCTCTCGTCAGATCGCAGACTGTTACCCAGCTTAGGGCCCAGTAAGTACCGGCATGGGAGACTGGCTGGGAATCCCGGGTGCAGTTGACATTTTGCTCTGTTGCCGCCTTCCGTTCCGATTCCGAAAAGGATTTATTGATGCTTAAACCCACAGTATACATTGTGTGAAGCCGTCTACGGCTATCCTAAGCTGAATGTGCCTGTTCTTGTCAGATCGCAGACTGCTGTCCGGCAAGTACGGGCATAGGAGACTGACTGGCAATCCAAGGTGCTATTGACATTTTGCTCTGTTGCCGCCTTCCTCTCCGATTCCGAAAAGGATTTATTGATGCTTAAATGCACAGTATAAAAAGCATGAAGCTGTCAGTGGCCATCCTAAGCTGAACGCGCCTGCTCTCGTCAGATCGCAGACTGCTACCCAGCTTAGGGCCCGGTAAGTACTGGCATGGGAGACTGGCTGGGAATCCCAGGTGCCGTTGACATTTTGCTCTATTGCTGCCTTCCGCTCCGATTCCGAAAATAATTTATTGATGCTTAAATCCACAGTATACAAGGTGTGAAGCTGTCGACGGCCATCCTAAGCTTAACGCGCCTGCTCTCGTCAGATCGCAGACTGGTACAGATCTTAGGGCCCGGTAAGTACCGGCATGGGACACTGGCTGGGAATCCCGGCTGCCGTTGACATTTTGCTCTGTTGCCGCCTTCCGTTCCGATTCCGAAAAGGATTTATTGATGCTTAAATGCACAGTATAAAGGACGAGAAGATGTCAACGGCCAACCTAAGCTGAACGCGCCTGCTCTCGTCAGATCGCAGACTGCTACCCAGCTTAGGGCCCGGTAAGTACCAGCATGGGAGACTGACTGGGAATCCCAGGTGTCGTTGACATTTTGCTCTGTTGCCGCCTTCCGCTCCGATTCCGTAAAGGATTTATTGATGCTTAAATCCACAGTATACAGGGTGTGAAGATGTCTACGGCCATCCTAAGCTGACTGTGTCTGTTCTCGTCAGATCGCAGACTGCTACCCAGTCTTCGGGCCTGGTAAGTACCAGCATGGGAGACTGGCTGGGAATCCCGGGTGCAGTTGACATTTTGCTCTGTTTCTGCTCCGATTCCGAAAATTATTTATTGATGCTTAAATCCACAGTATACAAAGTGTGAAGCTGTCAACGGCCATCCTAAGCTGAACGCGCCTGCTCTCGTCAGATCGCAGACTGCTACCCAGCTTAGGGCCTGGTAAGTACCAGCATGGTAGACTGGCTGGAATCCCGGGTGCAGTAGACATTTTAATCTGTTGCCGCCTTCCGCTCCGATTCGGAAAAGGATTTATTGATGCTTAAATCCACAGTATACAAGGTGTGAAGCTGTCGACGGCCATCCTAAGCTTAACGCGCCTGCTCTCGTCAGATCGCAGACTGGTACAGATCTTAGTGCCCGGTAAGTACCGGCATGGGACACTGGCTGGGAATCCCGGCTGCCGTTGACATTTTGCTCTGTTGCCGCCTTCCGTTCCGATTCCGAAAAGGATTTATTGATGCTTAAATCCACAGTATACATTGTGTGAAGCCGTCTACGGCTATCCTAAGCTGAATGTGCCTGTTCTTGTCAGATCGCAGACTGCTGTCCGGCAAGTACGGGCATGGGAGACTAGCTGGCAATCCAAGGTGCTATTGACATTTTGCTCTGTTGCCGCCTTCCTCTCCGATTCCGAAAAGGATTTATTGATGCTTAAATGCACAGTATAAAAAGCATGAAGCTGTCAGTGGCCATCCTAAGCTGAACGCGCCTGCTCTCGTCAGATCGCAGACTGCTACCCAGCTTAGGGCCCGGTAAGTACTGGCATGGGAGACTGGCTGGGAATCCCAGGTGCCGTTGACATTTTGCTCTATTGCTGCCTTCCGCTCCGATTCCGAAAATAATTTATTGATGCTTAAATCCACAGTATACAAGGTGTGAAGCTGTCGACGGCCATCCTAAGCTTAACGCGCCTGCTCTCGTCAGATCGCAGACTGGTACAGATCTTAGGGCCCGGTAAGTACCGGCATGGGACACTGGCTGGGAATCCCGGCTGCCGTTGACATTTTGCTCTGTTGCCGCCTTCCGTTCCGATTCCGAAAAGGATTTATTGATGCTTAAATGCACAGTATAAAGGACGAGAAGATGTCAACGGCCAACCTAAGCTGAACGCGCCTGCTCTCGTCAGATCGCAGACTGCTACCCAGCTTAGGGCCCGGTAAGTACCAGCATGGGAGACTGACTGGGAATCCCAGGTGTCGTTGACATTTTGCTCTGTTGCCGCCTTCCGCTCCGATTCCGTAAAGGATTTATTGATGCTTAAATCCACAGTATACAGGGTGTGAAGATGTCTACGGCCATCCTAAGCTGACTGTGTCTGTTCTCGTCAGATCGCAGACTGCTACCCAGTCTTCGGGCCTGGTAAGTACCAGCATGGGAGACTGGCTGGGAATCCCGGGTGCAGTTGACATTTTGCTCTGTTTCTGCTCCGATTCCGAAAATTATTTATTGATGCTTAAATCCACAGTATACAAAGTGTGAAGCTGTCAACGGCCATCCTAAGCTGAACGCGCCTGCTCTCGTCAGATCGCAGACTGCTACCCAGCTTAGGGCCTGGTAAGTACCAGCATGGTAGACTGGCTGGAATCCCGGGTGCAGTAGACATTTTAATCTGTTGCCGCCTTCCGCTCCGATTCGGAAAAGGATTTATTGATGCTTAAATCCACAGTATACAAGGTGTGAAGCTGTCGACGGCCATCCTAAGCTTAACGCGCCTGCTCTCGTCAGATCGCAGACTGGTACAGATCTTAGTGCCCGGTAAGTACCGGCATGGGACACTGGCTGGGAATCCCGGCTGCCGTTGACATTTTGCTCTGTTGCCGCCTTCCGTTCCGATTCCGAAAAGGATTTATTGATGCTTAAATCCACAGTATACATTGTGTGAAGCCGTCTACGGCTATCCTAAGCTGAATGTGCCTGTTCTTGTCAGATCGCAGACTGCTGTCCGGCAAGTACGGGCATGGGAGACTAGCTGGCAATCCAAGGTGCTATTGACATTTTGCTCTGTTGCCGCCTTCCTCTCCGATTCCGAAAAGGATTTATTGATGCTTAAATGCACAGTATAAAAAGCATGAAGCTGTCAGTGGCCATCCTAAGCTGAACGCGCCTGCTCTCGTCAGATCGCAGACTGCTACCCAGCTTAGGGCCCGGTAAGTACTGGCATGGGAGACTGGCTGGGAATCCCAGGTGCCGTTGACATTTTGCTCTATTGCTGCCTTCCGCTCCGATTCCGAAAATAATTTATTGATGCTTAAATCCACAGTATACAAGGTGTGAAGCTGTCGACGGCCATCCTAAGCTTAACGCGCCTGCTCTCGTCAGATCGCAGACTGGTACAGATCTTAGGACCCGGTAAGTACCGGCATGGGACACTGGCTGGGAATCCCGGCTGCCGTTGACATTTTGCTCTGTTGCCGCCTTCCGTTCCGATTCCGAAAAGGATTTATTGATGCTTAAATGCACAGTATAAAGGACGAGAAGATGTCAACGGCCAACCTAAGCTGAACGCGCCTGCTCTCGTCAGATCGCAGACTGCTACCCAGCTTAGGGCCCGGTAAGTACCAGCATGGGAGACTGACTGGGAATACCAGGTGTCGTTGACATTTTGCTCTGTTGCCGCCTTCCGCTCCGATTCCGTAAAGGATTTATTGATGCTTAAATCCACAGTATACAGGGTGTGAAGATGTGTACGGCCATCCTAAGCTGAATGTGTCTGTTCTCGTCAGATCGCAGACTGCTACCCAGTCTTCGGGCCTGGTAAGTACCAGCATGGGAGACTGGCTGGGAATCCCGGGTGCAGTTGACATTTTGCTCTGTTTCTGCTCCGATTCCGAAAATTATTTATTGATGCTTAAATCCACAGTATACAAAGTGTGAAGCTGTCAACGGCCATCCTAAGCTGAACGCGCCTGCTCTCGTCAGATCGCAGACTGCTACCCAGCTTAGGGCCTGGTAAGTACCAGCATGGTAGACTGGCTGGAATCCCGGGTGCAGTAGACATTTTAATCTGTTGCCGCTTTCCGCTCCGATTCGGAAAAGGATTTATTGATGCTTAAATCCACAATATACAGGGTGTGAAGCTGTCAACGGCCATCCTAAGCTGAACGTGTCTGCTCTCCTCAGATCGCAGACTGCTGCCCGGCAGATACCGGCGTGGGAGACTGGCTGGCAATCCAAGGTGCCATTGACATTTTGCTCTGTTGCCGCCTTCCTCTCCGATTAATAAAAATATTTATTGATGCTTAAATCCACATTATACAATGCTTGAAGATGTCAACGGCCATCCTAAGCTGAACGTGCCTGCTCTCGTCAGATCGCAGACTGCTACCCAGCTTAGTGCCCAGTAAGTACCGGCATGGGAGACTGGCTGGGAATCCCGGCTGCCGTTGACATTTTGCTCTGTTGCCGCCTTCCGTTCCGATTCCGAAAAGGATTTATTGATGCTTAAATGCACAGTATAAAAATCGTGAAGCTGTCAATGGCCATCCTAAGCTTAACGCGCCTGCTCTCGTCAGATCGCAGACTGGTACAGATCTTAGGGCCCGGTAAGTACTGGCATGGGACACTGGCTGGGAATCACAGTTGCCGTTGACATTTTGCTCTGTTGCCGCCTTCCGTTCCGATTCCGAAAAGGATTTATTGATGCTTAAACGCACAGTATACAAAGTGTGAAGCTGTCAACGGCCATCCTATGCTGAACGCGCCTGCTCTCGTCAGATCGCAGACTGCTGCCCGGCAGTTACCGGCATGGGAGACTGGCTGGCAATCCAAGGTGCCATTGACATTTTGCTCTGTTGCAGCCATCCTCTCCGATTAATAAAAATATTTATTGATGCTTAAATCCACAATATACAAGGCGTGAAGATGTCAACGGCCATCCTAAACTGAACGCGCCTGCTCTTGTCAGATCGCAGACTGCTACCCAGCTTAGGGCCCAGTAAGTACCAGCATGGGAGACTGGCTGGGAATCCCGGGTGCAGTTGACATTTTGCTCTGTTGCCACCTTCCGTTCCGATTCCGAAAAGGATTTATTGATGCTTAAATGCACAGTATAAAGGGCGTGAAGCTGTCAACGGCCATCCTAAGCTGAACGCGCCTGCTCTCGTCAGATCGCAGACTGCTACCCAGCTTAGGGCCCGGTAAGTACCAGCATGGGAGACTGGCTGGGAATCCCAGGTGTTGTTGACATTTTGCTCTTTAGCCGCCTTCCGCTCCGATTCCGAAAAGGATTTATTGATGCTTAAATCCACAGTATACAGGGTGTGAAGCCGTCTACGGCTATCCTAAGCTGAATGTGCCTGTTCTTGTCACATCGCAGACTGCTGCCCGGCAAGAACGGGCATGGGAGACTGGCTGACAATCCAAGGTGCTATTGACATTTTGCTCTGTTGCCGCCTTCCTCTCCGATTCCGAAAAGGATTTATTGATGCTTAAATGCACAGTCTAAAATTCATGAAGCTGTCAATGGCCATCCTAAGCTGAACGCGCCTGCTCTCGTCAGATTGCAGACTGCTACCCAGCTTAGGGCCCGGTAAGTACTGGCATGGGACACTGGCTGGGAATCCCAGTTGCCGTTGACATTTTCCTCTGTTGCCGCCTTCCGTTCCGATTCCGAAAAGGATTTATTGATGCTTAAATGCACAGTATACAAAGTGTGAAGCTGTCAACGGCCATCCTATGCTGAACGCGCCTGCTCTCGTCAGATCGCAGACTGCTACCCAGCTTAGGTCCTGCTAAGTACCAGCATGGTATACTGGCTGGGAATCCCGGGTGCAGTGGACATTTTAATCTGTTGCCGCCTTCCGCTCCGATTCGGAAAAGGATTTATTGATGCTTAAATGCACAGTATAAAGAGCGTGAAGCTGTCAACGGCCATCCTAAGCTGAACGCGCCTGCTCTCGTCAGATCGCAGACTGCTACCCAGCTTAGGGCCCAGTAAGTACCAGCATGGGAGACTGGCTGGGAATCCCAGGTGTTGTTGACATTTTGCTCTGTAGCCGCCTTCAGCTCCGATTCCGAAAAGGATTTATTGATGCTTAAATGCACAGTATAAAAAGCATGAAGCTGTCAATGGCCATCCTAAGCTGAACGCGCCTGCTCTCGTCAGATCGCAGACTGCTACCCAGCTTAGGGCCCGGTAAGTACTGGCATGGGAGACTGGCTGGGAATCCCAGGTGCCGTTGACATTTTGCTCTATTGCTGCCTTCCGCTCCGATTCCGAAAAGAATTTATTGATGCTTAAATCCACAGTATACAAGGTGTGAAGCTGTCGACGGCCATCCTAAGCTTAACGCGCCTGCTCTCGTCAGATCGCAGACTGGTACAGATCTTAGGGCCCGGTAAATACCGGCATGGGACACTGGCTGGGAATCCCGGCTGCCGTTGACATTTTGCTCTGTTGCCGCCTTCCGTTCCGATTCCGAAAAGGATTTATTGATGCTTAAATGCACAATATAAAGGACAAGAAGATGTCAACGGCCAACCTAAGCTGATCGCGCCTGCTCTCGTCAGATCGCAGACTGCTACCCAGCTTAGGGCCCGGTAAGTACCAGCATGGGAGACTGACTGGGAATCCCAGGTGTCGTTGACATTTTGCTCTGTTGCCGCCTTCCGCTCCGATTCCGTAAAGGATTTATTGATGCTTAAATCCACAGTATACAGGGGGTGAAAATGTCTACGGCCATCCTAAGCTGAATGTGTCTGTTCTCGTCAGATCGCAGACTGCTACCCAGCTTCGGGCCTGGTAAATACCAGCATGGGAGACTGGCTGGGAATCCCGGGTGCAGTTGACATTTTGCTCTGTTTCTGCTCCGATTCCGAAAATTATTTATTGATGCTTAAGTCCACAGTATAAAGGGCGTGAAGCTGTCAACGGCCATCCTAAGCTGAACGCGCCTGCTCTCGTCAGATCGCAGACTGCTACCCAGCTTATGGCCTGGTAAGTACCAGCATGGTAGACTGGCTGGAATCCCGGGTGCAGTTGACATTTTAATCTGTTGCCGCCTTCCGCTCCGATTCGGAAAAGGATTTATTGATGCTTAAATCCACAATATACAGGGTGTGAAGCTGTCAACGACCATCCTAAGCTGAACGTGTCTGCTCTCCTCCGATCGCAGACTGCTGCCCGGCAGATACCGGCGTGGGAGACTGGCTGGCAATCCAAGGTTCCATTGACATTTTGCTCTGTTGCCGCCTTCCACTCCGATTAATAAAAATATTTATTGATGCTTAAATCCACAATATACAATGCATGAAGATGTCAACGGCCATCCTAAGCTGAACGCGCCTGCTCTCGTCAGATCGCAGACTGCTACCCAGCTTAGGGCCCAGTAAGTACCGGCATGGGAGACTGGCTGGGAATCCCGGGTGCAGTTGAAATTTTGCTCTGTTGCCGCCTTCCGTTCCGATTCCGAAAAGAATTTATTGATGCTTAAATGCACAGTATAAAAAGCATGAAGCTGTCAATGGCCATCCTAAGCTGAACGCGCCTGCTCTCGTCAGATCGCAGACTGCTACCCAGCTTAGGGCCCGGTAAGTACTGGCATGGTAGACTGGCTGGGAATCCCGGTTGCCGTTGACATTTTGTTCTATTGCTGCCTTCTGCTCCGATTCCGAAAATAATTTATTGATGCTTAAATCCACAGTATACAAGGTGTGAAGCTGTCGACGGCCATCCTAAGCTTAACGCGCCTGCTCTCGTCAGATCGCAGACTGGTACAGATCTTAGGACCCGTTAAGTACCGGCATGGGACACTGGCTGGGAATCCAGGCTGCCGTTGACATTTTGCTCTGTTGCCGCCTTCCGTTCCGATTCCGAAAAGGATTTATTGATGCTTAAATCCACAGTATACATTGTGTGAAGCCGTCTACGGCTATCCTAAGCTGAATGTGCCTGTTCTTGTCAGATCGCAGACTGCTGCCCGGCAAGTACGGGCGTGGGAGACTGGCTGGCAATCCAAGGTGCTATTGACATTTTGCTCTGTTGCCGCCTTCCTCTCCGATTCCGAAAAGGATTTATTGATGCTTAAATCCACAGTATAAAAAGCATGAAGCTGTCAATGGCCATCCTAAGCTGAACGTGCCTGCTCTCGTCAGATCATAGACTGCTACCCAGCTTAGGGCCCGGTAAGTACTGGCATGGGACACTGGCTGGGAATCCCGGCTGCCGTTGACATTTTGCTCTGTTGCCGCCTTCCGTTCCGATTCCGAAAAGGATTTATTGATGCTTAAATGCACAGTATAAAGGGCAAGAAGCTGTCAACGGCCATCCTAAGCTGAACGCGCCTGCTCTCATCAGATCGCAGACTGCTACCCAGCTTAGGGCCAGGTAAGTACCAGCGTGGGAGACTGGCTGGGAATCCCAGGTGTCGTTGACATTTTGCTCTGTTGCCGCCTTCCGCGCCGATTCCGAAAAGGATTTATTGATGCTTAAATCCACAGTATACAGGGTGTGAAGATGTCTACGGCCATCCTAAGCTGAATGCGCCTGCTCTCGTCAGAAGACAGACTGCTACCCATTTTAGGGCCCGGTAAGTACCAGTATGGGAGACTGGCTGGGAATTTCAGGTGTTGTTGACATTTTGCTCTGTAGCTCTGTAGACATTTTGCTCCGATTCCGAAAAGGATTTATTGATGCTTAAATCCACAGTATACAGGGTGTGAAGCCGTCTACGGCTATCCTAAGCTGAATGCGCCTGTTCTTGTCAGATCGCAGACTGCTGCCCGGCAAGTACGGGCATGGGAGACTGGCTGGCAATCCAAGGTGCTATTGACATTTTGCTCTGTTGCCGCCTTCCTCTCCGATTAAAAAAAATATTTACTGATGCTTAAATCCACAGTATACAAGGCGTGAACAGGTCAACGGCCATCCTAAGCTGAACGCGCCTGCTCTCGTCAGATCGCAGACTGCTACGCAGCTTAGGGCCCGGTAAGTACCGGCATGGGAGACTGGCTGGGAATCCCGGGTGCAGTTGACATTTTGCTCTGTTGCCGCCTTCCGTTCCTATTCCGAAAAGAATTTATTGATGCTTAAATGCACAGTATAAAAAGCATGAAGCTGTCAATGGCCATCCTAAGCTGAACGCGCCTGCTCTTGTCAGATCGCAGACTGCTACCCAGCTAAGGGCCCGGTAAGTATTGGCATGGGAGACTGGCTGGGAATCCAAGGTGCTATTGACATTTTGCTCTGTTGCCGCCTTCCTCTCCGATTCCGAAAAGGATTTATTGATGCTTAAATGCACAGTATAAAAAGCATGAAGCTGTCAATGGCCATCGTAAGCTGAACGTGCCTGCTCTCGTCAGATCGCAGACTGCTACCCGGCTTAGAGCTCGGTAAGTACTGGCATGGGAGACTGGCTGGGAATCCCGGGTGCAGTTGACATTTTGCTCTGTTTCTGCTCCGATTCCGAAAATTATTTATTGATGCTTAAGTCCACAGTATACAAAGTGTGAAGCTGTCAACGGCCATCATAAGCTGAACGTGCGTGCTCTCGTCAGATCGCAGACTGCTACCCAGCTTAGGACCTGGTAAGTACCAGCATGGGAGACTGGCTGGGAATCCCGGGTGCAGTTGACATTTTAATCTGTTGCCGCCTTCCGCTCCGATTCGGAAAAGGATTTATTGATGCTTAAATGCACAGTATAAAGGGCGTGAAGCTGTTAACGGCCATCCTAAGCTGAATGCGCCTGCTCTCGTCGGATCGCAGACTGCTTCCCAGCTTAGGGCCCGGTAAGTACCAGCATGGGAGACTGGCTGGGAATCTCAGGTGTTGTTGACATTTTGTTCTGTAGCTCTGTAGACATTTTGCTCCGATTCCGAACAGGATTTATTGATGCTTAAATCCACAATATACAGGGTGTGAAGCTGTCAACGGCCATCCTAAGCCTGAACGTGCCTGCTCTTCTCAGATCGCAGACTGATGCCCGGCAGTTACCGGCATGGGAGACTGGCTGGCAATCCAAGGTGCCATTGACATTTTGCTCTGTTGCCGCCTTCCTCTGCGATTAATAAAAATAATTATTGATGCTTAAATCCACAATATACAAGGCGTGAAGATGTCAACGGCCATCCTAAGCTGAACGTGCCTGCTCTCGTCATATCGCAGACTGCTACCCAGCTTAGGGCCCAGCAAGTACCGGCATGGGAGACTGGCTGGGAATGCCGGGTGCAGTTGACATTTTGCTCTGTTGCCGCCTTCCGTTCCGATTCCGAAAAGGATTTATTGATGCTTAAATGCACAGTATAAAAAGCATGAAGCTGTCAATGGCCATCCAAAGCTGAACGCGCCTGCTGTTGTCAGATCGCAGACTGCTAAGCAGCTTAGGGCCCAGTAAGTACTGGCATGGGAGACTGGCTGGGAATCCCAGTTGCCGTTGACATTTTGCTCTATTGCTGCCTTCCGCTCCGATTCCGAAAAGAATTTATTGATGCTTAAATCCACAGTATACAAGGTGTGAAGCTGTCGACGGCCATCCTAAGCTTAACGCGCCTGCTCTCGTCAGATCGCAGACTGGTACAGATCTTAGGGCCCGGTAAGTATCGGCATGGGACACTGGCTGGGAATCCCGGCTGCCGTTGACATTTTGCTCTGTTGCCGCCTTCCGTTCCGATTCGGAAAAGGATTTATTGATACTTAAATGCACAGTATAAAGATCGTGAAGCTGTCAACGGCCATCCTAAGCTGAACGCGCCTGCTCTCGTCAGATCGCAGACTGCTACCCAGCTTAGGGCCTGGTAAGTACCAGCATGGGAGACTGGCTGGGAATCCCGAGTGCAGTTGACATTTTGCTCTGTTTCTGCTCCGATTCCGAAAATTATTTATTGATGCTTAAATCCACAGTATACAAAGTGTGAAGCTGTCAACGGCCATCCTAAGCTGAACGTGCCTGCTCTTGTCAGATCGCAGACTGCTACCCAGCTTTGGGCCTGGTAAGTACCAGCATGGGAGACTGGCTGGGAATCCCGGGTGCAGTTGACATTTTAATCTGTTGCCGCCTTCCGCTCCGATTCGGAAAAGGATTTATTGATGCTTAAATCGACAATATACAGGGTGTGAAGCTGTCAACGGCCATCCTAAGCCTGAACGTGCCTGCTCTCCTCAGATAGCAGACTGCTGCCCGGCAGATATCGGCATGGGAGACTGGCTGGCAATCCAAGATGCCATTGACATTTTGCTCTGTTGCCGCCTTCTTCTTTGATTAATAAAAATATTTATTGATGCTTAAATCGACAATATACAAGGCGTAAATATGTCAACGGCCATCCTAAGCTGAACGCGCCTGCTCTCGTCAGATCGCAGACTGCTACCCAGCTTAGGGCCCAGTAAGTACCGGCATGGGAGACTGGCTGGGAATCCCGGGTGCAGTTGACATTTTGCTCTGTTGCCGCCTTCCGTTCCGATTCCGAAAAGGATTTATTGATGCTTAAATGCACAGTATAAAAAGCATGAAGCTGTCAATGGCCATCCTAAGCTGAACGCGCCTGCTCTTGTCAGATCGCAGACTGCTACCCAGCTTAGGAACCGGTAAGTACTGGCATGGGAGACTGGCTGGGAATCCCGGGTGCCGTTGACATTTTGCTCTATTGCTGCCTTCCGCTCCGATTCCGAAAAGAATTTATTGATGCTTAAATCCACAGTATACAAGGTGTGAAGTTGTCGACGGCCATCCTAAGCTTAACGCGCCTGCTCTCGTCAGATCGCAGACTGGTACAGATCTTAGGGCCCGGTAAGTACCAGCATGGGAGACTGGCTGGGAATCGCTGGTGCAGTTGACATTTTGCTCTGTTTCTGCTCCGATTCCGAAAATTATTTAATGATGCTTAAATTCACAGTATACAAAGTGTGAAGCTGTCAACGGCCATCCTAAGCTGAACGCGCCTGCTCTCATCAGATCGCAGACTGCTAACCAGCTTAGGTCCTGGTAAGTACCAGCATGGGAGACTGGCTGGGAATCCCGGGTGCAGTTGACATTTTAATCTGTTGCCGCCTTCCGCTCCGATTCGTAAAAGGATTTATTGATGCTTAAATCCACATTATACAGGGTGTGAAGCTGTCAACGGCCATCCTAAGCCTGAACGTGCCTGCTCTCCTCAGATCGCAGACTGCTGCCCGGCAGTTACCGGCATGGGAGACTGGCTGGCAATCCAAGGTGCCATTGACATTTTGCTCTGTTGCCGCCTTCCTCTCCGATTAATAAAAATATTTATTGATGCTTAAATCCACCATATACAAGGCGTGAAGATGTCAATGGCCATCCTAAGCTGAACACGCCTGCTCTCGTCAGATTGCAGACTGCTACCCAGCTTAGGGCCCAATAAGTACCGGCATGGGAGACTGGCTGGGAATCCCGGGTGCAGTTGACATTTTGCTCTTTTGCCGCCTTCCGTTCCGGTTCCGATTCCGAAAAGGATTTATTGATGCTTAAATGCACAGTATAAAAAGCATGTAGCTGTCAATGGCCATCCTAAGCTGAACGCGCCTGCTCTCGTCAGATCGCAGACTGCTACCCAGCTTAGGGCCCAGTAAGTACCGGCATGGGAGACTGGCTGGGAATCCCGGGTGCAGTTGACATTTTGCTCTGTTGCCGCCTTCCGTTCCGATTCCGAAAAGGATTTATTGATGCTTAAATCCACAGTATACAAGGTGTGAAGCTGTCGACGTCCATCCTAAGCTTAACGCGCCTGCTCTCGTCAGATCGCAGACTGGTACAGATCTTAGGGCCCCGTAAGTACCGGCATGGGACACTGGCTGGGAATCCCGGCTGCCGTTGACATTTTGCTCTGTTGCCGCCTTCCATTCCGATTCCGAAAAGGATTTATTGATGCTTAAATGCACAGTATACAAAGTGTGAAGCTGTCAACGGCCATCCTAAGCTGAACGCGCCTGCTCTCGTCAGATCGCAGACTGCTACCCAGCTTTGGGCCCGGTAAGTACCAGCATGGGAGACTGGCTGGGAATACCAGGTGTCGTTGACATTTTGCTCTGTTGCCGCCTTCCGCTCCGATTCCGAAAAGGATTTATTGGTGCTTAAATCCACAGTATACAGGGTGTGAAGATGTTTACGGCCATCCTAAGCTGAATGCGCCTGTTCTCGTCAGATCGCAGACTGCTACCCAGCTTCAAGCCTGGTAAGTACCAGCATGGGAGACTGGCTGGGAATCCCGGGTGCAGTTTACATTTTGCTCTGTTTCTGCTCCGATTCCGAAAATTATTTATTGATGCTTAAATCCACAGTATACAAAGTGTGAAGCTGTCAACGGCCATCCTAAGCTGAACGCGCCTGCTCTCGTCAGATCGCAGACTGCTACCCAGCTTAGGGCCTGGTAAGTACCAGCATGGGAGACTGGCTGGAAATCCCGGGTGCAGTTGACATTTCAATCTGTTGCCGCCTTCCGCTCCGATTCGGAAAAGGATTTATTGATGCTTAAATGCACAGTATAAAGAGCGTCAAGCTGTTAACGGCCATCCTAAGCTGAACGTGCCTGCTCTCGTCAGATCGCAGACTGCTACCCAGCTTAGGGCCCGGTAAGTACCAGCATGGGAGACTGGCTGGGAATCTCAGGTGTTGTTGACATTTTGCTCTGTAGCTCTGTAGACATTTTGCTTCGATTCCGAAAAGGATTTATTGATGCCTAAATCCACAATATACAGGGTGTGAAGCCGTCTACGGCTATCCTAAGCTGAATGCGCCTGTTCTTGTCAGATCGCAGACTGCTGCCCGGCAAGTACGGGCATGGGAGACTGGCTGGCAATCCAAGGTGCTATTGACATTTTGATCTGTTGCCGCCTTCCTCTCCGATTAAAAAAAATATTTATTGATGCTTAAATCCACAGTATACAAGGCGTGAAGATGTCAACGGCCATCCTAAGCTGAACGCGCCTGCTCTCGTCAGATCGCAGACTGCTACCCAGCTTAGGGCCCGGTAAGTACTGGCACGGGAGACTGGCTGGGAATCCCGGGTGCTGTTGACATTTTGCTCTATTGCTGCCTTCCGCTCCGATTCCGAAAATAATTTATTGATGCTTAAATCCACAATATACAAAGCGTGAAGATGTCAACGGCCATCCTAAGTTGAACGTGCCTGCTCTCGTCAGATCGCAGATTGCTACCAAGCTTAGGGCCCAGTAAGTACCATCATGGGAGACTGGCTGGGAATCCCGGGTGCAGTTGACATTTTGCTCTGTTGCCGCCTTCCGTTCCGATTCCGAAAAGGATTTATTGATGCTTAAATGCACAGTATAAAAAGCATGAAGCTGTCAATGGCCATCCTAAGCTGAACGCGCCTGCTCTCGTCAGTTCGCAGACTGCTACCCAGCTTAGGGCCCGGTAAGTACTGGCATTGGAGACTGGCTGAGAATCTCAGGTGTTGTTGACATTTTGCTCTGTAGCTCTGTAGACATTTTGCTCCGATTCCGAAAAGGATTTATTGATGCTTAAATCCACAGTATACAGGGTGTGAAGATGTCTACGGCCATCCTAAGCTGAATGCGCTTGTTCTCGTCAGATCGCAGACTGCTACCCAGCTTCGGGCCTGGTAAGTACCAGCATGGGAGACTGGCTGGGAATCCCGAGTGCAGTTGACATTTTGCTCCGATTCCGAAAATTATTTATTGATGCTTAAATCCACAGTATACAAAGTGTGAAGCTGTCAACAGCCATCCTAAGCTGAACGTGCCTGCTCTCGTCAGATCGCAGACTGGTACAGATCTTAGGGCCCGGTAAGTACGGGCATGAGACACTGGCTGGGAATCCCAGCTGCCGTTGACATTTTGCTCTGTTGCCGCCTTCCGTTCCGATTCCGAAAAGGATTTATTGATGCTTAAATGCACAGTATAAAGGGCAAGAAGCTGTCAACGGCCATCCTAAGCTGAACGTGCCTGCTCTCGTCAGATCGCAGACTGCTACCCAGCTTAGGGCCCGGTAAGTACCAGCATGGGAGACTGGCTGGGAATCCCAGGTGTCGTTGACATTTTGTTCTGTTGCCGCCTTCCGCTCCGATTCCGAAAAGGATTTATCGATGCTTAAATCCACAGTATACAGGGTGTGAAGATGTCTACGACCATCCTAAGCTGAATGCGCCTGTTCTCGTCAGATCGCAGACTCATACCCAGCTTCGGGCCTGGTAAGTACCAGCATGGGAGACTGGCTGGGAATCCCGGGTGCAGTTGACATTTTGCTCTGTTTCTGCTCCGATTCCGAAAATTATTTATTGATGCTTAAATCCACAGTATACAAAGTGTGAAGCTGTCAACGGCCATCCTAATCTGAACGCGCCTGCTCTCGTCAGATCGCAGACTGCTACCCAGCTTAGGGCCCGGTAAGTACCAGCATGGGAGACTGGCTGGGAATCCCGGGTGCAGTTGACATTTTGCTCTGTTGCCGCCTTCCGCTCCGATTCGGAAAATTATTTATTGATGCTTAAATGCACAGTATAAAGGACGTGAAGCTGTCAACGGCCATCCTAAGCTGAACGCGCCTGCTCTCGTCAGATCGCAGACTGCTACCCAGCTTAGGCCCGGTAAGTACCAGCATGGGAGACTGGCTGGGAATCCCAGGTGTTGTTGACATTTTGCTCTGTAGCCGCCTTCCGCTCCGATTCCGAAAAGGATTTATTGATGCTTAAATCCACAGTATACAGGGTGTGAAGCCGTCTACGGCTATCCTAAGCTGAATGTGCCTGTTCTTGTCAGATCGCAGACTGCTGCCCGACAAATACGGGCATGGGAGACTGGCTGGCAATCCAAGGTGCTATTGACATTTTGCTCTGTTGCCGCCTTCCTCTCCGATTCCGAAAAGGATTTATTGATGCTTAAATGCACAGTATAAAAAGCATGAAGCTGTCAATGGCCATCCTAAGCTGAACGCGCCTGCACTTGTCCGATCGCAGACTGCTACCCAGCTTAGGGCCCGGTAAGAACCAGCATGGGAGACTGGCTGGGAATCTCAGGTGTTGTTAACATTTTGCTCTGTAGCTCTGTAGACATTTTGCTCCGATTCCGAAAAGGATTTATTGATGCTTAAATCCACAATATACAGGGTGTGAAACCGTCTTGGGCTATCCTAAGCTGAATGTGCCTGTTCTTGTCAGATCGCAGACTGCTGCCCGGCAAGTACGGGCATGGGAGACTGGCTGGCAATCCAAGGTGCTGTTGACATTTTGATCTGTTGCAGCCTTCCTCTCCGATTAAAAAAAATATTTATTGATGCTTAAATCCACAGTATACAAGGCGTGAAGATGTCAACGGCCATCCTAAGCTGAACGCGCCTGCTCTCGTCAGATCGCAGACTGCTACCCAGCTTAGGGCCCGGTAAGTACTGGCATGGGAGACTGGCTGGGAATCCCGGGTGCCGTTGACATTTTGCTCTATTGCTGCCATTCGCTCCGATTCCGAAAATAATTTATTGATGCTTAAATCCACAGTATACAAGGTGTAAAGCTGTCGACGGCCATCCTAAGCTTAACGCGCCTGCTCTCGTCAGATCGCAGACTGGTACAGATCTTAGGGCCCGGTAAGTACCGGCATGGGAGACTGGCTGGGAATCCCGGCTGCCGTTGATATTTTGCTCTGTTGCCGCCTTCCGTTCCGATTCCGAAAAGGATTTATTGATGCCTAAATGCACAGTATAAAGGGCGAGAAGCTGTCAACGGCCATCCTAAGCTGAACGCGCCTGCTCTCATCAGATCGCAGACTGCTACCCAGCTTAGGGCCCGGTAAGTACCAGCATGGGAGACTGGCTAGAATCCCAGGTGTCGTTGCCGCCTTCTGCTCCGATTCCGAAAAGGATTTATTGATGCTTAAATCCACAGTATACAGGGTGTGAAGATGTCTACGGCCATCCTAAGCTGTATGCGCCTGTTCTCGTCAGATCGCAGACCGCTACCCAGCTTCGGGTCTGGTAAGTACCAGCATGGGAGACTGGCTGGGAATCCCGGGTGCAGTTGCTATTTTGCTCTGTTTCTGCTCCGATTCCGAAAATTATTTATTGATGCTTAAATCCACAGTATACAAAGTGTGATGCTGTCAACGGCCATCCTAAGCTGAACGCGCCTGCTCTCGTCAGATGACAGACTGCTACCCAGCTTAGGGCCTGGTAAGTACCAGTATGGGAGACTGGCTGGGAATCCCGGGTGCAGTTGACAATTTAATCTGTTGCCGCCTTCCGCTCCGATTCGGAAAATAATTTATTGATGCTTAAATCCACAATATACAGGGTGTGAAGCTGTCAACGGCCATCCTAAGCCTGAACGTGCCTGCTCTCCTCAGATCGCAGACTGCTGCCCGGCAGTTACCGGCATTGGAAACTGGCTGGCAATCCAAGGTGCCATTGACATTTTGCTCTGTTGCCGCCTTCCTCTCCGATTAATAAAAATATTTATTGATGCTTAAAATCCACAATATACAAGGCGTGAAGATGTCAACGGCCATCCTAAGCTGAACGCGCCTGCTCTCGTCAGATCGCAGACTGCTACCCAGCTTAGGGCCTAGTAAGTACCGGCATGGGAGACTGGCTGGGAATCCCGGGTGCAGTTGACATTTTGCTCTGTTGCCGCCTTCCGTTCCGATTCCGAAAAGGATTTATTGATGCTTAAATGCACAGTATAAAAAGCATGAAGCTGTCAATGGCCATCCTAAGCTGAACGCGCCTGCTCTCGTCAGATCGCAGACTGCTACCCAGCTTAGGGCACGGTAAGTACTGGCATGGGAGACTGGCTGGGAATTCCGGGTGCAGTTGACATTTTAATCTTTTGCCGCCTTCCGCTCCGATTCGGAAAAGGATTTATTGATGCTTAAATGCACAGTATAAAGGGCGTGAAGCTGTCAACGGCCATCCTAAGCTGAACGCTCCTGCTCTCGTCAGATCGCAGACTGCTACCCAGCTTAGGGCCCGGTAAGTACCAGCATGGGAGACTGGCTGGGAATCCCAGGTGTTGTTGACATTTTGCTCTTTAGCCGCCTTCCGCTCCGATTCCGAAAAGGATTTATTGATGCTTAAATCCACAGTATACAGGGTGTGAAGCCGTCTACGGCTATCCTAAGCTGAATGTGCCTGTTCTTGTCAGATCGCAGACTGCTGCCCGGCAAGTACGGG
Source organism: Hyla sarda (assembly GCF_029499605.1). NCBI lineage: Eukaryota > Metazoa > Chordata > Amphibia > Anura > Hylidae > Hyla > Hyla sarda. Next base: position 256,864,057 of record NC_079189.1, read on the forward strand.
CATGGGAGACTGGCTGGCAATCCAAGGTGCTATTGACATTTTGCTCTGTTGCCGCCTTCCTCTCCGATTCCGAAAAGGATTTATTGATGCTTAAATGCACAGTGTAAAAATCATGAAGCTGTCAATGGCCATCCTAAGCTGAACGCGCCTGCTCTCGTCAGATCGCAGACTGCTACCCAGCTTAGGGCCCAGTAAGTACTGGCATGGGAGACTTGCTGGGAATCCCGGGTGCCGTTGACATTTTGCTCTATTGCTGCCTTCCGCTCCGATTCCGAAAATAATTTATTGATGCTTAAATCCACAGTATACAAGGTGTGAAGCTGTCGACGGCCATCCTAAGCTTAACGTGCCTGCTCTCGTCAGATCGCAGACTGGTACAGATCTTAGGGCCCGGTAAGTACCGGCATGGGACACTGGCTGGGAATCCCGGCTGCCGTTGACATTTTGCTCTGTTGCCGCCTTCCGTTCCGATTCCGAAAAGGATTTATTGATGCTTAAATCCACAATACACAGGGTGTGAAGCTGTCAACGGCCATCCTAAGCCTGAACGTGCCTGCTCTCCTCAGATTGCAGGCTGCTGCCCGGCAGTTACCGGCATGGGAGACTGGCTGGCAATCCAAGGTGCCATTGACATTTTGCTCTGTTGCCGCCATCCTCTCCGATTAATAAAAATATTTATTGATGCTTAAATCCACAATATACAAGGCGTGAAGATGTCAACGGCCATCCTAAGCTGAACGCGCCTGCTCTTGTCAGATCGCAGACTGCTACCCAGCTTAGGGCCCAGTAAGTACCGGCATGGGAGACTGGCTGGGAATCCCGGGTGCAGTTGACATTTTGCTCTGTTGCCACCTTCCGTTCTGATTCCGAAAAGAATTTATTGATGCTTAAATGCACAGTATAAAGGGCGTGAAGCTGTCAACGGCCATCCTAAGCTGAACGCGCCTGCTCTCGTCAGATTGCAGACTGCTACCCAGCATAGGGCCCGGTAAGTACCAGCATGGGAGACTGGCTGGGAATCCCAGGTGTTGTTGACATTTTGCTCTTTAGCCGCCTTCCGCTCCGATTCCGAAAAGGATTTATTGATGCTTAAATCCACAGTATACAGGGTGTGAAGCCGTCCACGGCTATCCTAAGCTGAATGTGCCTGTTCTTGTCAGATCGCAGACTGCTGCCCGGCAATAACGGGCATGGGAGACTGGCTGGCAATCCAAGGTGCTATTGACATTTTGCTCTGTTGCCGCCTTCCTCTCCGATTCCGAAAAGGATTAATTGATGCTTAAATGCACAGTATAAAATTCATGAAGCTGTAAATGGCCATCCTAAGCTGAACGCACCTGCTCTCGTCAGATCGCAGACTGCTACGCAGCTTAGGGCCCGATAAGTACTGGCATGGGAGACTGGCTGGGAATCCCGGGTGCCGTTGACATTTTGCTCTATTGCTGCCTTCCGCTCCGATTCCGAAAAGAATTTATTGATGCTTAAATCCACAGTATACAAGGTGTGAAGCTGTCGACGGCCATCCTAAGCTTAACGCGTGTGCTTTCGTCAGATCGCAGACTGGTACAGATCTTAGGGCCCGGTAAGTACCGGCATGGGACACTGGCTGGGAATCCCGGCTGCCGTTGACATTTTGCTCTGTTTCCGCCTTCCGTTCCGATTCCGAAAAGGATTTATTGATGCTTAAATGCACAGTATACAAAGTGTGAAGCTGTCAACGGCCATCCTAAGCTGAACGCGCCTGCTCTCGTCAGATCGCAGACTGCTACCCAGCTTAGGGCCTGGTAAGTACCAGCATGGGAGACTGGCTGGGAATCCCGGGTGCAGTTGACATTTTAATCTGTTGCCGCCTTCCGCTCCGATTCGGAAAAGGATTTATTGATGCTTAAATCCACAATATACACGGTGTGAAGCTGTCAACGGCCATCCTAAGCCTGAATGTGCCTGCTCTCCTCAGATCGCAGACTGCTGCCCGGCAGATACCGGCATGGGAGACTGGCTGGCAATCCAAGGTGCCATTGACATTTTGCTCTGTTGCCGCCTTCTTCTCCGATTAATAAAAATATTTATTGATGCTTAAATCCACAATATACAAGGCGTAAAGAAGTCAACGGCCATCCTAAGCAGAACGCGCCTGCTCTCGTCAGATCACAGACTGCTACCCAGCTTAGGGCCCAGTAAGTACCGGCATGGGAGACTGGCTAGGAATCCAGGGTGCAGTTGACATTTTGCTCTGTTGCCGCCTTCCGCTCCGATTCGGAAAAGGATTTATTGATGCTTAAATGCACAGTATAAAGGGCATGAAGCTGTCAACGGCCACCCTAAGCTGAACGCGCCTGCTCTCGTCAGATCGCAGAATGCTACCCAGCTTAGGGTCCGGTAAGTACCAGCATGGGAGACTGGCTGGGAATCCCAGGTGTTGTTGACATTTTGCTCTGTAGCCGCCTTGCGTTCCGATTCCGAAAAGGATTTATTGATGCTTAAATCCACAGTATAAAGGGTGAGAAGCCGTCTACGGCTATCCTAAGCTGAATGTGCCTGTTCTTGTCAGATCGCAGACTGCTGCCCGGCAAGTACGGGCATGGGAGACTGGCTGGCAATCCAAGGTGCTATTGACATTTTGCTCTGTTGCCGCCTTCCTCTCCGATTCCGAAAAGGATTTATTGATGCTTAAATGCACAGTATAAAAAGCATGAAGCTGTCAATGGCCATCCTAAGCTGAACGCGCCTGCTCTCGTCAGATCTCAGACTGCTACCCAGCTTAGCGCCCGGTAAGTACTGGCATGGGAGACTGGCTGGGAATCCCGGGTGCCGTTGACATTTTGCTCTATTGCTGCCTTCCGCTCCGATTCCGAAAAGAATTTATTGATGCTTAAATCCACAGTATACAAGGTGTGAAGCTGTCGACGGTCATCCTAAGCTGAATGCGCCTGTTCTCGTCAGATCGCACACTGCTACCCAGCTTCGGGCCTGGTAAGTACCAGCATGGGAGACTGGCTGGGAATCCCAGGTGTCGTTGACATTTTGCTCTGTTGCCGCCTTCAGTCCCGATTCCGAAAAGGATTTATTGATGCTTAAATCCACAGTATACAGGGTGTGAAGATGTCTACGGCCATCCTAAGCTGAATGCGCCTGTTCTCGTCAGATCGCAGACTGCTACCCAGCTTCGGGCCTGGTAAGTACCAGCATGGGAGACTGGCTGGGAATCCCAGGTGTCGTTGACATTTTGCTCTGTTGCCGCCTTACGCTCCGATTTCGAAAAGGAGTTATTGATGCTTAAATCCACAGTATACAAGGTGTGAAGCTGTCGACGGCCATCCTAAGCTGAACGCGCCTGCTCTCGTCAGATCGCAGACTGGTACAGATCTTAGGGCCCGGTAAGTACCGGCATGGGACACTGGCTTGGAATCCCGGCTGCCGTTGACATTTTGCTCTGTTGCCGCCTTCCGTTCCGATTCCGAAAAGGATTTATTGATTCTTAAATGCACAGTATAAAGGACGAGAAGCTGTCAACGGCCATCCTAAGCTGAATGCGCCTGTTCTCGTCAGATCGCAGACTGCTACCCAGCTTCGGGCCTGGTAAGTACCAGCATGGGAGACTGGCTGGGAATCCCAGGTGCAGTTGACATTTTGCTCTGTTTCTGCTCTGATTCCGAAAATTATTTATTGATGCTTAAATCCACAGTATACAAAGTGTGAAGCTGTTAATGGCCTTTCTAAGCTGAACGCGCCTGCTCTCGTCAGATCGCAGACTGCTACCCAGCTTAGGGCCTGGTAAGTACCAGCATGGGAGACTGGCTGGGAATCCCGGGTGCAGTTGACATTTTAATCTGTTGCCGCCTTCCGCTCCGATTCGGAAAAGGATTTATTGATGCTTAAATCCACAATATACAGGGTGTGAAGCTGTCAACGGCCATCCTAAGCCTGAACGTGCCTGCTCTACTCAGATCGCAGACCGCTGCCCGGCAGTTACCGGCATGGGAGACTGGCTGGCAATCCAAGGTGCCATTGACATTTTGTTCTGTTGCCGCCATCCTCTCCGATTAATAAAAATATTTATTGATTTTTAAATCCACAATATACCAGGCGTGAATATGTCAACGGCCATCCTAAGCTGAACGTGCCTGCTCTTGTCAGATCGCAGACTGCTACCCAGCTTAGGGCCTAGTAAGTACCGGCATGGGAGACTGGCTGGGAATCCCGGGTGCAGTTGACATTTTGCTCTGTTGCCGCCTTCCGTTCCGATTCCGAAAAGGATTTATTGATGCTTAAATGCACAGTATAAAAAGCATGAAGCTGTCAATGGCCATCCTAAGCTGAACGCGCCTGCTCTCGTCAGATCGCAGACTGCTACCCAGCTTAGGGCCCGGTAAGTACTGGCATGGGAGACTGGCTGGGAATTCCGGGTGCAGTTGACATTTTAATCTTTTGCCGCCTTCCGCTCCGATTCGGAAAAGGATTTATTGATGCTTAAATGCACAGTATAAAGGGCGTGAAGCTGTCAACGGCCATCCTAAGCTGAACGCGCCTGCTCTCGTCAGATCGCAGACTGCTACCCAGCTTAGGGCCCGGTAAGTACCAGCATGGGAGACTGGCTGGGAATCCCAGGTGTTGTTGACATTTTGCTCTTTAGCCGCCTTCCGCTCCGATTCCGAAAAGGATTTATTGATGCTTAAATCCACAGTATACAGGGTGTGAAGCCGTCTACGGCTATCCTAAGCTGAATGTGCCTGTTCTTGTCAGATCGCAGACTGCTGCCCGGCAAGTACGGGCATGGGAGACTGGCTGGCAATCCAAGGTGCTATTGACATTTTGCTCTGTTGCCGCCTTCCTCTCCGATTCCGAAAAGGATTTATTGATGCTTAAATGCACAGTGTAAAAATCATGAAGTTGTCAATGGCCATCCTAAGCTGAACGCGCCTGCTCTCGTCAGATCGCAGACTGCTACCCAGCTTAGGGCCCAGTAAGTACTGGCATGGGAGACTTGCTGGGAATCCCGGGTGCCGTTGACATTTTGCTCTATTGCTGCCTTCCGCTCCGATTCCGAAAATAATTTATTGATGCTTAAATCCACAGTATACAAGGTGTGAAGCTGTCGACGGCCATCCTAAGCTTAACGTGCCTGCTCTCGTCAGATCGCAGACTGGTACAGATCTTAGGGCCCGGTAAGTACCGGCATGGGACACTGGCTGGGAATCCCGGCTGCCGTTGACATTTTGCTCTGTTGCCGCCTTCCGTTCCGATTCCGAAAAGGATTTATTGATGCTTAAATCCACAATACACAGGGTGTGAAGCTGTCAACGGCCATCCTAAGCCTGAACGTGCCTGCTCTCCTCAGATTGCAGGCTGCTGCCCGGCAGTTACCGGCATGGGAGACTGGCTGGCAATCCAAGGTGCCATTGACATTTTGCTCTGTTGCCGCCATCCTCTCCGATTAATAAAAATATTTATTGATGCTTAAATCCACAATATACAAGGCGTGAAGATGTCAACGGCCATCCTAAGCTGAACGCGCCTGCTCTTGTCAGATCGCAGACTGCTACCCAGCTTAGGGCCCAGTAAGTACCGGCATGGGAGACTGGCTGGGAATCCCGGGTGCAGTTGACATTTTGCTCTGTTGCCACCTTCCGTTCTGATTCCGAAAAGAATTTATTGATGCTTAAATGCACAGTATAAAGGGCGTGAAGCTGTCAACGGCCATCCTAAGCTGAACGCGCCTGCTCTCGTCAGATTGCAGACTGCTACCCAGCATAGGGCCCGGTAAGTACCAGCATGGGAGACTGGCTGGGAATCCCAGGTGTTGTTGACATTTTGCTCTTTAGCCGCCTTCCGCTCCGATTCCGAAAAGGATTTATTGATGCTTAAATCCACAGTATACAGGGTGTGAAGCCGTCCACGGCTATCCTAAGCTGAATGTGCCTGTTCTTGTCAGATCGCAGACTGCTGCCCGGCAAGAACGGGCATGGGAGACTGGCTGGCAATCCAAGGTGCTATTGACATTTTGCTCTGTTGCCGCCTTCCTCTCCGATTCCGAAAAGGATTAATTGATGCTTAAATGCACAGTATAAAATTCATGAAGCTGTAAATGGCCATCCTAAGCTGAACGCACCTGCTCTCGTCAGATCGCAGACTGCTACGCAGCTTAGGGCCCGATAAGTACTGGCATGGGAGACTGGCTGGGAATCCCGGGTGCCGTTGACATTTTGCTCTATTGCTGCCTTCCGCTCCGATTCCGAAAAGAATTTATTGATGCTTAAATCCACAGTATACAAGGTGTGAAGCTGTCGACGGCCATCCTAAGCTTAACGCGTGTGCTTTCGTCAGATCGCAGACTGGTACAGATCTTAGGGCCCGGTAAGTACCGGCATGGGACACTGGCTGGGAATCCCGGCTGCCGTTGACATTTTGCTCTGTTTCCGCCTTCCGTTCCGATTCCGAAAAGGATTTATTGATGCTTAAATGCACAGTATACAAAGTGTGAAGCTGTCAACGGCCATCCTAAGCTGAACGCGCCTGCTCTCGTCAGATCGCAGACTGCTACCCAGCTTAGGGCCTGGTAAGTACCAGCATGGGAGACTGGCTGGGAATCCCGGGTGCAGTTGACATTTTAATCTGTTGCCGCCTTCCGCTCCGATTCGGAAAAGGATTTATTGATGCTTAAATCCACAATATACACGGTGTGAAGCTGTCAACGGCCATCCTAAGCCTGAATGTGCCTGCTCTCCTCAGATCGCAGACTGCTGCCCGGCAGATACCGGCATGGGAGACTGGCTGGCAATCCAAGGTGCCATTGACATTTTGCTCTGTTGCCGCCTTCGTCTCCGATTAATAAAAATATTTATTGATGCTTAAATCCACAATATACAAGGCGTAAAGAAGTCAACGGCCATCCTAAGCAGAACGCGCCTGCTCTCGTCAGATCACAGACTGCTACCCAGCTTAGGGCCCAGTAAGTACCGGCATGGGAGACTGGCTAGGAATCCAGGGTGCAGTTGACATTTTGCTCTGTTGCCGCCTTCCGCTCCGATTCGGAAAAGGATTTATTGATGCTTAAATGCACAGTATAAAGGGCATGAAGCTGTCAACGGCCACCCTAAGCTGAACGCGCCTGCTCTCGTCAGATCGCAGAATGCTACCCAGCTTAGGGTCCGGTAAGTACCAGCATGGGAGACTGGCTGGGAATCCCAGGTGTTGTTGACATTTTGCTCTGTAGCCGCCTTGCGTTCCGATTCCGAAAAGGATTTATTGATGCTTAAATCCACAGTATAAAGGGTGAGAAGCTGTCAACGGCCATCCTAAGCTGAATGCGCCTGTTCTCGTCAGATCGCAGACTGCTACCCAGCTTCGGGCCTGGTAAGTACCAGCATGGGAGACTGGCTGGGAATCCCAGGTGCAGTTGACATTTTGCTCTGTTTCTGCTCTGATTCCGAAAATTATTTATTGATGCTTAAATCCACAGTATACAAAGTGTGAAGCTGTTAACGGCCTTCCTAAGCTGAACGCGCCTGCTCTCGTCAGATCGCAGACTGCTACCCAGCTTAGGGCCTGGTAAGTACCAGCATGGGAGACTGGCTGGGAATCCCGGGTGCAGTTGACATTTTAATCTGTTGCCGCCTTCCGCTCCGATTCGGAAAAGGATTTATTGATGCTTAAATCCACAATATACAGGATGTGAAGCTGTCAACGGCCATCCTAAGCCTGAACGTGCCTGCTCTCAGCAGACCGCTGCCCGGCAGTTACCGGCATGGGAGACTGGCTGGCAATCCAAGGTGCCATTGACATTTTGTTCTGTTGCCGCCATCCTCTCCGATTAATAAAAATATTTATTGATTTTTAAATCCACAATATACCAGGCGTGAATATGTCAACGGCCATCCTAAGCTGAACGCGCCTGCTCTTGTCAGATCGCAGACTGCTACCCAGCTTAGGGCCCAGTAAGTACCGGCATGGGAGACTGGCTGGGAATCCCGGGTGCAGTTGACATTTTGCTCTGTTGCCACCTTCCGTTCCGATTCCGAAAAGGATTTATTGATGCTTTAATGCACAGTATAAAGGGCATGAAGCTGTCAACGGCCATCCTAAGCTGGACGCGCCTGCTCTCGTCAGATCGCAGACTGCTACCCAGCTTAGGGCCCGGTAAGTACCAGCATGGGAGACTGGCTGGGAATCCCAGGTGTTGTTGACATTTTGCTCTTTAGCCGCCTTCCGCTCCGATTCCGAAAAGGATTTATTGATGCTTAAATCCACAGTATACAGGGTGTGAAGCCGTCTACGGCTATCCTAAGCTGAATGTGCCTGTTCTTGTCAGATCGCAGACTGCTGCCCGGCAAGAACGGGCATGGGAGACTGGCTGGCAATCCAAGGTGCTATTGACATTTTGCTCTGTTGCCGCCTTCCTCTCCGATTCCGAAAAGGATTTATTGATGCTTAAATGCACAGTATAAAATTCATGAACCTGTCAATGGCCATCCTAAGCTGAACGCACCTGCTCTCGTCAGATCGCAGACTGCTACCCAGCTTAGGGCCCGGTAAGTACTGGCATGGGAGACTGGCTGGGAATCCCGGGTGCCGTTGACATTTTGCTCTGTAGCCGCCTTCCGCTTCGATTCCGAAAAGGATTTATTGATGCTTAAATCCACAGTATACAAGGTGTGAAGCTGTCGACGGCCATCCTAAGCCTAACGCGCCTGCTCTCGTCAGATCGCAGACTGGTACAGATCTTAGGGCCCGGTAAGTACCGGCATGGGACACTGGCTGGGAATCCCGGCTGCCGTTGACATTTTGCTCTGTTGCCGCCTTACGCTCCGATTCCGAAAAGGATTTATTGATGCTTAAATCCACAGTATACAGAGTGTGAAGATGTCTACGGCCATCCTAAGATGAATGCGCCTGTTCTCGTCAGATCGCAGACTGCTACCCAGCTTCGGGCCTGGTAAGTACCAGCATGGGAGACTGGCTGGGAATCCCGGGTGCAGTTGACATTTTGCTCTGTTTCTGCTCCGATTCCGAAAATTATTTATTGATGCTTAAATCCACAGTATACAAAGTGTAAAGCTGTCAACGGCCATCCTAAGCTGAACGCGCCTGCTCTCGTCAGATCGCAGACTGCTACCCAGCTTAGGGCCTGGTAAGTACCTGCATGGGAGACTGGCTGGGAACCCCGGGTGCAGTTGACATTTTAATCTGTTGCCGCCTTTCGCTCCGATTCGGAAAAGGATTTATTGATGCTTAAATCCACAATATACAGGGTGTGAAGCTGTCAACGGCCATCCTAAGCCTGAACGTGCCTGCTCTCCTCAGATCGCAGACTGCTGCCTGGCAGTTACCGGCATGGGAGACTGGCTAGCAATCCAAGGTGCCATTGACATTTTGCTCTGTGGCCGCCTTCCTCTCCGATTAAAAAAATATTTATTGATGCTTAAATCCACAATATACAAGTCTGAAGATGTCAACGGCCATCCTAAGCTGAACGCGCCTGCTCTCGTCAGATTCCAGACTGCTACCCAGCTTAGGGCCCGGTAAGTACTGGCATGGGAGACTGGCTGGGAATCCCGGGTGCCGTTGACATTTTGCTCTGTTGCCGCCTTCCGTTCCGATTCCGAAAAGGATTTATTGATGCTTAAATGCACAGTATACAAAGTGTGAAGCTGTCAATGGCCATCCTAAGCTGAACGTGCCTGCTCTCGTCAGATCGCAGACTGCTACCCAGCTTAGGGCCTGGTAAGTACCAGCATGGGAGACTGGCTGGGAATCCCGGGTGCAGTTGACATTTTAATCTGTTGCCGCCTTCCGCTCCGATTCGGAAAAGGATTTATTGATGCTTAAATCCACAATATACACGGTGTGAAGCTGTCAACGGCCATCCTAAGCCTGAATGTGCCTGCTCTCCTCAGATCGCAGACTGCTGCGCGGCAGATACCGGCATGGGAGACTGGCTGGCAATCCAAGGTGCCATTGACATTTTGCTCTGTTGCCGCCTTCTTCTCCGATTAATAAAAATATTTATTGATGCTTAAATCCACAATATACAAGGCGTAAAGAAGTCAACGGCCATCCTAAGCAGAATGCGCCTGCTCTCGTCAGATCACAGACTGCTACCCAGCTTAGGGCCCAGTAAGTACCGGCATGGGAGACTGGCTAGGAATCCAGGGTGCAGTTGACATTTTGCTCTGTTGCCGCCTTCCGCTCCGATTCGGAAAAGGATTTATTGATGCTTAAATGCACAGTATAAAGGGCATGAAGCTGTCAACGGCCACCCTAAGCTGAACGCGCCTGCTCTCGTCAGATCGCAGAATGCTACCCAGCTTAGGGTCCGGTAAGTACCAGCATGGGAGACTGGCTGGGAATCCCAGGTGTTGTTGACATTTTGCTCTGTAGCCGCCTTGCGTTCCGATTCCGAAAAGGATTTATTGATGCTTAAATCCACAGTATAAAGGGTGAGAAGCCGTCTACGGCTATCCTAAGCTGAATGTGCCTGTTCTTGTCAGATCGCAGACTGCTGCCCGGCAAGTACGGGCATGGGAGACTGGCTGGCAATCCAAGGTGCTATTGACATTTTGCTCTGTTGCCGCCTTCCTCTCCGATTCCGAAAAGGATTTATTGATGCTTAAATGCACAGTATAAAAAGCATGAAGCTGTCAATGGCCATCCTAAGCTGAACGCGCCTGCTCTCGTCAGATTGCAGACTGCTACCCAGCTTAGCGCCCGGTAAGTACTGGCATGGGAGACTGGCTGGGAATCCCGGGTGCCGTTGACATTTTGCTCTATTGCTGCCTTCCGCTCCGATTCCGAAAATAATTTATTGATGCTTAAATCCACAGTATACAAGGTGTGAAGCTGTCGACGGTCATCCTAAGCTGAATGCGCCTGTTCTCGTCAGATCGCACACTGCTACCCAGCTTCGGGCCTGGTAAGTACCAGCATGGGAGACTGGCTGGGATTCCCAGGTGTCGTTGACATTTTGCTCTGTTGCCGCCTTCAGCGCCGATTCCGAAAAGGATTTATTGATGCTTAAATCCACAGTATACAGGGTGTGAAGATGTCTACGGCCATCCTAAGCTGAATGCGCCTGTTCTCGTCAGATCGCAGACTGCTACCCAGCTTCGGGCCTGGTAAGTACCAGCATGGGAGACTGGCTGGGAATCCCAGGTGTCGTTGACATTTTGCTCTGTTGCCGCCTTACGCTCCGATTTCGAAAAGGAGTTATTGATGCTTAAATCCACAGTATACAAGGTGTGAAGCTGTCGACGGCCATCCTAAGCTGAACGCGCCTGCTCTCGTCAGATCGCAGACTGGTACAGATCTTAGGGCCCGGTAAGTACCGGCATGGGACACTGGCTTGGAATCCCGGCTGCCGTTGACATTTTGCTCTGTTGCCGCCTTCCGTTCCGATTCCGAAAAGGATTTATTGATTCTTAAATGCACAGTATAAAGGACGAGAAGCTGTCAACGGTCATCCTAAGCTGAATGCGCCTGTTCTCGTCAGATCGCAGACTGCTACCCAGCTTCGGGCCTGGTAAGTACCAGCATGGGAGACTGGCTGGGAATCCCAGGTGCAGTTGACATTTTGCTCTGTTTCTGCTCTGATTCCGAAAATTATTTATTGATGCTTAAATCCACAGTATACAAAGTGTGAAGCAGTTAACGGCCTTCCTAAGCTGAACGCGCCTGCTCTCGTCAGATCGCAGACTGCTACCCAGCTTAGGGCCTGGTAAGTACCAGCATGGGAGACTGGCTGGGAATCCCGGGTGCAGTTGACATTTTAATCTGTTGCCGCCTTCCGCTCCGATTCGGAAAAGGATTTATTGATGCTTAAATCCACAATATACAGGGTGTGAAGCTGTCAACGGCCATCCTAAGCCTGAACGTGCCTGCTCTCCTCAGATCGCAGACCGCTGCCCGGCAGTTACCGGCATGGGAGACTGGCTGGCAATCCAAGGTGCCATTGACATTTCGTTCTGTTGCCGCCATCCTCTCTGAATAATAAAAATATTTATTGATTTTTAAATCCACAATATACCAGGCGTGAATATGTCAACGGCCATCCTAAGCTGAACGCGCCTGCTCTTGTCAGATCGCAGACTGCTACCCAGCTTAGGGCCCAGTAAGTACCGGCATGGGAGACTGGCTGGGAATCCCGGGTGCAGTTGACATTTTGCTCTGTTGCCACCTTCCGTTCCGATTCCGAAAAGGATTTATTGATGCTTTAATGCACAGTATAAAGGGCATGAAGCTGTCAACGGCCATCCTAAGCTGGACGCGCCTGCTCTCGTCAGATCGCAGACTGCTACCCAGCTTAGGGCCCGGTAAGTACCAGCATGGGAGACTGGCTGGGAATCCCAGGTGTTGTTGACATTTTGCTCTTTAGCCGCCTTCCGCTCCGATTACGAAAAGGATTTATTGATGCTTAAATCCACAGTATACAGGGTGTGAAGCCGTCTACGGCTATCCTAAGCTGAATGTGCCTGTTCTTGTCAGATCGCAGACTGCTGCCCGGCAAGAACGGGCATGGGAGACTGGCTGGCAATCCAAGGTGCTATTGACATTTTGCTCTGTTGCCGCCTTCCTCTCCGATTCCGAAAAGGATTTATTGATGCTTAAATGCACAGTATAAAATTCATGAACCTGTCAATGGCCATCCTAAGCTGAACGCACCTGCTCTCGTCAGATCGCAGACTGCTACCCAGCTTAGGGCCCGGTAAGTACTGGCATGGGAGACTGGCTGGGAATCCCGGGTGCCGTTGACATTTTGCTCTGTAGCCGCCTTCCGCTTCGATTCCGAAAAGGATTTATTGATGCTTAAATGCACAGTATAAAAAGCATGAAGCTGTCAATGGCCATTCTAAGCTGAACGTGCCTGCTCTCGTCAGATTGCAGACTGCTACCCAGCTTAGGGCCCGGTAAGTACTGGCATGGGAGACTGGCTGGGAATCCCAGGTGCCGTTGACATTTTGCTCTATTGCTGCCTTCCGCTCCGAATTCGAAAATAATTTATTGATGCTTAAATCCACAGTATACAAGGTGTGAAGCTGTCGACGGCCATTCTAAGCCTAACGCGCCTGCTCTCGTCAGATCGCAGACTGGTACAGATCTTAGGGCCCGGTAAGTACCGGCATGGGACACTGGCTGGGAATCCCGGCTGCCGTTGACATTTTGCTCTGTTGCCGCCTTACGCTCCGATTCCGAAAAGGATTTATTGATGCTTAAATCCACAGTATACAGAGTGTGAAGATGTCTACGGCCATCCTAAGATGAATGCGCCTGTTCTCGTCAGATCGCAGACTGCTACCCAGCTTCGGGCCTGGTAAGTACCAGCATGGGAGACTGGCTGGGAATCCCGGGTGCAGTTGACATTTTAATCTGTTGCCGCCTTCCGCTCCGATTCGGAAAAGGATTTATTGATGCTTAAATCCACAATATACAGGGTGTGAAGCTGTCAACGGCCATCCTAAGCCTGAACGTGCCTGCTCTCCTCAGATCGCAGACTGCTGCCTGGCAGTTACCGGCATGGGAGACTGGCTAGCAATCCAAGGTGCCATTGACATTTTGCTCTGTTGCCGCCTTCCTCTCCGATTAAAAAAATATTTATTGATGCTTAAATCCACAATATACAAGTCTGAAGATGTCAACTGCCATCCTAAGCTGAACGCGCCTGCTCTCGTCAGATCACAGACTGCTACCCAGCTTAGGGCCCAGTAAGTACCGGCATGGGAGACTGGCTAGGAATCCAGGGTGCAGTTGACATTTTGCTCTGTTGCCGCCTTCCGTTCCGATTCCGAAAAGGATTTATTGATGCTTAAATGCACAGTATAAAAATCATGAAGCTGTCAATGGCCATCCTAAGCTTAACGCGTCTGCTCTCGTCAGATCGCAGACTGGTACAGATCTTAGGGCCCGGTAAGTACTGGCATGGGACACTGGCTGGGAATCCCGGTTGCCGTTGACATTTTGCTCTGTTGCCGCCTTCCGTTCCGATTCCGAAAAGGATTTATTGATGCTTAAATGCACAGTATACAAAGTGTGAAGCTGTCAACGGCCATCCTATGCTGAACGCGCCTGCTCTCCTCAGATCGCAGACTGCTGCCCAACTTAGGGCCTGGTAAGTACCAGCATGGTAGACTGGCTGGAATCTCAGGTGCAGTTGACATTTTAATCTGTTGCCGCCTTCCGCTCCGATTCGGAAAAGGATTTATTGATGCTTAAATCCACAATATACAGGGTGTGAAGCTGTCAACGGCCATCCTAAGCTGAACGTGTCTGCTCTCCTCAGATCGCAGACTGCTGCCCGGCAGATACCGGCGTGGGAGACTGGCTGGCAATCCAAGGTGCCATTGACATTTTGCTCTGTTGCCGCCTTCCTCTCCGATTAATAAAAATATTTATTGATGCTTAAATCCACATTATACAATGCGTGAAGATGTCAACGGCCATCCTAAGCTGAACGCGCCTGCTCTCGTCAGATCGCAGACTGCTACCCAGCTTAGGGCCCAGTAAGTACTGGCATGGGTGACTGGCTGGGAATCCCGGCTGCCGTTGACATTTTGCTCTGTTGCCGCCTTCCGTTCCGATTCCGAAAAGGATTTATTGATGCTTAAATGCACAGTATAAAAATCGTGAAGCTGTCAATGGCCATCCTAAGCTAAACGCGCCTGCTCTCGTCAGATCGCAGACTGGTACAGATCTTAGGGCCCGGTAAGTACTGGCATGGGACACTGGCTGGGAATCCCGGTTGCCGTTGACATTTTGCTCTGCTGCCGCCTTCCGTTCCGATTCCGAAAAGGATTTATTGATGCTTAAATGCACAGTATACAAAGTGTGAAGCTGTCAACGGCCATCCTATGCTGAACGCGCCTGCTCTTGTCAGATCGCAGACTGCTACCCAGCTTAGGGCCTGGTAAGTACCAGCATGGGAGACTGGCTGGGAATCCCAGGTGCAGTTGACATTTTAATCTGTTGCCGCCTTCCGCTCCGATTCGGAAAAGGATTTATTGATGCTTAAATGCACAGTATAAAGGGTGTGAAGCTGTCAACGGCCATCCTAAGCTGAACGCGCCTGCTCTCGTCAGATCGCAGACTGTTACCCAGCTTAGGGCCCAGTAAGTACCGGCATGGGAGACTGGCTGGGAATCCCGGGTGCAGTTGACATTTTGCTCTGTTGCCGCCTTCCGCTCCGATTCGGAAAAGGATTTATTGATGCTTAAATGCACAGTATAAAGGGTGTGAAGCTGTCAACGGCCATCCTAAGCTGAACGCGCCTGCTCTCGTCAGATCGCAGACTGTTACCCAGCTTAGGGCCCAGTAAGTACCGGCATGGGAGACTGGCTGGGAATCCCGGGTGCAGTTGACATTTTGCTCTGTTGCCGCCTTCCGTTCCGATTCCGAAAAGGATTTATTGATGCTTAAACCCACAGTATACATTGTGTGAAGCCGTCTACGGCTATCCTAAGCTGAATGTGCCTGTTCTTGTCAGATCGCAGACTGCTGTCCGGCAAGTACGGGCATAGGAGACTGGCTGGCAATCCAAGGTGCTATTGACATTTTGCTCTGTTGCCGCCTTCCTCTCCGATTCCGAAAAGGATTTATTGATGCTTAAATGCACAGTATAAAAAGCATGAAGCTGTCAGTGGCCATCCTAAGCTGAACGCGCCTGCTCTCGTCAGATCGCAGACTGCTACCCAGCTTAGGGCCCGGTAAGTACTGGCATGGGAGACTGGCTGGGAATCCCAGGTGCCGTTGACATTTTGCTCTATTGCTGCCTTCCGCTCCGATTCCGAAAATAATTTATTGATGCTTAAATCCACAGTATACAAGGTGTGAAGCTGTCGACGGCCATCCTAAGCTTAACGCGCCTGCTCTCGTCAGATCGCAGACTGGTACAGATCTTAGGGCCCGGTAAGTACCGGCATGGGACACTGGCTGGGAATCCCGGCTGCCGTTGACATTTTGCTCTGTTGCCGCCTTCCGTTCCGATTCCGAAAAGGATTTATTGATGCTTAAATGCACAGTATAAAGGACGAGAAGATGTCAACGGCCAACCTAAGCTGAACGCGCCTGCTCTCGTCAGATCGCAGACTGCTACCCAGCTTAGGGCCCGGTAAGTACCAGCATGGGAGACTGACTGGGAATCCCAGGTGTCGTTGACATTTTGCTCTGTTGCCGCCTTCCGCTCCGATTCCGTAAAGGATTTATTGATGCTTAAATCCACAGTATACAGGGTGTGAAGATGTCTACGGCCATCCTAAGCTGACTGTGTCTGTTCTCGTCAGATCGCAGACTGCTACCCAGTCTTCGGGCCTGGTAAGTACCAGCATGGGAGACTGGCTGGGAATCCCGGGTGCAGTTGACATTTTGCTCTGTTTCTGCTCCGATTCCGAAAATTATTTATTGATGCTTAAATCCACAGTATACAAAGTGTGAAGCTGTCAACGGCCATCCTAAGCTGAACGCGCCTGCTCTCGTCAGATCGCAGACTGCTACCCAGCTTAGGGCCTGGTAAGTACCAGCATGGTAGACTGGCTGGAATCCCGGGTGCAGTAGACATTTTAATCTGTTGCCGCCTTCCGCTCCGATTCGGAAAAGGATTTATTGATGCTTAAATCCACAGTATACAAGGTGTGAAGCTGTCGACGGCCATCCTAAGCTTAACGCGCCTGCTCTCGTCAGATCGCAGACTGGTACAGATCTTAGTGCCCGGTAAGTACCGGCATGGGACACTGGCTGGGAATCCCGGCTGCCGTTGACATTTTGCTCTGTTGCCGCCTTCCGTTCCGATTCCGAAAAGGATTTATTGATGCTTAAATCCACAGTATACATTGTGTGAAGCCGTCTACGGCTATCCTAAGCTGAATGTGCCTGTTCTTGTCAGATCGCAGACTGCTGTCCGGCAAGTACGGGCATGGGAGACTAGCTGGCAATCCAAGGTGCTATTGACATTTTGCTCTGTTGCCGCCTTCCTCTCCGATTCCGAAAAGGATTTATTGATGCTTAAATGCACAGTATAAAAAGCATGAAGCTGTCAGTGGCCATCCTAAGCTGAACGCGCCTGCTCTCGTCAGATCGCAGACTGCTACCCAGCTTAGGGCCCGGTAAGTACTGGCATGGGAGACTGGCTGGGAATCCCAGGTGCCGTTGACATTTTGCTCTATTGCTGCCTTCCGCTCCGATTCCGAAAATAATTTATTGATGCTTAAATCCACAGTATACAAGGTGTGAAGCTGTCGACGGCCATCCTAAGCTTAACGCGCCTGCTCTCGTCAGATCGCAGACTGGTACAGATCTTAGGACCCGGTAAGTACCGGCATGGGACACTGGCTGGGAATCCCGGCTGCCGTTGACATTTTGCTCTGTTGCCGCCTTCCGTTCCGATTCCGAAAAGGATTTATTGATGCTTAAATGCACAGTATAAAGGACGAGAAGATGTCAACGGCCAACCTAAGCTGAACGCGCCTGCTCTCGTCAGATCGCAGACTGCTACCCAGCTTAGGGCCCGGTAAGTACCAGCATGGGAGACTGACTGGGAATCCCAGGTGTCGTTGACATTTTGCTCTGTTGCCGCCTTCCGCTCCGATTCCGTAAAGGATTTATTGATGCTTAAATCCACAGTATACAGGGTGTGAAGATGTGTACGGCCATCCTAAGCTGAATGTGTCTGTTCTCGTCAGATCGCAGACTGCTACCCAGTCTTCTGGCCTGGTAAGTACCAGCATGGGAGACTGGCTGGGAATCCCGGGTGCAGTTGACATTTTGCTCTGTTTCTGCTCCGATTCCGAAAATTATTTATTGATGCTTAAATCCACAGTATACAAAGTGTGAAGCTGTCAACGGCCATCCTAAGCTGAACGCGCCTGCTCTCGTCAGATCGCAGACTGCTACCCAGCTTAGGGCCTGGTAAGTACCAGCATGGTAGACTGGCTGGAATCCCGGGTGCAGTAGACATTTTAATCTGTTGCCGCTTTCCGCTCCGATTCGGAAAAGGATTTATTGATGCTTAAATCCACAATATACAGGGTGTGAAGCTGTCAACGGCCATCCTAAGCTGAACGTGTCTGCTCTCCTCAGATCGCAGACTGCTGCCCGGCAGATACCGGCGTGGGAGACTGGCTGGCAATCCAAGGTGCCATTGACATTTTGCTCTGTTGCCGCCTTCCTCTCCGATTAATAAAAATATTTATTGATGCTTAAATCCACATTATACAATGCTTGAAGATGTCAACGGCCATCCTAAGCTGAACGTGCCTGCTCTCGTCAGATCGCAGACTGCTACCCAGCTTAGTGCCCAGTAAGTACCGGCATGGGAGACTGGCTGGGAATCCCGGCTGCCGTTGACATTTTGCTCTGTTGCCGCCTTCCGTTCCGATTCCGAAAAGGATTTATTGATGCTTAAATGCACAGTATAAAAATCGTGAAGCTGTCAATGGCCATCCTAAGCTTAACGCGCCTGCTCTCGTCAGATCGCAGACTGGTACAGATCTTAGGGCCCGGTAAGTACTGGCATGGGACACTGGCTGGGAATCACAGTTGCCGTTGACATTTTGCTCTGTTGCCGCCTTCCGTTCCGATTCCGAAAAGGATTTATTGATGCTTAAACGCACAGTATACAAAGTGTGAAGCTGTCAACGGCCATCCTATGCTGAACGCGCCTGCTCTCGTCAGATCGCAGACTGCTGCCCGGCAGTTACCGGCATGGGAGACTGGCTGGCAATCCAAGGTGCCATTGACATTTTGCTCTGTTGCAGCCATCCTCTCCGATTAATAAAAATATTTATTGATGCTTAAATCCACAATATACAAGGCGTGAAGATGTCAACGGCCATCCTAAACTGAACGCGCCTGCTCTTGTCAGATCGCAGACTGCTACCCAGCTTAGGGCCCAGTAAGTACCAGCATGGGAGACTGGCTGGGAATCCCGGGTGCAGTTGACATTTTGCTCTGTTGCCACCTTCCGTTCCGATTCCGAAAAGGATTTATTGATGCTTAAATGCACAGTATAAAGGGCGTGAAGCTGTCAACGGCCATCCTAAGCTGAACGCGCCTGCTCTCGTCAGATCGCAGACTGCTACCCAGCTTAGGGCCTGGTAAGTACCAGCATGGGAGACTGGCTGGGAATCCCAGGTGTTGTTGACATTTTGCTCTTTAGCCGCCTTCCGCTCCGATTCCGAAAAGGATTTATTGATGCTTAAATCCACAGTATACAGGGTGTGAAGCCGTCTACGGCTATCCTAAGCTGAATGTGCCTGTTCTTGTCACATCGCAGACTGCTGCCCGGCAAGAACGGGCATGGGAGACTGGCTGACAATCCAAGGTGCTATTGACATTTTGCTCTGTTGCCGCCTTCCTCTCCGATTCCGAAAAGGATTTATTGATGCTTAAATGCACAGTATAAAATTCATGAAGCTGTCAATGGCCATCCTAAGCTGAACGCGCCTGCTCTCGTCAGATTGCAGACTGCTACCCAGCTTAGGGCCCGGTAAGTACTGGCATGGGACACTGGCTGGGAATCCCAGTTGCCGTTGACATTTTCCTCTGTTGCCGCCTTCCGTTCCGATTCCGAAAAGGATTTATTGATGCTTAAATGCACAGTATACAAAGTGTGAAGCTGTCAACGGCCATCCTATGCTGAACGCGCCTGCTCTCGTCAGATCGCAGACTGCTACCCAGCTTAGGTCCTGCTAAGTACCAGCATGGTATACTGGCTGGGAATCCCGGGTGCAGTGGACATTTTAATCTGTTGCCGCCTTCCGCTCCGATTCGGAAAAGGATTTATTGATGCTTAAATGCACAGTATAAAGAGCGTGAAGCTGTCAACGGCCATCCTAAGCTGAACGCGCCTGCTCTCGTCAGATCGCAGACTGCTACCCAGCTTAGGGCCCAGTAAGTACCAGCATGGGAGACTGGCTGGGAATCCCAGGTGTTGTTGACATTTTGCTCTGTAGCCGCCTTCAGCTCCGATTCCGAAAAGGATTTATTGATGCTTAAATGCACAGTATAAAAAGCATGAAGCTGTCAATGGCCATCCTAAGCTGAACGCGCCTGCTCTCGTCAGATCGCAGACTGCTACCCAGCTTAGGGCCCGGTAAGTACTGGCATGGGAGACTGGCTGGGAATCCCAGGTGCCGTTGACATTTTGCTCTATTGCTGCCTTCCGCTCCGATTCCGAAAAGAATTTATTGATGCTTAAATCCACAGTATACAAGGTGTGAAGCTGTCGACGGCCATCCTAAGCTTAACGCGCCTGCTCTCGTCAGATCGCAGACTGGTACAGATCTTAGGGCCCGGTAAATACCGGCATGGGACACTGGCTGGGAATCCCGGCTGCCGTTGACATTTTGCTCTGTTGCCGCCTTCCGTTCCGATTCCGAAAAGGATTTATTGATGCTTAAATGCACAATATAAAGGACAAGAAGATGTCAACGGCCAACCTAAGCTGATCGCGCCTGCTCTCGTCAGATCGCAGACTGCTACCCAGCTTAGGGCCCGGTAAGTACCAGCATGGGAGACTGACTGGGAATCCCAGGTGTCGTTGACATTTTGCTCTGTTGCCGCCTTCCGCTCCGATTCCGTAAAGGATTTATTGATGCTTAAATCCACAGTATACAGGGGGTGAAAATGTCTACGGCCATCCTAAGCTGAATGTGTCTGTTCTCGTCAGATCGCAGACTGCTACCCAGCTTCGGGCCTGGTAAATACCAGCATGGGAGACTGGCTGGGAATCCCGGGTGCAGTTGACATTTTGCTCTGTTTCTGCTCCGATTCCGAAAATTATTTATTGATGCTTAAGTCCACAGTATAAAGGGCGTGAAGCTGTCAACGGCCATCCTAAGCTGAACGCGCCTGCTCTCGTCAGATCGCAGACTGCTACCCAGCTTATGGCCTGGTAAGTACCAGCATGGTAGACTGGCTGGAATCCCGGGTGCAGTTGACATTTTAATCTGTTGCCGCCTTCCGCTCCGATTCGGAAAAGGATTTATTGATGCTTAAATCCACAATATACAGGGTGTGAAGCTGTCAACGACCATCCTAAGCTGAACGTGTCTGCTCTCCTCCGATCGCAGACTGCTGCCCGGCAGATACCGGCGTGGGAGACTGGCTGGCAATCCAAGGTTCCATTGACATTTTGCTCTGTTGCCGCCTTCCACTCCGATTAATAAAAATATTTATTGATGCTTAAATCCACAATATACAATGCATGAAGATGTCAACGGCCATCCTAAGCTGAACGCGCCTGCTCTCGTCAGATCGCAGACTGCTACCCAGCTTAGGGCCCAGTAAGTACCGGCATGGGAGACTGGCTGGGAATCCCGGGTGCAGTTGAAATTTTGCTCTGTTGCCGCCTTCCGTTCCGATTCCGAAAAGAATTTATTGATGCTTAAATGCACAGTATAAAAAGCATGAAGCTGTCAATGGCCATCCTAAGCTGAACGCGCCTGCTCTCGTCAGATCGCAGACTGCTACCCAGCTTAGGGCCCGGTAAGTACTGGCATGGTAGACTGGCTGGGAATCCCGGTTGCCGTTGACATTTTGTTCTATTGCTGCCTTCTGCTCCGATTCCGAAAATAATTTATTGATGCTTAAATCCACAGTATACAAGGTGTGAAGCTGTCGACGGCCATCCTAAGCTTAACGCGCCTGCTCTCGTCAGATCGCAGACTGGTACAGATCTTAGGACCCGTTAAGTACCGGCATGGGACACTGGCTGGGAATCCAGGCTGCCGTTGACATTTTGCTCTGTTGCCGCCTTCCGTTCCGATTCCGAAAAGGATTTATTGATGCTTAAATCCACAGTATACATTGTGTGAAGCCGTCTACGGCTATCCTAAGCTGAATGTGCCTGTTCTTGTCAGATCGCAGACTGCTGCCCGGCAAGTACGGGCGTGGGAGACTGGCTGGCAATCCAAGGTGCTATTGACATTTTGCTCTGTTGCCGCCTTCCTCTCCGATTCCGAAAAGGATTTATTGATGCTTAAATGCACAGTATAAAAAGCATGAAGCTGTCAATGGCCATCCTAAGCTCTCGTCAGATCGCAGACTGCTACCCAACATAGGGCCCGGTAAGTACTGGCATGGGAGACTGGCTGGGAATCCCAGTGCCGTCGACATTTTGCTCTATTGCTGCCTTCCGCTCCGATTCCGAAAATAATTTATTGATGCTTAAATCCACAGTATACAAGGTGTGAAGCTGTCTACGGCCATCCTAAGCTTAACGCGCCTGCTCTCGTCAGATCGCAGACTGGTACAGATCTTTGGGCCCGGTAAGTACCGGCATGGGACACTGGCTGGGAATCCCGGCTGCCGTTGACATTTTGCTCTGTTGCCGCCTTCCGTTCCAATTCCGAAAAGGATTTATTGATGCCTAAATGCACAGTATAAAGGGCGAGAAGCTGTCAACGGCCATCCTAAGCTGAACGCGCCTGCTCTCGTCAGATCGCAGACTGCTACCCAGCTTAGGGCTCGGTAAGTACCAGCATGGGAGACTGGCTGGGAATCCCAGGTGTTGTTGACATTTTGCTCTTTAGCCGCCTTCCGCTCCGATTCCGAAAAGGATTTATTGATGCTTAAATCCACAGTATACAGGGTGTTAAGCCGTCTACGGCTATCCTAAGCTGAATGTGTCTGTTCTTGTCAGATCGCAGACTGCTGCCCGGCAAGTACGGGCATGGGAGACTGGCTGGCAATCCAAGGTGCTATTGACATTTTGCTCTGTTGCCGCATTCCTCTCCGATTCCGAAAAGGATTTATTGATGCTTAAATGCACAGTATAAAAAGCATGAAGCTGTCAATGGCCATCCTAAGCTGAACACGCCTGCTCTCGTCAGATCGCAGACTGGTACAGATCTTAGGGCCCGGTAAGTACCGGCATGGGACACTGGCTGGGAATCCCGGCTGCCGTTGACATTTTGCTCTGTTGCCGCCTTCCGTTCCGATTCCGAAAAGGATTTATTGATGCTTAAATGCACAGTATACAAAGTGTGAAGCTGTCAACCGCCATCCTAAGCTGAACGCGCCTGCTCTCGTCAGATCGCAGACTGCTACCTTGCTTAGGGCCCGGTAAGTACCAGCATGGGAGACTGGCTGGGAATCTCAGGTGTTGTTGACATTTTGCTCTGTAGCTCTGTAGACATTTTGCTCCTATTCCGAAAAGGATTTATTGATGCTTAAATCCACAGTATACAGGTTGTGAAGATGTCTACGGCCATCCTAAGCTGAATGCGCCTGTTCTCATCAGATCGCAGACTGCTACACAGCTTTGGGCCTGGTAAGTACCAGCATGGGAGACTGACTGGGAATCCCGGGTGCAGTTGACATTTTAATCTGTTGCCGCCTTCCGCTCTGATTCGGAAAAGGATTTATTGATGCTTAAATCCACAATATACAGGGTGTGAAGCTGTCAACAGCCATCCTAAGCCTGAACGTGCCT
The DNA here is from genome assembly GCF_029499605.1 of Hyla sarda. NCBI lineage: Eukaryota > Metazoa > Chordata > Amphibia > Anura > Hylidae > Hyla > Hyla sarda. The sequence continues at coordinate 256,887,470 of NC_079189.1, forward strand.
GCTCTCCTCAGATCGCAGACTGCTGCCCGGCAGTTACCGGCATGGGATACTGACTGGCAATCCAAGGTGCCATTGACATTTTGCTCTGTTGCCGCCTTCCTCTCCGATTAATAAAAATATTTATTGATGCTTAAATCCACAATATACAAGGCGTGAAGATGTCAACGGCCATCCTAAGCTGAACGCGCCTGCTCTCGTCAGATCGCAGACTGCTACCCAGCTTAGGGCCCATTAAGTACCATCATGGGAGACTGGCTGGGAATCCCGGGTGCAGTTGACATTTTGCTCTGTTGCCGCCTTCCGTTCCGATTCCGAAAAGGATTTATTGATGCTTAAATGCACAGTATAAAAAGCATGAAGCTGTCAATGGCCATCCTAAGCTGAACGCGCCTGCTCTCGTCAGATCGCAGACTGCAACCCAGCTTAGGGCGCGGTAAGTACTGGCATTGGAGACTGGCTGGGAATCCCGGTTGCCGTTGACATTTTGCTCTATTGCTGCCTTCCGCTCCGATTCCGAAAATAATTTATTGATGCTTAAATCCACAGTATACAAGGTGTGAAGCTGTCGACGGCCATCCTAAGCTTAACGCGCCTGCTCTCGTCAAATCGCAGACTGGTACAGATCTTAGGGCCCGGTAAGTACCGGCATGGGACACTGGCTGGGAATCCCGGCTGCCGTTGACATTTTGCTCTGTTGCCGCCTTCCGTTCCGATTCCGAAAAGGATTTATTGATGCTTAAATCCACAGTATACAAAGTGTGAAGCTGTCAACGGCCATCCTAAGCTGAATGCGCCTGCTCTCGTCAGATCGCAGACTGACACCCAGCTTAGGGCCTGGTAAGTACCAGCATGGGAGACTGGCTGGGAATCCCGGGTGCAGTTGACATTTTAATCTGTTGCCGCCTTCCGCTCCGATTCGGAAAAGGATTTATTGATGCTTAAATGCACAGTATAAAGTGCATGAAGCTGTCAACGGCCATCCTAAGCTGAACGCACCTGCTCTCGTCAGATCGCAGACTGCTACCCAGCTTAGGGCCCGGTAAGTACCAGCATGGGAGACTGGCTGGGAATACCAGGTGTTGTTGACATTTTGCTCTGTAGCCGCCTTCGCTTCGATTCCGAAAAGGATTTATTGATGCTTAAATCCACAGTATACAGGGTGTGAAGCCGTCTACGGATATCCTAAGCTGAATGTGCCTGTTCTTGTCAGATCGCAGACTGCTGCCCGGCAAGTACGGGCATGGGAGACTGGCTGGCAATTCAAGGTGCTATTGATATTTTGATCTGTTGCCGCCTTCCTCTCCGATTAAAAAAAATATTTATTGATGCTTAAATCCACAGTATAAAAAGCATGAAGCTGTCAATGGCCATCCTAAGCTGAACACGCCTGCTCTCGTCAGATCGCAGACTGGTACAGATCTTAGGGCCCGGTAAGTATCGGCATGGGACACTGGCTGGGAATCCCGGCTGCCATTGACATTTTGCTCTGTTGCCGCCTTCCGTTCCGATTCCGAAAAGGATTTATTGATGCCTAAATGCACAGTATAAAGGGCGAGAAGCTGTCAACGGCCATCCTAAGCTGAACGCGCCTGCTCTCGTCAGGTCGCAGACTGCTACCCAGCTTAGGGCCCGGTAAGTACCGGCATGGGAGACTGGCTGGGAATCCCGAGTGCAGTTGACATTTTGCTCTGTTGCCGCCTTCCGCTCCGATTCCGAAAAGGATTTATTGATGCTTAAATGCACAGTATAAAAAGCATGAAGCTGTCAATGGCCATCCTAAGCTGAACGCGCCTGCTCTCGTCAGATCGCAGACTGCTCCCCAGCTTAGGGCCCGGTAAGTACCGGCATGGGACACTGGCTGGGAATCCCGGGTGCCGTTGACATTTTGCTCTGTTGCCGCCTTCCGTTCCGATTCGGAAAAGGATTTATTGATGCTTAAATCCACAATATACAGGGTGTGAAGCTGTCAACGGCCATCCTAAGCCTGAACGTGCCTGCTCTCCTCAGATCGCAGACTGCTGCCCAGCAGTTACCGGCAAGGGAGATTGGCTGGCAATCCAAGGTGCCATTGACATTTTGCTCTGTTGCCGCATTCCTCTCCGATTAATAAAAATATTTATTGATGCTTAAATCCACAATATACAAGGCGTGAAGCTGTCAACGGCCATCCTAAGCTGAACGCGCCTGCTCTCGTCAGATCGCAGACTGCTACCCAGCTTAGGGCCTGGTAAGTACCAGCATGGGAGACTGGCTGGGAATCCCGGGTGCAGTTGACATTTTAATCTGTTGCCGCCTTACGCTCCGATTCGGAAAAGGATTTATTGATGCTTAAATGCACAGTATAAAGGGCGAGAAGCTGTCAACCGCCATCCTAAGCTGAATGCGCCTGCTCTCGTCAGATCGCAGACTGCTACCCAGCTTAGGGCCCGGTAAGTACCAGCATGGGAGACTGGCTGGGAATCCCAGGTGTCGTTGACATTTTGCTCTGTTGCCGCCTTACGCTCCGATTCCGAAAAGGATTTATTGATGCTTAAATCCACAGTATACAGGGTGTGAAGTTGTCTACGGCCATCCTAAGCTGAATGTGCCTGTTCTCGTCAGATCGCAGACTGGTACAGATCTTAGGGCCCGGTAAGTACCGGCATGGGACACTGGCTGGGAATCCCGGCTGCCGCTGACATTTTGCTCTGTTGCAGCCTTCCGTTCCGATTCCGAAAAGGATTTATTGATGCTTAAATGCACAGTATACAAAGTGTGAAGCTGTCAACGGCCATCCTAAGCTGAACGCGCCTGCTCTCGTCAGATCGCAGACTGCTACCCAGCTTAGGGCCTGGTAAGTACCAGCATGGGAGACTGGCTGGGAATCCCGGGTGCAGTTGACATTTTAATCTGTTGCCGCCTTCCGCTCCGATTCGGAAAAGGATTTATTGATGCTTAAATGCACAGTATAAAGGGCATGGAGCTGTTAATGGCCATCCTAAGCTGAACGCGCCTGCTCTCGTCAGATCGCAGACTGCTACCCAGCTTAGGGCCCGGTAAGTACCAGCATGGGAGACTGGCTGGGAATTTCAGGTGTTGTTGACATTTTGCTCTGTAGCTCTGTAGACATTTTGCTCCGAATCCAAAAAGGATTTATTGATGCTTAAATCCACAATATACAGGGTGTGAAGCCGTTTACGGCTATCCTAAGCTGAATGCGCCTGTTCTTGTCAGATCGCAGACTGCTGCCCGGCAAGTACGGGCATGGAGACTGGCTGGCAATCCAAGGTGCTATTGACATTTTGATCTGTTGCCGCCTTACTCTCCGATTAAAAAAAATATTTATTGATGCTTAAATCCACAGTATACAAGGTGTGAAGCTGTCGACGGCCATCCTAAGCTGAACGCGCCTGCTCTTGTCAGATTGCAGACTGCTTCCCAGCTTAGGGCCCGGTAAGTACTGGCATGGGAGACTGGCTGGGAATCCCGGGTGCAGTTGACATTTTGCTCTATTGCTGCCTTCCGCTCCGATTCCGAAAAGAATTTATTGATGCTTAAATCCACAGTATACAAGGTGTGAAGCTGTCGACGGCCATCCTAAGCTCAACGCGCCTGCTCTCGTCAGATCGCAGACTGGTACAGATCTTAGGGCCCGGTAAGTACCGGCATGGGACACTGGCTGGGAATCCCGGCTGCCGTTGACATTTTGCTCTGTTGCCGCCTTCCGTTCCGTTCCGATTCCGAAAAGGATTTATTGATGCCTAAATGCACAGTATACAAGGTGTGAAGCTGTCAACGGCCATCCTAAGCTGAACGCGCCTGCTCTCGTCAGATCGCAGACTGCTACCCAGCTTAGGGCCCGGTAAGTACCAGCATGGGAGACTGGCTGGGAATCCCAGGTGCAGTTGACATTTTGCTCTGTTGCCGCCTTCCGTTCCGATTCCGAAAAGGATATATTGATGCTTAAATGCACAATATAAAAATCAAGAAGCTGTCAACGGCCATCCTAAGCTGAACGCGCCTGCTCTCGTCAGATCGCAGACTGCTACCCAGCTTAGGGCCTGGAAAGTACCAGCATGGGAGACTGGCTGGGAATCCCGGGTGCAGTTGACATTTTAATCTGTTGCCGCCTTCCGCTTCGATTCGGAAAATTATTTATTGATGCTTAAATCCACAATATAAAGGGGGTGAAGCTGTCAACGGCCATCCTAAGCTGAACGCGCCTGCTCTCGTCAGATCGCAGACTGATACCCAGCTTAGGGCCTGGTAAGTACCAGCATGGGAGACTGGCTGGGAATCCCAGGTGTCGTTGACATTTTGCTCTGTTGCCACCTTACGCTCCGATTCCGAAAAGGATTTATTGATGCTTAAATCCACAGTATACAGGGTGTGAAGATGTCTATGGCCATCCTAAGCTGAATGCGCCTGTTCTCGTCAGATCGCAGACTGCTACCCAGCGTCGGGCCTGATAAGTACCAGCATGGGAGACTGGCTGGGAATCCCGGGTGCAGTTGCCATTTTGCTCTGTTTCTGCTCCGATTCCGAAAATTATTTATTGATGCTTAAATCCACAGTATACAAAGTGTGAAGCTGTCAACGGCCATCCTAAGCTGAACGCGCCTGCTCTCGTCAGATCGCAGACTGCTACCCAGCTTAGGGCCTGGTAAGTACCAGCATGGGAGACTGGCTGGGAATCCCAGGTGCAGTTGACATTTTAATCTGTTGCCGCCTTCCGCTCCGATTCGGAATAGGATTTATTGATGCTTAAATGCACAGTATAAAGGGCGTGAAGCTGTCAACGGCCATCCTAAGCTGAACGCGCCTGCTCTCATCAGATCGCAGACTGCTACCCAGCTTAGGGCCCGGTAAGTACCAGCATGGGAGACTGGATGGGAATCTCAGGTGTTGTTGACATTTTGCTCTGTAGCTCTGTAGACATTTTGCTCCGATTCCGAAAAGGATTTATTGATGCTTAAATCCACAGTATACAGGGTGTGAAGCCGTCTACGGCTATCCTAAGCTGAATGTGCCTGTTCTTGTCAGATCGCAGACTGCTGCCCGGCAAGTACGGGCATGGGAGACTGGCTGGCAATCCAAGGTGCTATTGACATTTTGCTCTGTTGCCGCCTTCCTCTCCGATTAAAAAAAATATTTATTGATGCTTAAATCCACAGTATACAGGGCGTGAAGATGTCAACGGCCATCCTAAGCTGAACGCGCCTGCTCTCGTCAGACCGCAGACTGCTACGCAGCTTAGGGCCCAGTAAGTACCGGTATTGGAGACTGGCTGGGAATCCCGGGTGCAGTTGACATTTTGCTCTGTTGCCGCCTTCTGTTCCGATTCCGAAAAGGATTTATTGATGCTTAAATGCACAGTATAAAAAGCATGAAGCTGTCAATGGCCATCCTAAGCTGAACGCGCCTGCTCTCATCAGATCGCAAACTGCTACCCAGCTTAGGGCCCGGTAAGTACTGGCATGGGAGACTGGCTGGGAATCCCGGTTGCCGTTGACATTTTGCTCTATTGCTGCCTTCCGCTCGATTCCGAAAATAATTTATTGATGCTTAAATCCACAGTATACAAGGTGTGAAGCTGTCGACGGCCATCCTAAGCTTAACGCGCCTGCTCTCGTCAGATCGCAGACTGGTACAGATCTTAGGGCCCGGTAAGTACCGGCATGGGACACTGGCTGGGAATCCCGGCTGCCGTTGACATTTTGCTCTGTTGCCGCCTTCCGTTCCGATTCCGAAAAGGATTTATTGATGCTTAAATGCACAGTATAAAGGGCGTGAAGCTGTTAACGGCCATCCTAAGCTGAACGCGCCTGCTCTCGTCAGATCGCAGACTGCTACACAGCTTAGGGCCCGGTAAGTACCAGCATGGGAGACTGGCTGGGAATCTCAGGTGTTGTTGACATTTTGCTCTGTAGCTCTGTAGACATTTTGCTCCGATTCCGAAAAGGATTTATTGATGCTTAAATCCACAATATACAGGGTGTGAAGCCGTCTACGGCTATCCTAAGCTGAATGCGCCTGTTCTTGTCAGATCGCAGACTGCTGCCCGGCAAGTACGGGCATGAGAGACTGGCTGGCAATCCAAGGTGCTATTGACATTTTGATCTGTTGCCGCCTTCCTCTCCGATTAAAAAAAATATTTATTGATGCTTAAATCCACAGTATACAAGGCGTGAAGATGTCAACAGCCATCCTAAGCTGAACGCACCTGCTCTTGTCAGATCGCAGTCTGCTACCCAGCTTAGGACCCGGTAAGTACTGGCATGGGAGACTGGCTGGGAATCCCGGTTGACATTTTGCTCTATTGCTGCCTTCCGCTCCGATTCCGAAAAGAATTTATTGATGCTTAAATCCACAGTATACAAGGTGTGAAGCTGTCGACGGCCATCCTAAGCTTAACGCGCCTGCTCTCGTCAGATCGCAGACTGGTACAGATCTTAGGGCCCGGTAAGTACCGGCATGGGACACTGGCTGGGAATCCCGGCTGCCGTTGACATTTTGCTCTGTTGCCGCCTTCCGTTCCGATTCCGAAAAGGATTTATTTAATGCTTAAATGCACAGTATACAAAGTGTGAAGCTGTCAACGGCCATCCTAAGCTGAATGCGCCTGTTCTCGTCAGATCGCAGACTGCTACCCAGCTTCGGGCCTCGTAAGTACCAGCATGGGAGACTGGCTGGGAATCCCGGGTGCAGTTGACATTTTACTCTGTTTCTGCTCCGATTCCGAAAATTATTTATTGATGCTTAAATCCACAGTATACAAAGTGTGAAGGTGTCAACGGCCATCCTAAGCTGAACGCGCCTGCTCTCATCAGATCGCAGACTGCTAATCAGCTTAGGGCCCGGTAAGTACCAGCATGGGAGACTGGCTGGGAATCCCAGGTGTCGTTGACATTTTGCTCTGTTGCCGCCTTACGCTCCGATTCCGAAAAGGATTTATTGATGCTTAAATCCACAGTATACAGGGCGTGAAGCTGTCAACGGCCATCCTAAGCTGAACACGCCTGCTCTCGTCAGATTGCAGACTGTAACCCAGCTTAGGGCCCGGTAAGTACCAGCATGGGAGACTGGCTGGGAATCTTAGGTGTTGTTGACATTTTGCTCTGTAGCTCTGTAGACATTTTGCTCCGATTCCGAAAAGGATTTATTGATGCTTAAATCCACAGTATACAGGGTGTGAAGCCGTCTACGGCTATCCTAAGCTGAATGCGCCTGTTCTTGTCAGATCGCAGACTGCTGCCCGGCAAGTACGGGCATGGGAGACTGGCTGGCAATCCAAGGTGCTATTGACATTTTGCTCTGTTGCCGCCTTCCTCTCCGATTAAAAAAAATATTTACTGATGCTTAAATCCACAGTATACATGGCGTGAACATGTCAACGGCCATCCTAAGCTGAACGTGTGAGATCCTAAGCTGCTCTCGTCAGATCGCAGACTGCTACGCAGCTTAGGGCCCAGTAAGTACCGGCATGGGAGACTGGCTGGGAATCCCAGGTGCAGTTGACATTTTGCTCTGTTGCCGCCTTCCGTTCCTATTCCGAAAAGGATTTATTGATGCTTAAATGCACAGTATAAAAAGCATGAAGCTGTCAATGGCCATCCTAAGCTGAACGCGCCTGCTCTCGTCAGATCGCAGACTGCTACCCAGCTTAGGGCCCGGTAAGTATTGGCATGGGAGACTGGCTGGGAATCCCGGGTGCCGTTGACATTTTGCTCTATTGCTGCCTTCCGCTCCGATTCCGAAAATAATTTATTGATGCTTAAATCCACAGTATACAAGGTGTGAAGCTGTCGACGGCCATCCTAAGCTTAACGCGCCTGCTCTCGTCAGATCGCAGACTGGTACAGATCTTAGGGCCCGGTAAGTACCGGCATGGGACACTGGCTGGGAATCCCGGCTGCCGTTGACATTTTGCTCTGTTGCCGCCTTCCGTTCCGATTCCGAAAAGAATTTATTGATGCTTAAATGCACAGTATAAAGGGCGAGAAGCTGTCAACGGCCATCCTAAGCTGAACGCGCCTGCTCTCATCAGATTGCAGACTGCTACCCAGCTTAGGGCCCGGTAAGTACCAGCATGGGAGACTGGCTGGGAATCCCAGGTGTCGTCGACATTTTGTTCTGTTGCCGCCTTCCGCTCCGATTCCGAAAAGGATTTATTGATGCTTAAATCCACAGTATACAGGGTGTGAAGATGTCTACGGCCATCCTAAGCTGAATGCGCCTGTTCTCGTCAGATCGCAGACTGCTACCCAGCTTCGGGCCTGGTAAGTACCAGCATGGGAGACTGGCTGGGAATCCCGGGTGCAGTTGACATTTTGCTCTGTTTCTGCTCCGATTCCGAAAATTATTTATTGATGCTTAAATCCACAGTATACAAAGTGTGAAGCTGTCAACGGCCATCCTAAGCTGAACGCGCCTGCTCTTGTCAGATCACAGACTGCTACCCAGCTTAGGGCACGGTATGTACCAGCATGGGAGACTGGCTGGGAATCCCAGGTGTTGTTGACATTTTGCTCTGTAGCCGCCTTATGCTTCGATTCCGAAAAGGATTTATTGATGCTTAAATCCACATTATACAGGGTGTGAAGCCGTCTACATATATCCTAAGCTGAATGTGCCTGTTCTTGTCAGATCGCAGACTGCTGCCCGGCAAGTACGGGCATGGGAGACTGGCTGGCAATCCAAGGTGCTATTGATATTTTGATCTGTTGCCGCCTTCCTCTCCGATTAAAAAAAATATTTATTGATGCTTAAATCCACAGTATAAAAAGCATGAAGCTGTCAATGGCCATCCTAAGCTGAACACGCCTGCTCTCTTCAGATCGCAGACTGGTACAGATCTTAGGGCCCGGTAAGTACCGGCATGGGACACTGGCTGGGAATCCCGGCTGCCGTTGACATTTTGCTCTGTTGCCGCCTTCCGTTCCAATTCCGAAAAGGATTTATTGATGCTTAAATGCACAGTATACAAAGTGTGAAGCTGTCAACCGCCATCCTAAGCTGAACGCGCCTGCTCTCGTCAGATCGCAGACTGCTACCCTGCTTAGGGCCCGGTAAGTACCAGCATGGGAGACTGGCTGGGAATCTCAGGTGTTGTTGACATTTTGCTCTGTAGCTCTGTAGACATTTTGCTCCGATTCCGAAAAGGATTTATTGATGCTTAAATCCACAGTGTACAGGTTGTGAAGATGTCTACGGCCATCCTAAGCTGAATGCGCCTGTTCTCGTCAGATCGCAGACTGCTACCCAGCTTCGTGCCTGGTAAGTACCAGCATGGGAGACTGACTGGGAATCCCGGGTGCAGTTGACATTTTGCTCTGTTTCTGCTCCGATTCCGAATTTTTTTTATTGATGCTTAAATCCACAGTATACAAAGTGTGAAGCTGTCAACGGCCATCCTAAGCTGAGCGCGCCTGCTCTTGTTAGATCGCAGACTGCTACCCAGCTTAGGGCCTGGTAAGTACCAGCATGGGAGACTGGCTGGGAATCCCGGTTGCAGTTGACATTTTAATCTGTTGCCGCCTTCCGCTCCGATTCGGAAAATGATTTATTGATGCTTAAATCCACAATATACAGGGTGTGAAGCTGTCAACGGCCATCCTAAGCCTGAACGTGCCTGCTCTCCTCAGATCGCAGACTGCTGCCCGGCAGTTACCGGCATGGGAGACTGGCTGGCAATCCAAGGTGCCATTGACATTTTGCTCTGTTGCCGCCTTCCTCTCCGATTAATAAAAATATTTATTGATGCTTAAATCCACAATATACAAGGCGTGAAGATGTCAACGGCCATCCTAAGCTGAACGCGCCTGCTCTCGTCAGATCGCAGACTGCTACCCAGCTTAGGGCCCATTAAGTACCATCATGGGAGACTGGCTGGGAATCCCGGGTGCAGTTGACATTTTGCTCTGTTGCCGCCTTCCGTTCCGATTCCGAAAAGGATTTATTGATGCTTAAATGCACAGTATAAAAAGCAACAAGCTGTCAATGGCCATCCTAAGCTAAACGCGCCTGCTCTCGTCAGATCGCAGACTGCTACCCAGCTTAGGGCCCGGTAAGTACTGGCATGGGAGACTGGCTGGGAATCCCGATTGCCGTTGCCATTTTGCTCTATTGCTGCCTTCCGCTCCGATTCCGAAAATAATTTATTGATGCTTAAATCCACAGTATACAAGGTGTGAAGCTGTCGACGGCCATCCTAAGCTGAACGCGCCTGCTCTCGTCAGATCGCAGACTGCTACCCAGCTTAGGGCCCGGTAAGTCCCAGCATGGGAGACTGGCTGGGAATCCCAGGTGTTGTTGACATTTTGCTCTGTAGCCGCCTTCCGCTCCGATTTCGAAAAGGATTTATTGATGCTTAAATCCACAGTATACAGGGTGTGAAGCCGTCTACGGCTATCCTAAGCTGAATGTGCCTGTTCTTGTCAGATCGCAGACTGCTGCCCGGCAAGTACGGGCATGGGAGACTGGCTGGCAATCCAAGGTGCTATTGACATTTTGCTCTGTTGCCGCCTTCCTCTCCGATTCCGAAAAGGATTTATTGATGCTTAAATGCACAGTATAAAAAGCATGAAGCTGTCAATGGTCGTCCTAAGCTGAACGCGTCTGCTCTTGTCAGATCGCAGACTGCTACCCAGCTTAGGGCCCGGTAAGTACTGGCATGGGAGACTGGCTGGGAATCCCGGGTGCCGTTGACATTTCACTCTATTGCTGCCTTCCGCTCCGATTCCGAAAAGAATTTATTGATGCTTAAATTCACAGTATACAAGGTGTGAAGCTGTCAACGGCCATCCTAAGCTTAACGCGCCTGCTCTTGTCAGATCGCAGACTGGTACAGATCTTAGGGCCCGGTAAGTACCGGCATGGGACACTGGCTGGGAATCCTGGCTGCCGTTGACATTTTGCTCTGTTGCCGCCTTCCTTTTCCGATTCCGAAAAGGATTTATTGATGCTTAAATGCACAGTATAAAGGGCGAGAAGCTGTCAACGGCCATCCTAAACTGAACGTGCCTGCTCTCGTCAGATCGCAGACTGCTACCCAGCTTAGGGCCCGGTAAGTACCAGCATGGGGGACTGGCTGGGAATCCCAGGTGTCGTTGACATTTTGCTCTGTTGCCGCCTTACGCTCCGATTCCGAAAAGGATTTATTGATGCTTAAATGCACAGTATAATAATAACGAAGCTGTCAATGGCCATCCTAAGCTGAATGCGCCTGTTCTTGTCAGATCGCAGACTGCTGCCCTGCAAGTACGGGCATGGGAGACTGGCTGGCAATCCAAGGTGCTATTGACATTTTGATCTGTTGCCCCCTTCCTCTCCGATTAAAAATTTTTTTTATTGATGCTTAAATAAACAGTATACAAGGCGTGAAGATGTCAACGGCTATCCTAAGCTGAACGCGCCTGCTCTCGTCAGATCGCAGACTGCTACCCAGCTTAGGGCCCGGTAAGTACTGGCATGGGAGACTGGCTGGGAATCCCGGGTGCCGTTGACATTTTGCTCTATTGCTGCCTTCCGCTCCGATTCAGAAAATAATTTATTGATGCTTAAATCCACAGTATACAAGGTGTGAAGCTGTCGACGGCCATCCTAAGCTTAACGCGCCTGCTCTCGTTAGATCGCAGACTGGTACAGATCTTAGGGCCCGGTAAGTACCGGCATGGGACACTGGCTGGGAATCCCGGCTGCCATTGACATTTTGCTCTGTTGCCGCCTTCCGTTCCGATTCCGAAAAGGATTTATTGATGCCTAAATGCACAGTATAAAGGGAGAGAAGTTGTCAACGGCCATCCTAAGCTGAACGCGCCTGCCCTCGTCAGGTCGCAGACTGCTACCCAGCTTAGGGCCCGGTAAGTACCGGCATGGGAGACTGGCTGGGAATCCCGAGTGCAGTTGACATTTTGCTCTGTTGCCGCCTTCCGCTCCGATTCCGAAAAGGATTTATTGATGCTTAAATGCACAGTATAAAAAGCATGAAGCTGTCAATGGCCATCCTAAGCTGAACGCGCCTGCTCTCGTCAGATCGCAGACTGCTACCCAGCTTAGGGCCCGGTAAGTACTGGCATGGGAGACTGGCTGGTAATCCCGGTTGACATTTTGCTCTATTGCTCTATTGCTGCCTTGCTCCGATTCCGAAAAGAATTTATTGATGCTTAAATCCACAGTATACAAGGTGTGAAGCTGTCGACGGCCATCCTAAACTTAACGTGCCTGCTCTCGTCAGATCGCAGACTGGTACAGATCTTAGGGCCCGGTAAGTACCGGCATGGGACACTGGCTGGGAATCCCGGCTGCCGTTGACATTTTGCTCTGTTGCCGCCTTCCGTTCCGATTCGGAAAAGGATTTATTGATGCTTAAATCCACAATATACAGGGTGTGAAGCTGTCAACGGCCATTCTAAGCCTGAACGTGCCTGCTCTCCTCAGATCGCAGACTGCTGCCCAGCAGTTACCGGCAAGGGAGATTGGCTGGCAATCCAAGGTGCCTTTGACATTTTGCTCTGTTGCCGCATTCCTCTCCGATTAATAAAAATATTTATTGATGCTTAAATCCACAATATACAAGGCGTGAAGCTGTCAACGGCCATCCTAAGCTGAATGCGCCTCCTCTCGTCAGATCGCAGACTGCTACCCAGCTTAGGGCCTGGTAAGTACCAGCATGGGAGACTGGCTGGGAATCCCGGGTGCAGTTGACATTTTAATCTGTTGCCGCCTTACGCTCCGATTCGGAAAAGGATTTATTGATGCTTAAATGCACAGTATAAAGGGCGAGAAGCTGTCAACCGCCATCCTAAGCTGAACGCTCCTGCTCTCGTCAGATCGCAGACTGCTACCCAGCTTAGGGCCCGGTAAGTACCAGCATGGGAGACTGGCTGGGAATCCCGGGTGTCGTTGATATTTTGCTCTGTTGCCGCCTTACGCTCCGATTCCGAAAAGGATTTATTGATGCTTAAATCCACAGTATACAGGGTGTGAAGTTGTCTACGGCCATCCTAAGCTGAATGTGCCTGTTCTCGTCAGATCGCAGACTGCTACCCTGCTTCGGGCCTGATAAGTACCAGCATGGGAGACTGGCTGGGAATCCCGGGTGCAGTTGACATTTTGCTCTGTTTCTGCTCCGATTCCGAAAATTATTTATTGATGCTTAAATCCACAGTATACAAAGTGTGAAGCTGTCAACGGCCATCCTAAGCTGAACGCACCTGCTCTCGTCAGATCGCAGACTGCTACCCAGCTTAGGGCCTGGTAAGTACCAACATGGGAGACTGGCTGGGAATCCCGGGTACAGTTGACATTTTAATCTGTTGACGCCTTCCGCTCCGATTCCGAAAAGAATTTATTGATGCTTAAATCCACAGTATACAAGGTGTGAAGCTGTCGACGGCCATCCCAAACTTAACGCGCCTGCTCTCGTCAGATCGCAGACTGGTACAGATCTTAGGGCCCGGTAAGTACCGGCATGGGACACTGGCTGGGAATCCCGGCTGCCGCTGACATTTTGCTCTGTTGCCGCCTTCCGTTCCGATTCCGAAAAGGATTTATTGATGCTTAAATGCACAGTATACAAAGTGTGAAGCTGTCAACGGCCATCCTAAGCTGAACGCGCCTGCTCTCGTCAGATCGCAGACTGCTACCCAGCTTAGGGCCTGGTAAGTACCAGCATGGGAGACTGGCTGGGAATCCCGGGTGCAGTTGACATTTTAATCTGTTGCCGCCTTCCGCTCCGATTCGGAAAAGGATTTATTGATGCTTAAATGCACAGTATAAAGGGCATGAAGCTGTTAATGGCCATCCTAAGCTGAACGCGCCTGCTCTTGTCAGATCGCAGACTGCTACCCAGCTTAGGGCCCGGTAAGTACCAGCATGGGAGACTGGCTGGGAATCTCAGGTGTTGTTGACATTTTGCTCTGTAGCTCTGTAGACATTTTGCTCCGAATCCAAAAAGGATTTATTGATGCTTAAATCCACAATATACAGGGTGTGAAGCCGTCTACGGCTATCCTACGCTGAATGCGCCTGTTCTTGTTAGATCGCAGACTGCTGCCCGGCAGGTACGGGCATGGGAGACTGGCTGGCAATCCAAGGTGCTATTGACATTTTGATCTGTTGCCGCCTTACTCTCCGATTAAAAAAAATATTTATTGATGCTTAAATCCACAGTATACAAGGTGTGAAGCTGTCGACGGCCATCTTAAGCTCAACGCGCCTGCTCTCGTCAGATCGCAGACTGGTACAGATCTTAGGGCCCGGTAAGTACCGGCATGGGACACTGGCTGGGAATCCCGGCTGCCGTTGACATTTTGCTCTGTTGCCGCCTTCCGTTCCGTTCCGATTCCGAAAAGGATTTATTGATGCCTAAATGCACAGTATAAAGGGCGAGAAGCTGTCAACGGCCATCCTACGCTGAACGCGCCTGCTCTCGTCAGATCGCAGACTGCTGCCCAGCTTAGGGCCCGGTAAGTACCAGCATGGGAGACTGGCTGGGAATCCCAGGTGCAGTTGACATTTTGCTCTGTTGCCGCCTTCCGTTCCGGTTCCGAAAAGGATATATTGATGCTTAAATGCACAATATAAAAATCAAGAAGATGTCAACGGCCATCCTAAGCTGAACGCGCCTGCTCTCGTCAGATCGCAGACTGCTACCCAGCTTAGGGCCTGGTAAGTACCAACATGGGAGACTGGCTGGGAATCCCGGGTGCAGTTGACATTTTAATCTGTTGCCGCCTTCCGCTTCGATTCGGAAAATTATTTATTGATGCTTAAATCCACAATATAAAGGGGGTGAAGCTGTCAACGGCCATCCTAAGCTGAACGCGCCTGCTCTCGTCAGATCGCAGACTGATACCCAGCTTAGGGCCTGGTAAGTACCAGCATGGGAGACTGGCTGGGAATCCCAGGTGTCGTTGACATTTTGCTCTGTTGCCACCTTACGCTCCGATTCCGAAAAGGATTTATTGATGCTTAAATCCACAGTATACAGGGTGTGAAGATGTCTATGGCCATCCTAAGCTGAATGCGCCTGTTCTCGTCAGATCGCAGACTGCTACCCAGCGTCGGGCCTGGTAAGTACCAGCATGGGAGACTGGCTGGGAATCCCGGGTGCAGTTGCCATTTTGCTCTGTTTCTGCTCCGATTCCGAAAATTATTTATTGATGCTTAAATCCACAGTATACAAAGTGTGAAGCTGTCAACGGCCATCCTAAGCTGAACGCGCCTGCTCTCGTCAGATCGCAGACTGCTACCCAGCTTAGGGCCTGGTAAGTACCAGCATGGGAGACTGGCTGGGAATCCCAGGTGCAGTTGACATTTTAATCTGTTGCCGCCTTCCGCTCCGATTCGGAAAAGGATTTATTGATGCTTAAATCCACAATACACAGGGTGTGAAGCTGTCAACGGCCATCCTAAGCCTGAACGTGCCTGCTCTCCTCAGATCGCAGACTACTGCCCGGCAGTTACCGGCATGGGAGACTGGCTGGCAATTCAAGGTGCCATTGACATTTTGCTCTGTTGCCGCCTTCCTCTCCGATTAATAAAAATATTTATTGATGCTTAAATTCACAATATACAAGGCTTGAAGATGTCAACAGCCATCCTAAGCTGAACCCGCCTGCTCTCGTCAGATCGCAGACTGCTACCCAGCTTAGGGCCCAGTAAGTACCGGCATGGGAGACTGGCTGGGAATCCCGGGTGCAGTTGACATTATGCTCTGTTGCCGCCTTCCGTTCCGTTTCCGAAAAGGATTTATTGATGCTTAAATGCACAGTATAAAAAGCATGAAGCTGTCAATGGCCATCCTAAGCTGAACGCGCCTGCTCTCGTCAGATCGCAGACTGCTACCCAGCTTAGGGCCCAGTAAGTACCGGCATGGGAGACTGGCTGGGAATCCCGGGTGCAGTTGACATTTTGCTCTGTTGCCGCCTTCCGTTCCGATTCCGAAAAGGATTTATTGATGCTTAAATGCACAGTATAAAAATCATGAAGCTGTCAATGGCCTTCCTAAGCTGATCGCGCCTGCTTTCGTCAGATCGCAGACTGCTACCTAGCTTAGGGCCCGGTAAGTACTGGCATGGGAGACTGGCTGGGAATCCTGGTTGCTGTTGACATTTTGCTCTATTGCTGCCTTCCGCTCCGATTCCGAAAATAATTTATTGATGCTTAAATCCACAGTATACAAGGTGTGAAGCTGTCGACGGCCATCCTAAGCTTAACGCGCCTGCTCTCGTCAGATCGCAGACTGGTACAGATCTTAGGGCCCGGTAAGTACCGGCATGGGACACTGGCTGGGAATCCCGGCTGCCGTTGACATTTTGCTCTGTTGCCGCCTTCCGTTCCGATTCCGAAAAGGATTTATTGATGCTTAAATCCACAATACACAGGGTGTGAAGCTGTCAACGGCCATCCTAAGCCTGAACGTGCCTGCTCTCCTCAGATCGCAGACTACTGCCCGGCAGTTACCGGCATGGGAGACTGGCTGGCAATCCAAGGTGCCATTGACATTTTGCTCTGTTGCCGCCTTCCTCTCCGATTAATAAAAATATTTATTGATGCTTAAATTCACAATATACAAGACGTGAAGATGTCAACGGCCATCCTAAGTTGAACGCGCCTGCTCTCGTCAGATTGCAGACTGCAACCCAGCTTAGGGCCCAGTAAGTACCGGCATGGGAGACTGGCTGGGAATCCCGGGTGCAGTTGACATTTTGCTCTGTTGCCGCCTTCCGTTCCGATTCCGAAAAGGATTTATTGATGCTTAAATGCACAGTATAAAAATCATGAAGCTGTCAATGGCCATCCTAAGCTGAACGCGCCTGCTTTTGTCAGATCGCAGACTGCTACCTAGCTTAGGGCCCGGTAAGTACTGGCATGGGAGACTGGCTGGGAATCCCGGTTGCCGTTGACATTTTGCTCTATTGCTGTCTTCCACTCCGATTCCGAAAATAATTTATTGATGCTTAAATCCACAGTATACAAGGTGTGAAGCTGTCGACGGCCATCCTAAGCTTAACGCGCCTGCTCTCGTCAGATTGCAGACTGGTACAGATCTAAGGGCCCGGTAAGTACCGGCATGGGACACTGGCTGGGAATCCCGGCTGACGTTGACATTTTGATCTGTTGCCGCCTTCCGTTCCGATTCCGAAAAGGATTTATTGATGCTTAAATGCACAGTATACAGGGTGTGAAGCTGTCAACGGCCATCCTAAGCTGAACGCGCCTGCTTTCGTCAGATCGCAGACTGATACCCAGCTTAGGGCCTGGTAAGTACCAGCATGGTAGACTGGCTAGAATCCCGGGTGCAGTTGACATTTTAATCTGTTGCCGCCTTCCGCTCTGATTCGGAAAAGGATTTATTGATGCTTAAATCCACAATATACAGGGTGTGAAGCTGTCAACGGCCATCCTAAGCTGAACGTGTCTGCTCTCCTCAGATCGCAGACTGCTGCCGGCAGATACCGGCGTGGGAGACTGGCTGGCAATCCAAGGTGCCATTGGCATTTTGCTCTGTTGCCGCCTTCCTCTCCGATTAATAAAAATATTTATTGATGCTTAAATCCACAGTATACAAAGTGAGAAGCTGTCAACGGCCATCCTAAGCTGAACGCGCCGGCTCTCGTCAGATTGCAGACTGCTACCCAGCTTAGGGCCTGGTAAGTACCAGCATGGGAGACTGGCTGGGAATCCCGGGTGCAGTTGACATTTTAATCTGTTGCCGCCTTCTGCTCCGATTCGGAAAAGGATTTATTGATGCTTAAATGCACAGTATAAAGGGCGTGAAGCTGTCAACGGCCATCCTAAGCTGAGCGCGCCTGCTCTCGTCAGAACGCAGACTGCTACCCAGCTTAGGGCCCGGTAAGTACCAGCATGGGAGACTGGCTGGGAATCTCAGGTGTTGTTGACATTTTGCTCTGTAGCCGCTTCCGCTTCGATTCCGAAAAGGATTTATTGATGCTTAAATCCACAGTATACAGGGTGTGAAGCCGTCTACGGCTATCCTAAGCTGAATGTGCCTGTTCTTGTCAGATCGCAGACTGCTGCCTGGTAAGTACTGGCATGGGAGACTGGCTGGGAATCCCAGGTGCCGTTGACATTTTGCTCTATTGCTGCCTTCCGCTCCGATTCCGAAAATAATTTATTGATGCTTAAATCTACAGTATACAAGGTGTGAAGCTGTCGACGGCCATCCTAAGCTTAACGTGCCTGCTCTTGTCAGATCGCAGACTGGTACGGATCTTACGGCCCGGTAAGTACCGGCATGGGACACTGGCTGGGAATCCCGGCTGCCGTTGACATTTTGCTCTGTTGCCGCCTTCCGTTCCGATTCCGAAAAGGATTTATTGATGCTTAAATGCACAGTATAAAGTGCGAGAAGCTGTCAACGGCCATCCTAAGCTGAACGTGCCTGCTCTCGGCAGATCGCAGACTGCTACCCAGCTTAGGACCCGGTAAGTACCAGCAGGGGAGACTGGCTGGGAATCCCAGGTGTCGTTGACATTTTGCTCTGTTTCTGCTCCGATTCCGAAAATTATTTATTGATGCTTAAATCCACAGTATACAAAGTGTGAAGCTGTCAACGGCCATCCTAAGCTGAACGCGCCTGCTCTCGGCAGATCGCAGACTGCTGCCCAGCTTAGGGCCCGGTAAGTACCAGCATGGGAGACTGGCTGGGAATCCCGGTTGCAGTTGACATTTTAATCTGTTGCCGCCTTCCGCTCCGATTCGGAAAATGATTTATTGATGCTTAAATCCACAATATACAGGGTGTGAAGCTGTCAACGGCCATCCTAAGCCTGAACGTGCCTGCTCTCCTCAGATCGCAGACTGCTGCCCGGCAGTTACCGGCATGGGAGACTGGCTGGCAATCCAAGGTGCCATTGACATTTTGCTCTGTTGCCGCCTTCCTCTCCGATTAATAAAAATATTTATTGATGCTTAAATCCACAATATACAAGGCGTGAAGATGTCAACGGCCATCCTAAGCTGAACGCGCCTGCTCTCGTCAGATCGCAGACTGCTACCCAGCTTAGGGCCCATTAAGTACCATCATGGGAGACTGGCTGGGAATCCCGGGTGCAGTTGACATTTTGCTCTGTTGCCGCCTTCCGTTCCGATTCCGAAAAGGATTTATTGATGCTTAAATGCACAGTATAAAAAGCAACAAGCTGTCAATGGCCATCCTAAGCTAAACGCGCCTGCTCTCGTCAGATCGCAGACTGCTACCCAGCTTAGGGCCCGGTAAGTACTGGCATGGGAGACTGGCTGGGAATCCCGGTTGCCGTTGCCGTTGCCATTTTGCTCTATTGCTGCCTTCCGCTCCGATTCCGAAAAGAATTTATTGATGCTTAAATCCACAGTATACAAGGTGTGAAGCTGTCGACGGCCATCCTAAGCTGAACGCGCCTGCTCTCGTCAGATCGCAGACTGCTACCCAGCTTAGGGCCCGGTAAGTCCCAGCATGGGAGACTGGCTGGGAATCCCAGGTGTTGTTGACATTTTGCTCTGTAGCCGCCTTCCGCTCCGATTTCGAAAAGGATTTATTGATGCTTAAATCCACAGTATACAGGGTGTGAAGCCGTCTACGGCTATCCTAAGCTGAATGTGCCTGTTCTTGTCAGATCGCAGACTGCTGCCCGGCAAGTACGGGCATGGGAGACTGGCTGGCAATCCAAGGTGCTATTGACATTTTGCTCTGTTGCCGCCTTCCTCTCCGATTCCGAAAAGGATTTATTGATGCTTAAATGCACAGTATAAAAAGCATGAAGCTGTCAATGGCCGTCCTAAGCTGAACGCGTCTGCTCTTGTCAGATCGCAGACTGCTACCCAGCTTAGGGCCCGGTAAGTACTGGCATGGGAGACTGGCTGGGAATCCCGTGTGCCGTTGACATTTTGCTCTATTGCTGCCTTCCGCTCCGATTCCGAAAAGAATTTATTGATGCTTAAATTCACAGTATACAAGGTGTGAAGCTGTCGACGGCCATCCTAAGCTTAACGCGCCTGCTCTTGTCAGATCGCAGACTGGTACAGATCTTAGGGCCCGGTAAGTACCGGCATGGGACACTGGCTGGGAATCCTGGCTGCCGTTGACATTTTGCTCTGTTGCCGCCTTCCTTTTCCGATTCCGAAAAGGATTTATTGATGCTTAAATGCACAGTATAAAGGGCGAGAAGCTGTCAACGGCCATCCTAAACTGAACGTGCCTGCTCTCGTCAGATCGCAGACTGCTACCCAGCTTAGGGCCCGGTAAGTACCAGCATGGGGGACTGGCTGGGAATCCCAGGTGTCGTTGACATTTTGCTCTGTTGCCGCCTTACGCTCCGATTCCGAAAAGGATTTATTGATGCTTAAATGCACAGTATAATAATAACGAAGCTGTCAATGGCCATCCTAAGCTGAATGCGCCTGTTCTTGTCAGATCGCAGACTGCTGCCCGGCAAGTACGGGCATGGGAGACTGGCTGGCAATCCAAGGTGCTATTGACATTTTGATCTGTTGCCCCCTTCCTCTCCGATTAAAAATTTTTTTTATTGATGCTTAAATAAACAGTATACAAGGCGTGAAGATGTCAACGGCTATCCTAAGCTGAACGCGCCTGCTCTCGTCAGATCGCAGACTGCTACCCAGCTTAGGGCCCGGTAAGTACTGGCATGGGAGACTGGCTGGGAATCCCGGGTGCCGTTGACATTTTGCTCTATTGCTGCCTTCCGCTCCGATTCAGAAAATAATTTATTGATGCTTAAATCCACAGTATACAAGGTGTGAAGCTGTCGACGGCCATCCTAAGCTTAACGCGCCTGCTCTCGTTAGATCGCAGACTGGTACAGATCTTAGGGCCCGGTAAGTACCGGCATGGGACACTGGCTGGGAATCCCGGCTGCCATTGACATTTTGCTCTGTTGCCGCCTTCCGTTCCGATTCCGAAAAGGATTTATTGATGCCTAAATGCACAGTATAAAGGGCGAGAAGTTGTCAACGGCCATCCTAAGCTGAACGCGCCTGCCCTCGTCAGGTCGCAGACTGCTACCCAGCTTAGGGCCCGGTAAGTACCGGCATGGGAGACTGGCTGGGAATCCCGAGTGCAGTTGACATTTTGCTCTGTTGCCGCCTTCCGCTCCGATTCCGAAAAGGATTTATTGATGCTTAAATGCACAGTATAAAAAGCATGAAGCTGTCAATGGCCATCCTAAGCTGAACGCGCCTGCTCTCGTCAGATCGCAGACTGCTACCCAGCTTAGGGCCCGGTAAGTATTGGCATGGGAGACTGGCTGGGAATCCCCGATGCCGTTGACATTTTGCTCTATTGCTGCCTTCCGCTCCGATTCCGAAAATAATTTATTGATGCTTAAATCCACAGTATACAAGGTGTGAAGCTGTCGACGGCCATCCTAAGCTTAACGCGCCTGCTCTCGTCAGATCGCAGACTGGTACAGATCTTAGGGCCCGGTAAGTACCGGCATGGGACACTGGCTGGGAATCCCGGCTGCCGTTGACATTTTGCTCTGTTGCCGCCTTCCGTTCCGATTCCGAAAAGAATTTATTGATGCTTAAATGCACAGTATAAAGGGCGAGAAGCTGTCAACGGCCATCCTAAGCTGAACGCGCCTGATCTCGTCAGATTGCAGACTGCTACCCAGCTTAGGGCCCGGTAAGTACCAGCATGGGAGACTGGCTGGGAATCCCAGGTGTCGATGACATTTTGTTCTGTTGCCGCCTTCCGCTCCGATTCCGAAAAGGATTTATTGATGCTTAAATCGACAGTATACAGGGTGTGAAGATGTCTACGGCCATCCTAAGCTGAATGCGCCTGTTCTCGTCAGATCGCAGACTGCTACCCAGCTTCAGGCCTGGTAAGTACCAGCATGGGAGACTGGCTGGGAATCCCGGGTGCAGTTGACATTTTGCTCTGTTTCTGCTCCGATTCCGAAAATTATTTATTGATGCTTAAATCCACAGTATACAAAGTGTGAAGCTGTCAACGGCCATCCTAAGCTGAACGCGCCTGCTCTTGTCAGATCGCAGACTGCTACCCAGCTTAGGGCCCGGTAAGTACCAGCATGGGAGACTGGCTGGGAATACCAGGTGTTGTTGACATTTTGCTCTGTAGCCGCCTTCCGCTTCGATTCCGAAAAGGATTTATTGATGCTTAAATCCACAGTATACAGGGTGTGAAGCCGTCTACGGATATCCTAAGCTGAATGTGCCTGTTCTTGTCAGATCGCAGACTGCTGCCCGGCAAGTACGGGCATGGGAGACTGGCTGGCAATTCAATGTGCTATTGATATTTTGATCTGTTGCCGCCTTCCTCTCCGATTAAAAAAAATATTTATTGATGCTTAAATCCACAGTATAAAAAGCATGAAGCTGTCAATGGCCATCCTAAGCTGAACACGCCTGCTCTCGTCAGATCGCAGACTGGTACAGATCTTAGGGCCCGGTAAGTATCGGCATGGGACACTGGCTGGGAATCCCGGCTGCCATTGACATTTTGCTCTGTTGCCGCCTTCCGTTCCGATTCCGAAAAGGATTTATTGATGCCTAAATGCACAGTATAAAGGGCGAGAAGCTGTCAACGGCCATCCTAAGCTGAACGCGCCTGCTCTCGTCAGGTCGCAGACTGCTACCCAGCTTAGGGCCCGGTAAGTACCGGCATGGGAGACTGGCTGGGAATCCCGAGTGCAGTTGATATTTTGCTCTGTTGCCGCCTTCCGCTCCGATTCCGAAAAGGATTTATTGATGCTTAAATGCACAGTATAAAAAGCATGAAGCTGTCAATGGCCATCCTAAGCTGAACGCGCCTGCTCTCGTCAGATCGCAGACTGCTACCCAGCTTAGGGCCCGGTAAGTACCGGCATGGGACACTGGCTGGGAATCCCGGGTGCCGTTGACATTTTGCTCTGTTGCCGCCTTCCGTTCCGATTCGGAAAAGGATTTATTGATGCTTAAATCCACAATATACAGGGTGTGAAGCTGTCAACGGCCATCCTAAGCCTGAACGTGCCTGCTCTCCTCAGATCGCAGACTGCTGCCCAGCAGTTACCGGCAAGGGAGATTGGCTGGCAATCCAAGGTGCCATTGACATTTTGCTCTGTTGCCGCATTCCTCTCCGATTAATAAAAATATTTATTGATGCTTAAATCCACAATATACAAGGCGTGAAGCTGTCAACGGCCATCCTAAGCTGAACACGCCTGCTCTCGTCAGATCGCAGACTGCTACCCAGCTTAGGGCCTGGTAAGTACCAGCATGGGAGACTGGCTGGGAATCCCGGGTGCAGTTGACATTTTAATCTGTTGCCGCCTTACGCTCCGATTCGGAAAAGGATTTATTGATGCTTAAATGCACAGTATAAAGGGCAAGAAGCTGTCAACCGCCATCCTAAGCTGAACGCGCCTGCTCTCGTCAGATCGCAGACTGCTACCCAGCTTAGGGCCCGGTAAGTACCAGCATGGGAGACTGGCTGGGAATCCCAGGTGTCGTTGACATTTTGCTCTGTTGCCGCCTTACGCTCCGATTCCGAAAAGGATTTATTGATGCTTAAATCCACAGTATACAGGGTGTGAAGTTGTCTACGGCCATCCTAAGCTGAATGTGCCTGTTCTCGTCAGATCGCAGACTGCTACCCTGCTTCGGGCCTGATAAGTACCAGCATGGGAGACTGGCTGGGAATCCCGGGTGCAGTTGACATTTTGCTCTGTTTCTGCTCCGATTCCGAAAATTATTTATTGATGCTTAAATCCACAGTATACAAAGGGTGAAGCTGTCAATGGCCATCCTAAGCTGAACGCACCTGCTCTCGTCAGATCGCAGACTGCTACCCAGCTTAGGGCCTGGTAAGTACCAGCATGGGAGACTGGTTGGGAATCCCGGGTGCAGTTGACGTTTTAATCTGTTGCCGCCTTCCGCTCCGATTCCGAAAAGAATTTATTGATGCTTAAATCCACAGTATACAAGGTGTGAAGCTGTCGACAGCCATCCTAAACTTAACGCGCCTGCTCTCGTCAGATCGCAGACTGGTACAGATCTTAGGGCCCGGTAAGTACCGGCATGGGACACTGGCTGGGAATCCCGGCTGCCGCTGACATTTTGCTCTGTTGCCGCCTTCCGTTCCGATTCCGAAAAGGATTTATTGATGCTTAAATGCACAGTATACAAAGTGTGAAGCTGTCAACGGCCATCCTAAGCTGAACGCGCCTGCTCTCGTCAGATCGCAGACTGCTACCCAGCTTAGGGCCTGGTAAGTACCAGCATGGGAGACTGGCTGGGAATCCCGGGTGCAGTTGACATTTTAATCTGTTGCCGCCTTCCGCTCCGATTCGGAAAAGGATTTATTGATGCTTAAATGCACAGTATAAAGGGCATGGAGCTGTTAATGGCCATCCTAAGCTGAACGCGCCTGCTCTCGTCAGATCGCAGACTGCTACCCAGCTTAGGGCCCGGTAAGTACCAGCATGGGAGACTGGCTGGGAATCTCAGGTGTTGTTGACATTTTGCTCTGTAGCTCTGTAGACATTTTGCTCCGAATCCAAAAAGGATTTATTGATGCTTAAATCCACAATATACAGGGTGTGAAGCCGTTTACGGCTATCCTAAGCTGAATGCGCCTGTTCTTGTCAGATCGCAGACTGCTGCCCGGCAAGTACGGGCATGGGAGACTGGCTGGCAATCCAAGGGGCTATTGACATTTTGATCTGTTGCCGCCTTACTCTCCGATTAAAAAAAATATTTATTGATGCTTAAATCCACAGTATACAAGGTGTGAAGCTGTCGACGGCCATCCTAAGCTGAACGCGCCTGCTCTTGTCAGATTGCAGACTGCTTCCCAGCTTAGGGCCCGGTAAGTACTGGCATGGGAGACTGGCTGGGAATCCCGGGTGCAGTTGACATTTTGCTCTATTGCTGCCTTCCGCTCCGATTCCGAAAAGAATTTATTGATGCTTAAATCCACAGTATACAAGGTGTGAAGCTGTCGACGGCCATCCTAAGCTCAACGCGCCTGCTCTCGTCAGATCGCAGACTGGTACAGATCTTAGGGCCCGGTAAGTACCGGCATGGGACACTGGCTGGGAATCCCGGCTGCCGTTGACATTTTGCTCTGTTGCCGCCTTCCGTTCCGTTCCGATTCCGAAAAGGATTTATTGATGCCTAAATGCACAGTATACAAGGTGTGAAGCTGTCAACGGCCATCCTAAGCTGAACGCGCCTGCTCTCGTCAGATCGCAGACTGCTACCCAGCTTAGGGCCCGGTAAGTACCAGCATGGGAGACTGGCTGGGAATCCCAGGTGCAGTTGACATTTTGCTCTGTTGCCGCCTTCCGTTCCGATTCCGAAAAGGATATATTGATGCTTAAATGCACAATATAAAAATCAAGAAGCTGTCAACGGCCATCCTAAGCTGAACGCGCCTGCTCTCGTCAGATCGCAGACTGCTACCCAGCTTAGGGCCTGGAAAGTACCAGCATGGGAGACTGGCTGGGAATCCCGGGTGCAGTTGACATTTTAATCTGTTGCCGCCTTCCGCTTCGATTCGGAAAATTATTTATTGATGCTTAAATCCACAATATAAAGGGGGTGAAGCTGTCAACGGCCATCCTAAGCTGAACGCGCCTGCTCTCGTCAGATCGCAGACTGATACCCAGCTTAGGGCCTGGTAAGTACCAGCATGGGAGACTGGCTGGGAATCCCAGGTGTCGTTGACATTTTGCTCTGTTGCCACCTTACGCTCCGATTCCGAAAAGGATTTATTGATGCTTAAATCCACAGTATACAGGGTGTGAAGATGGCTATGGCCATCCTAAGCTGAATGCGCCTGTTCTCGTCAGATCGCAGACTGCTACGCAGCGTCGGGCCTGATAAGTACCAGCATGGGAGACTGGCTGGGAATCCCGGGTGCAGTTGCCATTTTGCTCTGTTTCTGCTCCGATTCCGAAAATTATTTATTGATGCTTAAATCCACAGTATACAAAGTGTGAAGCTGTCAACGGCCATCCTAAGCTGAACGTGCCTGCTCTCGTCAGATCGCAGACTGCTACCCAGCTTAGGGCCTGGTAAGTACCAGCATGGGAGACTGGCTGGGAATCCCAGGTGCAGTTGACATTTTAATCTGTTGCCGCCTTCCGCTCCGATTCGGAATAGGATTTATTGATGCTTAAATGCACAGTATAAAGGGCGTGAAGCTGTCAACGGCCATCCTAAGCTGAACGCGCCTGCTCTCATCAGATCGCAGACTGCTACCCAGCTTAGGGCCCGGTAAGTACCAGCATGGGAGACTGGATGGGAATCTCAGGTGTTGTTGACATTTTGCTCTGTAGCTCTGTAGACATTTTGCTCCGATTCCGAAAAGGATTTATTGATGCTTAAATCCACAGTATACAGGGTGTGAAGCCGTCTACGGCTATCCTAAGCTGAATGTGCCTGTTCTTGTCAGATCGCAGACTGCTGCCCGGCAAGTACGGGCATGGGAGACTGGCTGGCAATCCAAGGTGCTATTGACATTTTGCTCTGTTGCCGCCTTCCTCTCCGATTAAAAAAAATATTTATTGATGCTTAAATCCACAGTATACAGGGCGTGAAGATGTCAACGGCCATCCTAAGCTGAACGCGCCTGCTCTCGTCAGACCGCAGACTGCTACGCAGCTTAGGGCCCAGTAAGTACCGGTATTGGAGACTGGCTGGGAATCCCGGGTGCAGTTGACATTTTGCTCTGTTGCCGCCTTCTGTTCCGATTCCGAAAAGGATTTATTGATGCTTAAATGCACAGTATAAAAAGCATGAAGCTGTCAATGGCCATCCTAAGCTGAACGCGCCTGCTCTCATCAGATCGCAAACTGCTACCCAGCTTAGGGCCCGGTAAGTACTGGCATGGGAGACTGGCTGGGAATCCCGGTTGCCGTTGACATTTTGCTCTATTGCTGCCTTCCGCTCGATTCCGAAAATAATTTATTGATGCTTAAATCCACAGTATACAAGGTGTGAAGCTGTCGACGGCCATCCTAAGCTTAACGCGCCTGCTCTCGTCAGATCGCAGACTGGTACAGATCTTAGGGCCCGGTAAGTACCGGCATGGGACACTGGCTGGGAATCCCGGCTGCCGTTGACATTTTGCTCTGTTGCCGCCTTCCGTTCCGATTCCGAAAAGGATTTATTGATGCTTAAATGCACAGTATAAAGGGCGTGAAGCTGTTAACGGCCATCCTAAGCTGAACGCGCCTGCTCTCGTCAGATCGCAGACTGCTACACAGCTTAGGGCCCGGTAAGTACCAGCATGGGAGACTGGCTGGGAATCTCAGGTGTTGTTGACATTTTGCTCTGTAGCTCTGTAGACATTTTGCTCCGATTCCGAAAAGGATTTATTGATGCTTAAATCCACAATATACAGGGTGTGAAGCCGTCTACGGCTATCCTAAGCTGAATGCGCCTGTTCTTGTCAGATCGCAGACTGCTGCCCGGCAAGTACGGGCATGGGAGACTGGCTGGCAATCCAAGGTGCTATTGACATTTTGATCTGTTGCCGCCTTCCTCTCCGATTAAAAAAAATATTTATTGATGCTTAAATCCACAGTATACAAGGCGTGAAGATGTCAACGGCCATCCTAAGCTGAACGCACCTGCTCTTGTCAGATCGCAGTCTGCTACCCAGCTTAGGACCCGGTAAGTACTGGCATGGGAGACTGGCTGGGAATCCCGGTTGACATTTTGCTCTATTGCTGCCTTCCGCTCCGATTCCGAAAAGAATTTATTGATGCTTAAATCCACAGTATACAAGGTGTGAAGCTGTCGACGGCCATCCTAAGCTTAACGCGCCTGCTCTCGTCAGATCGCAGACTGGTACAGATCTTAGGGCCCGGTAAGTACCGGCATGGGACACTGGCTGGGAATCCCGGCTGCCGTTGACATTTTGCTCTGTTGCCGCCTTCCGTTCCGATTCCGAAAAGGATTTATTTAATGCTTAAATGCACAGTATACAAAGTGTGAAGCTGTCAACGGCCATCCTAAGCTGAATGCGCCTGTTCTCGTCAGATCGCAGACTGCTACCCAGCTTCGGGCCTCGTAAGTACCAGCATGGGAGACTGGCTGGGAATCCCGGGTGCAGTTGACATTTTACTCTGTTTCTGCTCCGATTCCGAAAATTATTTATTGATGCTTAAATCCACAGTATACAAAGTGTGAAGGTGTCAACGGCCATCCTAAGCTGAACGCGCCTGCTCTCATCAGATCGCAGACTGCTAATCAGCTTAGGGCCCGGTAAGTACCAGCATGGGAGACTGGCTGGGAATCCCAGGTGTCGTTGACATTTTGCTCTGTTGCCGCCTTACGCTCCGATTCCGAAAAGGATTTATTGATGCTTAAATCCACAGTATACAGGGCGTGAAGCTGTCAACGGCCATCCTAAGCTGAACACGCCTGCTCTCGTCAGATTGCAGACTGTAACCCAGCTTAGGGCCCGGTAAGTACCAGCATGGGAGACTGGCTGGGAATCTTAGGTGTTGTTGACATTTTGCTCTGTAGCTCTGTAGACATTTTGCTCCGATTCCGAAAAGGATTTATTGATGCTTAAATCCACAGTATACAGGGTGTGAAGCCGTCTACGGCTATCCTAAGCTGAATGCGCCTGTTCTTGTCAGATCGCAGACTGCTGCCCGGCAAGTACGGGCATGGGAGACTGGCTGGCAATCCAAGGTGCTATTGACATTTTGCTCTGTTGCCGCCTTCCTCTCCGATTAAAAAAAATATTTACTGATGCTTAAATCCACAGTATACCTGGCGTGAACATGTCAACGGCCATCCTAAGCTGAACGTGTGAGATCCTAAGCTGCTCTCGTCAGATCGCAGACTGCTACGCAGCTTAGGGCCCAGTAAGTACCGGCATGGGAGACTGGCTGGGAATCCCAGGTGCAGTTGACATTTTGCTCTGTTGCCGCCTTCCGTTCCTATTCCGAAAAGGATTTATTGATGCTTAAATGCACAGTATAAAAAGCATGAAGCTGTCAATGGCCATCCTAAGCTGAACGCGCCTGCTCTCGTCAGATCGCAGACTGCTACCCAGCTTAGGGCCCGGTAAGTATTGGCATGGGAGACTGGCTGGGAATCCCGGGTGCCGTTGACATTTTGCTCTATTGCTGCCTTCCGCTCCGATTCCGAAAATAATTTATTGATGCTTAAATCCACAGTATACAAGGTGTGAAGCTGTCGACGGCCATCCTAAGCTTAACGCGCCTGCTCTCGTCAGATCGCAGACTGGTACAGATCTTAGGGCCCGGTAAGTACCGGCATGGGACACTGGCTGGGAATCCCGGCTGCCGTTGACATTTTGCTCTGTTGCCGCCTTCCGTTCCCATTCCGAAAATAATTTATTGATGCTTAAATGCACAGTATAAAGGGCGAGAAGCTGTCAACGGCCATCCTAAGCTGAACGCGCCTGCTCTCGTCAGATTGCAGACTGCTACCCAGCTTAGGGCCCGGTAAGTACCAGCATGGGAGACTGGCTGGGAATCCCAGGTGTCGTCGACATTTTGTTCTGTTGCCGCCTTCCGCTCCGATTCCGAAAAGGATTTATTGATGCTTAAATCCACAGTATACAGGGTGTGAAGATGTCTACGGCCATCCTAAGCTGAATGCGCCTGTTCTCGTCAGATCGCAGACTGCTACCCAGCTTCGGGCCTGGTAAGTACCAGCATGGGAGACTGGCTGGGAATCCCGGGTGCAGTTGACGTTTTGCTCTGTTTCTGCTCCGATTCCGAAAATTATTTATTGATGCTTAAATCCACAGTATACAAAGTGTGAAGCTGTCAACGGCCATCCTAAGCTGAACGCGCCTGCTCTTGTCAGATCACAGACTGCTACCCAGCTTAGGGCACGGTATGTACCAGCATGGGAGACTGGCTGGGAATCCCAGGTGTTGTTGACATTTTGCTCTGTAGCCGCCTTATGCTTCGATTCCGAAAAGGATTTATTGATGCTTAAATCCACATTA
Organism: Hyla sarda; assembly: GCF_029499605.1. Lineage (NCBI taxonomy): Eukaryota > Metazoa > Chordata > Amphibia > Anura > Hylidae > Hyla > Hyla sarda. The sequence goes on from NC_079189.1 coordinate 256,917,423, forward strand.
TACAGGGTGTGAAGCCGTCTACATATATCCTAAGCTGAATGTGCCTGTTCTTGTCAGATCGCAGACTGCTGCCCGGCAAGTACGGGCATGGGAGACTGGCTGGCAATCCAAGGTGCTATTGATATTTTGATCTGTTGCCGCCTTCCTCTCCGATTAAAAAAAATATTTATTGATGCTTAAATCCACAGTATAAAAAGCATGAAGCTGTCAATGGCCATCCTAAGCTGAACACGCCTGCTCTCTTCAGATCGCAGACTGGTACAGATCTTAGGGCCCGGTAAGTACCGGCATGGGACACTGGCTGGGAATCCCGGCTGCCGTTGACATTTTGCTCTGTTGCCGCCTTCCGTTCCAATTCCGAAAAGGATTTATTGATGCTTAAATGCACAGTATACAAAGTGTGAAGCTGTCAACCGCCATCCTAAGCTGAACGCGCCTGCTCTCGTCAGATCGCAGACTGCTACCCTGCTTAGGGCCCGGTAAGTACCAGCATGGGAGACTGGCTGGGAATCTCAGGTGTTGTTGACATTTTGCTCTGTAGCTCTGTAGACATTTTGCTCCGATTCCGAAAAGGATTTATTGATGCTTAAATCCACAGTGTACAGGTTGTGAAGATGTCTACGGCCATCCTAAGCTGAATGCGCCTGTTCTCGTCAGATCGCAGACTGCTACCCAGCTTCGTGCCTGGTAAGTACCAGCATGGGAGACTGACTGGGAATCCCGGGTGCAGTTGACATTTTGCTCTGTTTCTGCTCCGATTCCGAATTTTTTTTATTGATGCTTAAATCCACAGTATACAAAGTGTGAAGCTGTCAACGGCCATCCTAAGCTGAGCGCGCCTGCTCTTGTTAGATCGCAGACTGCTACCCAGCTTAGGGCCTGGTAAGTACCAGCATGGGAGACTGGCTGGGAATCCCGGTTGCAGTTGACATTTTAATCTGTTGCCGCCTTCCGCTCCGATTCGGAAAATGATTTATTGATGCTTAAATCCACAGTATACAAGGTGTGAAGCTGTCGACGGCCATCCCAAACTTAACGCGCCTGCTCTCGTCAGATCGCAGACTGGTACAGATCTTAGGGCCCGGTAAGTACCGGCATGGGACACTGGCTGGGAATCCCGGCTGCCGCTGACATTTTGCTCTGTTGCCGCCTTCCGTTCCGATTCCGAAAAGGATTTATTGATGCTTAAATGCACAGTATACAAGCTTTATACTGTGCATTTAGGCATCAATAAATCCTTTTCGGAATCGGAACGGAACGGAAGGCGGCAACAGAGCAAAATGTCAACGGCAGCCGGGATTCCCAGCCAGTGTCCCATGCCGGTACTTACCGGGCCCTAAGATCTGTACCAGTCTGCGATCTGACGAGAGCAGGCGCGTTGAGCTTAAGATGCCCGTCGACATAAAGCGAGAAGCTGTCAACGGCCATCCTACGCTGAACGCGCCTGCTCTCGTCAGATCACAGACTGCTGCCCAGCTTAGGGCCCGGTAAGTACCAGCATGGGAGACTGGCTGGGAATCCCAGGTGCAGTTGACATTTTGCTCTGTTGCCGCCTTCCGTTCCGATTCCGAAAAGGATATATTGATGCTTAAATGCACAATATAAAAATCAAGAAGCTGTCAACGGCCATCCTAAGCTGAACGCGCCTGCTCTCGTCAGATCGCAGACTGCTACCCAGCTTAGGGCCTGGTAAGTACCAGCATGGGAGACTGGCTGGGAATCCCGGGTGCAGTTGACATTTTAATCTGTTGCCGCCTTCCGCTTCGATTCGGAAAATTATTTATTGATGCTTAAATCCACAATATAAAGGGGGTGAAGTTGTCAACGGCCATCCTAAGCTGAACGCGCCTGCTCTCGTCAGATCGCAGACTGATACCCAGCTTAGGGCCTGGTAAGTACCAGCATGGGAGACTGGCTGGGAATCCCAGGTGTCGTTGACATTTTGCTCTGTTGCCACCTTACGCTCCGATTCCGAAAAGGATTTATTGATGCTTAAATCCACAGTATACAGGGTGTGAAGATGTCTATGGCCATCCTAAGCTGAATGCGCCTGTTCTCGTCAGATCGCAGACTGCTACCCAGCGTCGGGCCTGGTAAGTACCAGCATGGGAGACTGGCTGGGAATCCCGGGTGCAGTTGCCATTTTGCTCTGTTTCTGCTCCGATTCCGAAAATTATTTATTGATGCTTAAATCCACAGTATACAAAGTGTGAAGCTGTCAACGGCCATCCTAAGCTGAACGCGCCTGCTCTCGTCAGATCGCAGACTGCTACCCAGCTTAGGGCCTGGTAAGTACCAGCATGGGAGACTGGCTGGGAATCCCAGGTGCAGTTGACATTTTAATCTGTTGCCGCCTTCCGCTCCGATTCGGAAAAGGATTTATTGATGCTTAAATCCACAATACACAGGGTGTGAAGCTGTCAACGGCCATCCTAAGCCTGAACGTGCCTGCTCTCCTCAGATCGCAGACTACTGCCCGGCAGTTACCGGCATGGGAGACTGGCTGGCAATTCAAGGTGCCATTGACATTTTGCTCTGTTGCCGCCTTCCTCTCCGATTAATAAAAATATTTATTGATGCTTAAATTCACAATATACAAGGCTTGAAGATGTCAACAGCCATCCTAAGCTGAACCCGCCTGCTCTCGTCAGATCGCAGACTGCTACCCAGCTTAGGGCCCAGTAAGTACCGGCATGGGAGACTGGCTGGGAATCCCGGGTGCAGTTGACATTATGCTCTGTTGCCGCCTTCCGTTCCGTTTCCGAAAAGGATTTATTGATGCTTAAATGCACAGTATAAAAAGCATGAAGCTGTCAATGGCCATCCTAAGCTGAACGCGCCTGCTCTCGTCAGATCGCAGACTGCTACCCAGCTTAGGGCCCAGTAAGTACCGGCATGGGAGACTGGCTGGGAATCCCGGGTGCAGTTGACATTTTGCTCTGTTGCCGCCTTCCGTTCCGATTCCGAAAAGGATTTATTGATGCTTAAATGCACAGTATAAAAATCATGAAGCTGTCAATGGCCTTCCTAAGCTGATCGCGCCTGCTTTCGTCAGATCGCAGACTGCTACCTAGCTTAGGGCCCGGTAAGTACTGGCATGGGAGACTGGCTGGGAATCCTGGTTGCTGTTGACATTTTGCTCTATTGCTGCCTTCCGCTCCGATTCCGAAAATAATTTATTGATGCTTAAATCCACAGTATACAAGGTGTGAAGCTGTCGACGGCCATCCTAAGCTTAACGCGCCTGCTCTCGTCAGATCGCAGACTGGTACAGATCTTAGGGCCCGGTAAGTATCGGCATGGGACACTGGCTGGGAATCCCGGCTGCCGTTGACATTTTGCTCTGTTGCCGCCTTCCGTTCCGATTCCGAAAAGGATTTATTGATGCTTAAATCCACAATACACAGGGTGTGAAGCTGTCAACGGCCATCCTAAGCCTGAACGTGCCTGCTCTCCTCAGATCGCAGACTACTGCCCGGCAGTTACCGGCATGGGAGACTGGCTGGCAATCCAAGGTGCCATTGACATTTTGCTCTGTTGCCGCCTTCCTCTCCGATTAATAAAAATATTTATTGATGCTTAAATTCACAATATACAAGACGTGAAGATGTCAACGGCCATCCTAAGTTGAACGCGCCTGCTCTCGTCAGATTGCAGACTGCAACCCAGCTTAGGGCCCAGTAAGTACCGGCATGGGAGACTGGCTGGGAATCCCGGGTGCAGTTGACATTTTGCTCTGTTGCCGCCTTCCGTTCCGATTCCGAAAAGGATTTATTGATGCTTAAATGCACAGTATAAAAATCATGAAGCTGTCAATGGCCATCCTAAGCTGAACGCGCCTGCTTTTGTCAGATCGCAGACTGCTACCTAGCTTAGGGCCTTGTAAGTACTGGCATGGGAGACTGGCTGGGAATCCCGGTTGCCGTTGACATTTTGCTCTATTGCTGTCTTCCGCTCCGATTCCGAAAATAATTTATTGATGCTTAAATCCACAGTATACAAGGTGTGAAGCTGTCGACGGCCATCCTAAGCTTAACGCGCCTGCTCTCGTCAGATCGCAGACTGGTACAGATCTAAGGGCCCGGTAAGTACAGGCATGGGACACTGGCTGGGAATCCCGGCTGACGTTGACATTTTGATCTGTTGCCGCCTTCCGTTCCGATTCCGAAAAGGATTTATTGATGCTTAAATGCACAGTATACAGGGTGTGAAGCTGTCAACGGCCATCCTAAGCTGAACGCGCCTGCTTTCGTCAGATCGCAGACTGATACCCAGCTTAGGGCCTGGTAAGTACCAGCATGGTAGACTGGCTAGAATCCCGGGTGCAGTTGACATTTTAATCTGTTGCCGCCTTCCGCTCTGATTCGGAAAAGGATTTATTGATGCTTAAATCCACAATATACAGGGTGTGAAGCTGTCAACGGCCATCCTAAGCTGAACGTGTCTGCTCTCCTCAGATCGCAGACTGCTGCCGGCAGATACCGGCGTGGGAGACTGGCTGGCAATCCAAGGTGCCATTGGCATTTTGCTCTGTTGCCGCCTTCCTCTCCGATTAATAAAAATATTTATTGATGCTTAAATCCACAGTATACAAAGTGAGAAGCTGTCAACGGCCATCCTAAGCTGAACGCGCCGGCTCTCGTCAGATTGCAGACTGCTACCCAGCTTAGGGCCTGGTAAGTACCAGCATGGGAGACTGGCTGGGAATCCCGGGTGCAGTTGACATTTTAATCTGTTGCCGCCTTCTGCTCCGATTCGGAAAAGGATTTATTGATGCTTAAATGCACAGTATAAAGGACGTGAAGCTGTCAACGGCCATCCTAAGCTGAGCGCGCCTGCTCTCGTCAGAACGCAGACTGCTACCCAGCTTAGGGCCCGGTAAGTACCAGCATGGGAGACTGGCTGGGAATCTCAGGTGTTGTTGACATTTTGCTCTGTAGCCGCTTCCGCTTCGATTCCGAAAAGGATTTATTGATGCTTAAATCCACAGTATACAGGGTGTGAAGCCGTCTACGGCTATCCTAAGCTGAATGTGCCTGTTCTTGTCAGATCGCAGACTGCTGCCTGGTAAGTACTGGCATGGGAGACTGGCTGGGAATCCCAGGTGCCGTTGACATTTTGCTCTATTGCTGCCTTCCGCTCCGATTCCGAAAATAATTTATTGATGCTTAAATCTACAGTATACAAGGTGTGAAGCTGTCGACGGCCATCCTAAGCTTAACGTGCCTGCTCTTGTCAGATCGCAGACTGGTACGGATCTTACGGCCCGGTAAGTACCGGCATGGGACACTGGCTGGGAATCCCGGCTGCCGTTGACATTTTGCTCTGTTGCCGCCTTCCGTTCCGGTTCCGATTCCGAAAAGGATTTATTGATGCTTAAATGCACAGTATAAAGTGCGAGAAGCTGTCAACGGCCATCCTAAGCTGAACGTGCCTGCTCTCGGCAGATCGCAGACTGCTACCCAGCTTAGGACCCAGTAAGTACCAGCAGGGGAGACTGGCTGGGAATCCCAGGTGTCGTTGACATTTTGCTCTGTTTCTGCTCCGATTCCGAAAATTATTTATTGATGCTTAAATCCACAGTATACAAAGTGTGAAGCTGTCAACGGCCATCCTAAGCTGAACGCGCCTGCTCTCGGCAGATCGCAGACTGCTCCCCAGCTTAGGGCCCGGTAAGTACCAGCATGGGAGACTGGCTGGGAATCCCGGTTGCAGTTGACATTTTAATCTGTTGCCGCCTTCCGCTCCGATTCGGAAAATGATTTATTGATGCTTAAATCCACAATATACAGGGTGTGAAGCTGTCAACGGCCATCCTAAGCCTGAACGTGCCTGCTCTCCTCAGATCGCAGACTGCTGCCCGGCAGTTACCGGCATGGGAGACTGGCTGGCAATCCAAGGTGCCATTGACATTTTGCTCTGTTGCCGCCTTCCTCTCCGATTAATAAAAATATTTATTGATGCTTAAATCCACAATATACAAGGCGTGAAGATGTCAACGGCCATCCTAAGCTGAACGCGCCTGCTCTCGTCAGATCGCAGACTGCTACCCAGCTTAGGGCCCATTAAGTACCATCATGGGAGACTGGCTGGGAATCCCGGGTGCAGTTGACATTTTGCTCTGTTGCCGCCTTCCGTTCCGATTCCGAAAAGGATTTATTGATGCTTAAATGCACAGTATAAAAAGCAACAAGCTGTCAATGGCCATCCTAAGCTAAACGCGCCTGCTCTCGTCAGATCGCAGACTGCTACCCAGCTTAGGGCCCGGTAAGTACTGGCATGGGAGACTGGCTGGGAATCCCGGTTGCCGTTGCCGTTGCCATTTTGCTCTATTGCTGCCTTCCGCTCCGATTCCGAAAAGAATTTATTGATGCTTAAATCCACAGTATACAAGGTGTGAAGCTGTCGACGGCCATCCTAAGCTGAACGCGCCTGCTCTCGTCAGATAGCAGACTGCTACCCAGCTTAGGGCCCGGTAAGTCCCAGCATGGGAGACTGGCTGGGAATCCCAGGTGTTGTTGACATTTTGCTCTGTAGCCGCCTTCCGCTCCGATTTCGAAAAGGATTTATTGATGCTTAAATCCACAGTATACAGGGTGTGAAGCCGTCTACGGCTATCCTAAGCTGAATGTGCCTGTTCTTGTCAGATCGCAGACTGCTGCCCGGCAAGTACGGGCATGGGAGACTGGCTGGCAATCCAAGGTGCTATTGACATTTTGCTCTGTTGCCGCCTTCCTCTCCGATTCCGAAAAGGATTTATTGATGCTTAAATGCACAGTATAAAAAGCATGAAGCTGTCAATGGCTGTCCTAAGCTGAACGCGTCTGCTCTTGTCAGATCGCAGACTGCTACCCAGCTTAGGGCCCGGTAAGTACTGGCATGGGAGACTGGCTGGGAATCCCGTGTGCCGTTGACATTTTGCTCTATTGCTGCCTTCCGCTCCGATTCCGAAAAGAATTTATTGATGCTTAAATTCACAGTATACAAGGTGTGAAGCTGTCGACGGCCATCCTAAGCTTAACGCGCCTGCTCTTGTCAGATCGCAGACTGGTACAGATCTTAGGGCCCGGTAAGTACCGGCATGGGACACTGGCTGGGAATCCTGGCTGCCGTTGACATTTTGCTCTGTTGCCGCCTTCCTTTTCCGATTCCGAAAAGGATTTATTGATGCTTAAATGCACAGTATAAAGGGCGAGAAGCTGTCAACGGCCATCCTAAACTGAACGTGCCTGCTCTCGTCAGATCGCAGACTGCTACCCAGCTTAGGGCCCGGTAAGTACCAGCATGGGGGACTGGCTGGGAATCCCAGGTGTCGTTGACATTTTGCTCTGTTGCCGCCTTACGCTCCGATTCCGAAAAGGATTTATTGATGCTTAAATGCACAGTATAATAATAACGAAGCTGTCAATGGCCATCCTAAGCTGAATGCGCCTGTTCTTGTCAGATCGCAGACTGCTGCCCGGCAAGTACGGGCATGGGAGACTGGCTGGCAATCCAAGGTGCTATTGACATTTTGATCTGTTGCCCCCTTCCTCTCCGATTAAAATTTTTTTTTATTGATGCTTAAATAAACAGTATACAAGGCGTGAAGATGTCAACGGCTATCCTAAGCTGAACGCGCCTGCTCTCGTCAGATCGCAGACTGCTACCCAGCTTAGGGCCCGGTAAGTACTGGCATGGGAGACTGGCTGGGAATCCCGGGTGCCGTTGACATTTTGCTCTATTGCTGCCTTCCGCTCCGATTCAGAAAATAATTTATTGATGCTTAAATCCACAGTATACAAGGTGTGAAGCTGTCGACGGCCATCCTAAGCTTAACGCGCCTGCTCTCGTTAGATCGCAGACTGGTACAGATCTTAGGGCCCGGTAAGTACCGGCATGGGACACTGGCTGGGAATCCCGGCTGCCATTGACATTTTGCTCTGTTGCCGCCTTCCGTTCCGATTCCGAAAAGGATTTATTGATGCCTAAATGCACAGTATAAAGGGCGAGAAGTTGTCAACGGCCATCCTAAGCTGAACGCGCCTGCCCTCGTCAGGTCGCAGACTGCTACCCAGCTTAGGGCCCGGTAAGTACCGGCATGGGAGACTGGCTGGGAATCCCGAGTGCAGTTGACATTTTGCTCTGTTGCCGCCTTATGCTCCGATTCCGAAAAGGATTTATTGATGCTTAAATGCACAGTATAAAAAGCATGAAGCTGTCAATGGCCATCCTAAGCTGAACGCGCCTGCTCTCGTCAGATCGCAGACTGCTACCCAGCTTAGGGCCCGGTAAGTACTGGCATGGGAGACTGGCTGGTAATCCCGGTTGACATTTAGCTCTATTGCTCTATTGCTGCCTTGCTCCGATTCCGAAAAGAATTTATTGATGCTTAAATCCACAGTATACAAGGTGTGAAGCTGTCGACGGCCATCCTAAGCTTAACGTGCCTGCTCTCGTCAGATCGCAGACTGGTACAGATCTTAGGGCCCGGTAAGTACCGGCATGGGACACTGGCTGGGAATCCCGGCTGCCGTTGACATTTTGCTCTGTTGCCGCCTTCCGTTCCGATTCGGAAAAGGATTTATTGATGCTTAAATCCACAATATACAGGGTGTGAAGCTGTCAACGGCCATTCTAAGCCTGAACGTGCCTGCTCTCCTCAGATCGCAGACTGCTGCCCAGCAGTTACCGGCAAGGGAGATTGGCTGGCAATCCAAGGTGCCTTTGACATTTTGCTCTGTTGCCGCATTCCTCTCCGATTAATAAAAATATTTATTGATGCTTAAATCCACAATATACAAGGCGTGAAGCTGTCAACGGCCATCCTAAGCTGAATGCGCCTCCTCTCGTCAGATCGCAGACTGCTACCCAGCTTAGGGCCTGGTAAGTACCAGCATGGGAGACTGGCTGGGAATCCCGGGTGCAGTTGACATTTTAATCTGTTGCGGCCTTAAGCTCCGATTCGGAAAAGGATTTATTGATGCTTAAATGCACAGTATAAAGGGCGAGAAGCTGTCAACCGCCATCCTAAGCTGAACGCGCCTGCTCTCGTCAGATCGCAGACTGCTACCCAGCTTAGGGCCCGGTAAGTACCAGCATGGGAGACTGGCTGGGAATCCCAGGTGTCGTTGATATTTTGCTCTGTTGCCGCCTTACGCTCCGATTCCGAAAAGGATTTATTGATGCTTAAATCCACAGTATACAGGGTGTGAAGTTGTCTACGGCCATCCTAAGCTGAATGTGCCTGTTCTCGTCAGATCGCAGACTGCTACCCTGCTTCGGGCCTGATAAGTACCAGCATGGGAGACTGGCTGGGAATCCCGGGTGCAGTTGACATTTTGCTCTGTTTCTGCTCCGATTCCGAAAATTATTTATTGATGCTTAAATCCACAGTATAAAAAGTGTGAAGCTGTCAACGGCCATCCTAAGCTGAACGCACCTGCTCTCGTCAGATCGCAGACTGCTACCCAGCTTAGGGCCTGGTAAGTACCAGCATGGGAGACTGGCTGGAATCCCGGGTACAGTTGACATTTTAATCTGTTGCCGCCTTCCGCTCCGATTCCGAAAATAATTTATTGATGCTTAAATCCACAGTATACAAGGTGTGAAGCTGTCGTCGGCCATCCTAAACTTAACGCGCCTGCTCTCGTCAGATCGCAGACTGGTACAGATCTTAGGGCCGGTAAGTACCGGCATGGGACACTGGCTGGGAATCCCGGCTGCCGCTAACATTTTGCTCTGTTGCCGCCTTCCGTTCCGATTCCGAAAAGGATTTATTGATGCTTAAATGCACAGTATACAAAGTGTGAAGCTGTCAACGGCCATCCTAAGCTGAATGCGCCTGCTCTCGTCAGATCGCAGACTGCTACCCAGCTTAGGGCCTGGTAAGTACCAGCATGGGAGACTGGCTGGGAATCCCGGGTGCAGTTGACATTTTAATCTGTTGCCGCCTTCCGCTCCGATTCGGAAAAGGATTTATTGATGCTTAAATGCACAGTATAAAGGGCATGAAGCTGTTAATGGCCATCCTAAGCTGAACGCGCCTGCTCTTGTCAGATCGCAGACTGCTACCCAGCTTAGGGCCCGGTAAGTACCAGCATGGGAGACTGGCTGGGAATCTCAGGTGTTGTTGACATTTTGCTCTGTAGCTCTGTAGACATTTTGCTCCGAATCCAAAAAGGATTTATTGATGCTTAAATCCACAATATACAGGGTGTGAAGCCGTCTACGGCTATCCTACGCTGAATGCGCCTGTTCTTGTTAGATCGCAGACTGCTGCCCGGCAAGTACGGGCATGGGAGACTGGCTGGCAATCCAAGGTGCTATTGACATTTTGATCTGTTGCCGCCTTACTCTCCGATTAAAAAAAATATTTATTGATGCTTAAATCCACAGTATACAAGGTGTGAAGCTGTCGACGGCCATCTTAAGCTCAACGCGCCTGCTCTCGTCAGATCGCAGACTGGTACAGATCTTAGGGCCCGGTAAGTACCGGCATGGGACACTGGCTGGGAATCCCGGCTGCCGTTGACATTTTGCTCTGTTGCCGCCTTCCGTTCCGTTCCGATTCCGAAAAGGATTTATTGATGCCTAAATGCACAGTATAAAGGGCGAGAAGCTGTCAACGGCCATCCTACGCTGAACGCGCCTGCTTTCGTCAGATCGCAGACTGCTGCCCAGCTTAGGGCCCGGTAAGTACCAGCATGGGAGACTGGCTGGGAATCCCAGGTGCAGTTGACATTTTGCTCTGTTGCCGCCTTCCGTTCCGATTCCGAAAAGGATATATTGATGCTTAAATGCACAATATAAAAATCAAGAAGCTGTCAACGGCCATCCTAAGCTGAACGCGCCTGTTCTCGTCAGATCGCAGACTGCTACCCAGCTTAGGGCCTGGTAAGTACCAGCATGGGAGACTGGCTGGGAATCCCGGGTGCAGTTGACATTTTAATCTGTTGCCGCCTTCCGCTTCGATTCGTAAAATTATTTATTGATGCTTAAATCCACAATATAAAGGGGGTGAAGCTGTCAACGGCCATCCTAAGCTGAACGCGCCTGCTCTCGTCAGATCGCAGACTGATACCCAGCTTAGGGCCTGGTAAGTACCAGCATGGGAGACTGGCTGGGAATCCCAGGTGTCGTTGACATTTTGCTCTGTTGCCACCTTACGCTCCGATTCCGAAAAGGATTTATTGATGCTTAAATCCACAGTATACAGGGTGTGAAGATGTCTATGGCCATCCTAAGCTGAATGCGCCTGTTCTCGTCAGATCGCAGACTGCTACCCAGCGTCGGGCCTGGTAAGTACCAGCATGGGAGACTGGCTGGGAATCCCGGGTGCAGTTGCCATTTTGCTCTGTTTCTGCTCCGATTCCGAAAATTATTTATTGATGCTTAAATCCACAGTATACAAAGTGTGAAGCTGTCAACGGCCATCCTAAGCTGAACGCGCCTGCTCTCGTCAGATCGCAGACTGCTACCCAGCTTAGGGCCTGGTAAGTACCAGCATGGGAGACTGGCTGGGAATCCCAGGTGCAGTTGACATTTTAATCTGTTGCCGCCTTCCGCTCCGATTCGGAAAAGGATTTATTGATGCTTAAATCCACAATACACAGGGTGTGAAGCTGTCAACGGCCATCCTAAGCCTGAACGTGCCTGCTCTCCTCAGATCGCAGACTACTGCCCGGCAGTTACCGGCATGGGAGACTGGCTGGCAATTCAAGGTGCCATTGACATTTTGCTCTGTTGCCGCCTTCCTCTCCGATTAATAAAAATATTTATTGATGCTTAAATTCACAATATACAAGGCTTGAAGATGTCAACAGCCATCCTAAGCTGAACCCGCCTGCTCTCGTCAGATCGCAGACTGCTACCCAGCTTAGGGCCCAGTAAGTACCGGCATGGGAGACTGGCTGGGAATCCCGGGTGCAGTTGACATTTTGCTCTGTTGCCGCCTTCCGTTCCGATTCCGAAAAGGATTTATTGATGCTTAAATGCACAGTATAAAAATCATGAAGCTGTCAATGGCCTTCCTAAGCTGATCGCGCCTGCTTTCGTCAGATCGCAGACTGCTACCTAGCTTAGGGCCCGGTAAGTACTGGCATGGGGGACTGGCTGGGAATCCTGGTTGCTGTTGACATTTTGCTCTATTGCTGCCTTCCGCTCCGATTCCGAAAATAATTTATTGATGCTTAAATCCACAGTATACAAGGTGTGAAGCTGTCGACGGCCATCCTAAGCTTAACGCGCCTGCTCTCGTCAGATCGCAGACTGGTACAGATCTTAGGGCCCGGTAAGTACCGGCATGGGACACTGGCTGGGAATCCCGGCTGCCGTTGACATTTTGCTCTGTTGCCGCCTTCCGTTCCGATTCCGAAAAGGATTTATTGATGCTTAAATCCACAATACACAGGGTGTGAAGCTGTCAACGGCCATCCTAAGCCTGAACGTGCCTGCTCTCCTCAGATCGCAGACTACTGCCCGGCAGTTACCGGCATGGGAGACTGGCTGGCAATCCAAGGTGCCATTGACATTTTGCTCTGTTGCCGCCTTCCTCTCCGATTAATAAAAATATTTATTGATGCTTAAATTCACAATATACAAGACGTGAAGATGTCAACGGCCATCCTAAGTTGAACGCGCCTGCTCTCGTCAGATTGCAGACTGCAACCCAGCTTAGGGCCCAGTAAGTACCGGCATGGGAGACTGGCTGGGAATCCCGGGTGCAGTTGACATTTTGCTCTGTTGCCGCCTTCCGTTCCGATTCCGAAAAGGATTTATTGATGCTTAAATGCACAGTATAAAAATCATGAAGCTGTCAATGGCCATCCTAAGCTGAACGCGCCTGCTTTTGTCAGATCGCAGACTGCTACCTAGCTTAGGGCCCGGTAAGTACTGGCATGGGAGACTGGCTGGGAATCCCGGTTGCCGTTGACATTTTGCTCTATTGCTGTCTTCCGCTCCGATTCCGAAAATAATTTATTGATGCTTAAATCCACAGTATACAAGGTGTGAAGCTGTCGACGGCCATCCTAAGCTTAACGCGCCTGCTCTCGTCAGATCGCAGACTGGTACAGATCTAAGGGCCCGGTAAGTACCGGCATGGGACACTGGCTGGGAATCCCGGCTGACGTTGACATTTTAATCTGTTGCCGCCTTCCGTTCCGATTCCGAAAAGGATTTATTGATGCTTAAATGCACAGTATACAGGGTGTGAAGCTGTCAACGGCCATCCTAAGCTGAACGCGCCTGCTTTCGTCAGATCGCAGACTGATACCCAGCTTAGGGCCTGGTAAGTACCAGCATGGTAGACTGGCTAGAATCCCGGGTGCAGTTGACATTTTAATCTGTTGCCGCCTTCCGCTCTGATTCGGAAAAGGATTTATTGATGCTTAAATCCACAATATACAGGGTGTGAAGCTGTCAACGGCCATCCTAAGCTGAACGTGTCTGCTCTCCTCAGATCGCAGACTGCTGCCGGCAGATACCGGCGTGGGAGACTGGCTGGCAAACCAAGGTGCCATTGGCATTTTGCTCTGTTGCCGCCTTCCTCTCCGATTAATAAAAATATTTATTGATGCTTAAATCCACAGTATACAAAGTGAGAAGCTGTCAACGGCCATCCTAAGCTGAATGCGTCGGCTCTCGTCAGATTGCAGACTGCTACCCAGCTTAGGGCCTGGTAAGTACCAGCATGGGAGACTGGCTGGGAATCCCGGGTGCAGTTGACATTTTAATCTGTTGCCGCCTTCTGCTCCGATTCGGAAAAGGATTTATTGATGCTTAAATGCACAGTATAAAGGGCGTGAAGCTGTCAACGGCCATCCTAAGCTGAGCGCGCCTGCTCTCGTCAGAACGCAGACTGCTACCCAGCTTAGGGCCCGGTAAGTACCAGCATGGGAGACTGGCTGGGAATCTCAGGTGTTGTTGACATTTTGCTCTGTAGCCGCTTCCGCTTCGATTCCGAAAAGGATTTATTGATGCTTAAATCCACAGTATACAGGGTGTGAAGCCGTCTACGGCTATCCTAAGCTGAATGTGCCTGTTCTTGTCAGATCGCAGACTGCTGCCTGGTAAGTACTGGCATGGGAGACTGGCTGGGAATCCCAGGTGCCGTTGACATTTTGCTCTATTGCTGCCTTCCGCTCCGATTCCGAAAATAATTTATTGATGCTTAAATCTACAGTATACAAGGTGTGAAGCTGTCGACGGCCATCCTAAGCTTAACGTGCCTGCTCTTGTCAGATCGCAGACTGGTACGGATCTTACGGCCCGGTAAGTACCGGCATGGGACACTGGCTGGGAATCCCGGCTGCCGTTGACATTTTGCTCTGTTGCCGCCTTCCGTTCCGATTCCGAAAAGGATTTATTGATGCTTAAATGCACAGTATAAAGTGCGAGAAGCTGTCAACGGCCATCCTAAGCTGAACGTGCCTGCTCTCGGCAGATCGCAGACTGCTACCCAGCTTAGGACCCGGTAAGTACCAGCATGGGAGACTGGCTGGGAATCCCAGGTGTCGTTGACATTTTGCTCTGTTTCTGCTCCGATTCCGAAAATTATTTATTGATGCTTAAATCCACAGTATACAAAGTGTGTAGCTGTCAACGGCCATCCTAAGCTGAACGCGCCTGCTCTCGGCAGATTGCAGACTGCTACCCAGCTTAGGGCCCGGTAAGTACCAGCATGGGAGACTGGCTGGGAATCCCGGGTGCAGTTGACATTTTAATCTGTTGCTGCCTTCCGCTCCGATTCGGAAAAGGATTTATTGATGCTTAAATCCACAATACACAGGGTGTGAAGCTGTCAACGGCCATCCTAAGCCTGAACGTGCCTGCTCTCCTCAGATCGCAGACTGCTGCCCAGCAGTTACCAGCATGGGAGACTGGCTGGCAATTCAAGGTGCCATTGACATTTTGCTCTGTTGCTGACTTCCTCTCCGATTAATAACAATATTTATTGATGCTTAAATCCACAATATACAAGGCGTGAAGATGTCAACGGCCATCCTAAGCTGAACGCGCCTGCTCTCGTCAGGTCGCAGACTGCTACCCAGCTTAGGGCCCAGTAATTACCGGCATGGGAGACTGGCTGCTGGTCCCGGGTGCAGTTGACATTATGCTCTGTTGCCGCCTTCCGTTCCGATTCCGAAAAGGATTTATTGATGCTTAAATGCACAGTATAAAAAGCATGAAGCTGTCAATGGCCATCCTAAGCTGAACGCGCCTGCTCTCGTCAGATCACAGACTGCTACCCAGCTAAGGGCACAGTAAGTACCAGCATGGGAGACTGGCTGGGAATCCCGGGTGCAGTTGACATTTTAATCTGTTGCCGCCTTCCGCTCCGATTCCGAAAAGGATTTATTGATGCTTAAATGCACAGTATAAAAAGCATGAAGCTTTCAATGGCCATCCTAAGCTGAACGCGCCTGCTCTCGTCAGATCGCAGACTGCTCTAGCTTAGGGCCCGGTAGGTACTGGCATGGGAGACTGGCTGGGAATCCCGGTTGCCGTTGACATTTTGCTCTATTGCTGCCTTCCGCTCCGATTCCGAAAAGAATTTATTGATGCTTAAATCCACAGTATACAAGGTGTGAAGCTGTCGACGGCCATCCTAAGCTTAACGCGCCTGCTCTCGTCAGATCGCAGACTGGTACAGATCTTAGGGCCCGGTAAGTACCGGCATGGGACACTGGCTGGGAATCCCGGCTGCCGTTGACATTTTGCTCTGTTGCCGCCTTCCGTTTCCGATTCCGAAAAGGATTTATTGATGCTTAAATGCACAGTATACAAAGTGTGAAGCTGTCAACGGCCATCCTAAGCTGAACGCGCCTGCTCTCGACAGATCGCAGACTGATACCCAGCTTAGGGCCTGGTAAGTTCCAGCATGGGAGACTGGCTGGGAATCCCGGCTGCCGTTGACATTTTGCTCTGTTGCCGCATTCCTTTTCCGATTCTGAAAAGGATTTATTGATGCTTAAATGCACAGTATAAAGGGCGAGAAGCTGTCAACGGCCATCCTAAGCTGAACGTGCCTCCTCTCGTCAGATCGCAGACTGCTACCCAGCTTAGGGCCCGGTAAGTACCAGCATGGGAGACTGGCTGGGAATCCCAGGTGTCTTTGACATTTTGCTCTGTTGCCGCCTTACGCTCCGATTCCGAAAAGGATTTATTGATGCTTAAATGCACAGTATAATAATAACAAAGCTGTCAATGGCCATCCTAAGCTGAATGCGCCTGTTCTTGTCAGATCGCAGACTGCTGCCCGGCAAGTACGGGCATGGGAGACTGGCTGGCAATCCAAGGTGCTATTGACATTTTGATCTGTTGCCGCCTTCCTCTCCGATTAAAAAAAAAATGTATTGATGCTTAAATCCACAGTATACAAGACGTGAAGATGTCAACAGCCATCCTAAGCTGAAGGCGCCTGCTCTCGTCAGATCGCAGACTGCTACCCAGCTTAGGGCCCGGTAAGTACCAGCATGGGAGACTGGCTGGGAATCCCAGGTGTCGTTGACATTTTGCTCTGTTGCCGCCTTCCTCTCCGATTAAAAAAAAAATGTTTTGATGCTTAAATCCACAGTATACAAGACGTGAAGATGTCAACAGCCATCCTAAGCTGAAGGCGCCTGCTCTCGTCAGATCGCAGACTGCTACCCAGCTTAGGGCCCGGTAAGTACCAGCATGGGAGACTGGCTGGGAATCCCAGGTGTCGTTGACATTTTGCTCTGTTGCCGCCTTACGCTCCGATTCCGAAAAGGATTTATTGATGCTTAAATCCACAGTATACAGGGTGTGAAGATGTCTACGGCCATCCTAAGCTGAATGCGCCTGTTCTCGTCAGATCGCAGACTGCTACCCAGCTTCGGGCCTGGTAAGTACCAGCATGGGAGACTGGCTGGGAATCCCGGGTGCAGTTGACATTTTGCTCTGTTTCTGCTCCGATTCCGAAAATTATTTATTGATGCTTAAATCCACAGTATACAAAGTGTGAAGCTGTCAACGGTCATCCTAAGCTGAACGCGCCTGCTCTCGTCAGATTGCAGACTGCTACCCAGCTTAGGGCCTGGTAAGTACCAGCATGGGAGACTGGCTGTGAATCCCGGGTGCAGTTGACATTTTAATCTGTTGCCGACTTCCGCTCCGATTCGGAAAAGGATTTATTGATGCTTAAATCCACGATATACAGGGTGTGAAGCTGTCAACGGCCATCCTAAGCCTGCACGTGCCTGCTCTCCTCAGATCGCAGACTGCTGCCCGGCAGTTACCGGCATGGGAGACTGGCTGGCAATCCAAGGTGCCAATGACATTTTGCTCTGTTGCCGCCATCCTCTCCGATTAATAAAAATATTTATTGATGCTTAAATCCACAATATACAAGGCGTGGAGATGTCAACGGCCATCCTAAGCTGAACGCGCCTGCTCTCGTCAGATCGCAGACCGCTACCCAGCTTGGGGCCCAGTAAGTACCGGCATGGGAGACTGGCTGGGAATCCCGGATGCAGTTGACATTTTGCTCTAGTGTCGCCTTCCGTTCCGATTCCGAAAAGGATTTATTGATGCTTAAATGCACAGTATAAAAATCATGAAACTGTCAATGGCCATCCTAAGCTGAACGCGCCTGCTCTCGTCAGATCGCAGACTGCTACCCAACTTAGTGCCCGGTAAGTACTGGCATGGGAGACTGGCTGGGAATCCCGGGTGCCATTGACATTTTGCTCTATTGCTGCCTTCCGCTCCGATTCCGAAAAGAATTTATTGATGCTTAAATGCACAGTATACAAAGTGTGAAGCTGTCAATGGCCATCCTAAGCTGAGTGCGCCTGCTCTCGTCAGATCGCAGACTACTACCCAGCTTAGGGCCTGGTAAGTACCAGCATGGGAGACTGGCTGGGAATCCCGGGTGCAGTTGACATTTTAATCTGTTGCCGCCTTCCGCTCCGATTCGGAAAAGGATTTATTGATGCTTAAATGCACAGTATAAATGGCGTGAAGCTGTTAACGGCCATCCTGAGCTGAACGCGCCTGCTCTCGTCAGATCGCAGACTGTTACCCAGCTTAGGGCCCGGTAAGTACTGGCATGGGAGACTGGCTGGGAATTCCGGTTGCCGTTGACATTTTGCTCTATTGCTGCCTTCCGCTCCGATTCCGAAAATAATTTATTGATGCTTAAATCCACAGTATACAAGGTGTGAAGCTGTCGACGGCCATCCTAAGCTTAACGCGCCTGCTCTCGTCAGATCGCAGACTGGTACAGATCTTAGGGCCCGGTAAGTACCGGCATGGGACACTGGCTGGGAATCCCGGCTGCCGTTGACATTTTGCTCTGTTGCCGCCTTCCGTTCCGATTCCGAAAAGGATTTATTGATGCTTAAATGCACAGTATACAGGGCGTGAAGCTGTTAACGGCCATCCTAAGCTGAACGCGCCTGCTCTCGTCAGATCGCAGACTGCTACCCAGCTTAGGGCCCGGTAAGTACCAGCATGGGAGACTGGCTGGTAATCTCAGGTGTTGTTGACATTTTGCTCTGTAGCTCTGTAGACATTTTGCTCCGATTCCGAAAAGGATTTATTGATGCTTAAATCCACAATATACAGGGTGTGAAGCCGTCTACGGCTATCCTAAGCTGAATGCGCCTGTTCTTGTCAGATCGCAGACTGCTGCCCGGCAAGTACGGGCATGGGAGACT
The DNA here is from genome assembly GCF_029499605.1 of Hyla sarda. Lineage (NCBI taxonomy): Eukaryota > Metazoa > Chordata > Amphibia > Anura > Hylidae > Hyla > Hyla sarda. The sequence goes on from NC_079189.1 coordinate 256,936,088, forward strand.
GGCTGGCAATCCAAGGTGCTCTTCACATTTTGATCTGTTGCCGCCTTCCTCTCCGATTAAAAAAAATATTTATTGATGCTTAAATCCACAGTATACAAGGCGTGAAGATGTCAACGGCCATCCTAAGCTGAACGCGCCTGCTCTTGTCAGATCGCAGTCTGCTACCCAGCTTAGGACTCGGTAAGTACTGGCATGGGAGACTGGCTGGGAATCCCGGTTGACATTTTGCTCTATTGCTGCCTTCCGCTCCGATTCCGAAAAGAATTTATTGATGCTTAAATCCACAGTATACAAGGTGTGAAGCTGTCGACGGCCATCCTAAGCTTAACGCGCCTGCTCTCGTCAGATCGCAGACTGGTACAGATCTTAGGGCCCGGTAAGTACCGGCATGGGACACTGGCTGGGAATCCCGGCTGCCGTTGACATTTTGCTCTGTTGCCGCCTTCCGTTCCGATTCCGAAAAGGATTTATTGATGCTTAAATGCACAGTATACAAAGTGTGAAGCTGTCAACGGCCATCCTAAGCTGAATGCGCCTGTTCTCGTCAGATCGCAGACTGCTACCCAGCTTCGGGCCTCGTAAGTACCAGCATGGGAGACTGGCTGGGAATCCCGGGTGCAGTTGACATTTTACTCTGTTTCTGCTCCGATTCCGAAAATTATTTATTGATGCTTAAATCCACAGTATACAAAGTGTGAAGCTGTCAACGGCCATCCTAAGCTGAACGCGCCTGCTCTCATCAGATCGCAGACTGCTACCCAGCTTAGGGCCCGGTAAGTACCAGCATGGGAGACTGGCTGGGAATCCCAGGTGTCGTTGACATTTTGCTCTGTTGCCGCCTTACGCTCCGATTACGAAAAGGATTTATTGATGCTTAAATCCACAGTATACAGGGCGTGAAGCTGTCAACGGCCATCCTAAGCTGAACGCGCTTGCTCTCGTCAGATTGCAGACTGTAACCCAGCTTAGGGCCCGGTAAGTACCAGCATGGGAGACTGGCTGGGAATCTCAGGTGTTGTTGATATTTTGCTCTGTAGCTCTGTAGACATTTTGCTCCGATTCCGAAAAGGATTTATTGATGCTTAAATCCACAGTATACAGGGTGTGAAGCCGTCTACGGCTATCCTAAGCTGAATGCGCCTGTTCTTGTCAGATCGCAGACTGCTGCCCGGCAAGTACGGGCATGGGAGACTGGCTGGCAATCCAAGGTGCTATTGACATTTTGCTCTGTTGCCGCCTTCCTCTCCGATTAAAAAAAATATTTACTGATGCTTAAATCCACAGTATACATGGCGTGAACATGTCAACGGCCATCCTAAGCTGAACGTGTGAGATCCTAAGCTGCTCTCGTCAGATCGCAGACTGCTACGCAGCTTAGGGCCCAGTAAGTACCGGCATGGGAGACTGGCTGGGAATCCCGGGTGCAGTTGACATTTTGCTCTGTTGCCGCCTTCCGTTCCTATTCCGAAAAGGATTTATTGATGCTTAAATGCACAGTATAAAAAGCATGAAGCTGTCAATGGCCATCCTAAGCTGAACGCGCCTGCTCTCGTCAGATCGCAGACTGCTACCCAGCTTAGGGCCCGGTAAGTATTGGCATGGGAGACTGGCTGGGAATCCCCGATGCCGTTGACATTTTGCTCTATTGCTGCCTTCCGCTCCGATTCCGAAAATAATTTATTGATGCTTAAATCCACAGTATACAAGGTGTGAAGCTGTCGACGGCCATCCTAAGCTTAACGCGCCTGCTCTCGTCAGATTGCAGACTGGTACAGATCTTAGGGCCCGGTAAGTACCGGCATGGGACACTGGCTGGGAATCCCGGCTGCCGTTGACATTTTGCTCTGTTGCCGCCTTCCGTTCCGATTCCGAAAAGAATTTATTGATGCTTAAATGCACAGTATAAAGGGCGAGAAGCTGTCAACGGCCATCCTAAGCTGAACGCGCCTGCTTTCGTCAGATTGCAGACTGCTACCCAGCTTAGGGCCCGGTAAGTACCAGCATGGGAGACTGGCTGGGAATCCCAGGTGTCGTTGACATTTTGTTCTGTTGCCGCCTTCCGCTCCGATTCCGAAAAGGATTTATTGATGCTTAAATCCACAGTATACAGGGTGTGAAGATGTCTACGGCCATCCTAAGCTGAATGCGCCTGTTCTCGTCAGATCGCAGACTGCTACCCAGCTTCAGGCCTGGTAAGTACCAGCATGGGAGACTGGCTGGGAATCCCGGGTGCAGTTGACATTTTGCTCTGTTTCTGCTCCGATTCCGAAAATTATTTATTGATGCTTAAATCCACAGTATACAAAGTGTGAAGCTGTCAACGGTCATCCTAAGCTGAACGCGCCTGCTCTCGTCAGATTGCAGACTGCTACCCAGCTTAGGGCCTGGTAAGTACCAGCATGGGAGACTGGCTGTGAATCCCGGGTGCAGTTGACATTTTAATCTGTTGCCGACTTCCGCTCCGATTCGGAAAAGGATTTATTGATGCTTAAATCCACGATATACAGGGTGTGAAGCTGTCAACGGCCATCCTAAGCCTGCACGTGCCTGCTCTCCTCAGATCGCAGACTGCTGCCCGGCAGTTACCGGCATGGGAGACTGGCTGGCAATCCAAGGTGCCAATGACATTTTGCTCTGTTGCCGCCATCCTCTCCGATTAATAAAAATATTTATTGATGCTTAAATCCACAATATACAAGGCGTGGAGATGTCAACGGCCATCCTAAGCTGAACGCGCCTGCTCTCGTCAGATCGCAGACCGCTACCCAGCTTGGGGCCCAGTAAGTACCGGCATGGGAGACTGGCTGGGAATCCCGGATGCAGTTGACATTTTGCTCTAGTGTCGCCTTCCGTTCCGATTCCGAAAAGGATTTATTGATGCTTAAATGCACAGTATAAAAATCATGAAACTGTCAATGGCCATCCTAAGCTGAACGCGCCTGCTCTCGTCAGATCGCAGACTGCTACCCAACTTAGTGCCCGGTAAGTACTGGCATGGGAGACTGGCTGGGAATCCCGGGTGCCATTGACATTTTGCTCTATTGCTGCCTTCCGCTCCGATTCCGAAAAGAATTTATTGATGCTTAAATGCACAGTATACAAAGTGTGAAGCTGTCAATGGCCATCCTAAGCTGAGTGCGCCTGCTCTCGTCAGATCGCAGACTACTACCCAGCTTAGGGCCTGGTAAGTACCAGCATGGGAGACTGGCTGGGAATCCCGGGTGCAGTTGACATTTTAATCTGTTGCCGCCTTCCGCTCCGATTCGGAAAAGGATTTATTGATGCTTAAATGCACAGTATAAATGGCGTGAAGCTGTTAACGGCCATCCTGAGCTGAACGCGCCTGCTCTCGTCAGATCGCAGACTGTTACCCAGCTTAGGGCCCGGTAAGTACTGGCATGGGACACTGGCTGGGAATTCCGGTTGCAGTTGACATTTTGCTCTATTGCTGCCTTCCGCTCCGATTCCGAAAATAATTTATTGATGCTTAAATCCACAGTATACAAGGTGTGAAGCTGTCGACGGCCATCCTAAGCTTAACGCGCCTGCTCTCGTCAGATCGCAGACTGGTACAGATCTTAGGGCCCGGTAAGTACCGGCATGGGACACTGGCTGGGAATCCCGGCTGCCGTTGACATTTTGCTCTGTTGCCGCCTTCCGTTCCGATTCCGAAAAGGATTTATTGATGCTTAAATGCACAGTATACAGGGCGTGAAGCTGTTAACGGCCATCCTAAGCTGAACGCGCCTGCTCTCGTCAGATCGCAGACTGCTACCCAGCTTAGGGCCCGGTAAGTACCAGCATGGGAGACTGGCTGGTAATCTCAGGTGTTGTTGACATTTTGCTCTGTAGCTCTGTAGACATTTTGCTCCGATTCCGAAAAGGATTTATTGATGCTTAAATCCACAATATACAGGGTGTGAAGCCGTCTACGGCTATCCTAAGCTGAATGCGCCTGTTCTTGTCAGATCGCAGACTGCTGCCCGGCAAGTACGGGCATGGGAGACTGGCTGGCAATCCAAGGTGCTCTTCACATTTTGATCTGTTGCCGCCTTCCTCTCCGATTAAAAAAAATATTTATTGATGCTTAAATCCACAGTATACAAGGCGTGAAGATGTCAACGGCCATCCTAAGCTGAACGCGCCTGCTCTTGTCAGATCGCAGTCTGCTACCCAGCTTAGGACTCGGTAAGTACTGGCATGGGAGACTGGCTGGGAATCCCGGTTGACATTTTGCTCTATTGCTGCCTTCCGCTCCGATTCCGAAAAGAATTTATTGATGCTTAAATCCACAGTATACAAGGTGTGAAGCTGTCGACGGCCATCCTAAGCTTAACGCGCCTGCTCTCGTCAGATCGCAGACTGGTACAGATCTTAGGGCCCGGTAAGTACCGGCATGGGACACTGGCTGGGAATCCCGGCTGCCGTTGACATTTTGCTCTGTTGCCGCCTTCCGTTCCGATTCCGAAAAGGATTTATTGATGCTTAAATGCACAGTATACAAAGTGTGAAGCTGTCAACGGCCATCCTAAGCTGAATGCGCCTGTTCTCGTCAGATCGCAGACTGCTACCCAGCTTCGGGCCTCGTAAGTACCAGCATGGGAGACTGGCTGGGAATCCCGGGTGCAGTTGACATTTTACTCTGTTTCTGCTCCGATTCCGAAAATTATTTATTGATGCTTAAATCCACAGTATACAAAGTGTGAAGCTGTCAACGGCCATCCTAAGCTGAACGCGCCTGCTCTCATCAGATCGCAGACTGCTACCCAGCTTAGGGCCCGGTAAGTACCAGCATGGGAGACTGGCTGGGAATCCCAGGTGTCGTTGACATTTTGCTCTGTTGCCGCCTTACGCTCCGATTACGAAAAGGATTTATTGATGCTTAAATCCACAGTATACAGGGCGTGAAGCTGTCAACGGCCATCCTAAGCTGAACGCGCTTGCTCTCGTCAGATTGCAGACTGTAACCCAGCTTAGGGCCCGGTAAGTACCAGCATGGGAGACTGGCTGGGAATCTCAGGTGTTGTTGATATTTTGCTCTGTAGCTCTGTAGACATTTTGCTCCGATTCCGAAAAGGATTTATTGATGCTTAAATCCACAGTATACAGGGTGTGAAGCCGTCTACGGCTATCCTAAGCTGAATGCGCCTGTTCTTGTCAGATCGCAGACTGCTGCCCGGCAAGTACGGGCATGGGAGACTGGCTGGCAATCCAAGGTGCTATTGACATTTTGCTCTGTTGCCGCCTTCCTCTCCGATTAAAAAAAATATTTACTGATGCTTAAATCCACAGTATACATGGCGTGAACATGTCAACGGCCATCCTAAGCTGAACGTGTGAGATCCTAAGCTGCTCTCGTCAGATCGCAGACTGCTACGCAGCTTAGGGCCCAGTAAGTACCGGCATGGGAGACTGGCTGGGAATCCCGGGTGCAGTTGACATTTTGCTCTGTTGCCGCCTTCCGTTCCTATTCCGAAAAGGATTTATTGATGCTTAAATGCACAGTATAAAAAGCATGAAGCTGTCAATGGCCATCCTAAGCTGAACGCGCCTGCTCTCGTCAGATCGCAGACTGCTACCCAGCTTAGGGCCCGGTAAGTATTGGCATGGGAGACTGGCTGGGAATCCCCGATGCCGTTGACATTTTGCTCTATTGCTGCCTTCCGCTCCGATTCCGAAAATAATTTATTGATGCTTAAATCCACAGTATACAAGGTGTGAAGCTGTCGACGGCCATCCTAAGCTTAACGCGCCTGCTCTCGTCAGATTGCAGACTGGTACAGATCTTAGGGCCCGGTAAGTACCGGCATGGGACACTGGCTGGGAATCCCGGCTGCCGTTGACATTTTGCTCTGTTGCCGCCTTCCGTTCCGATTCCGAAAAGAATTTATTGATGCTTAAATGCACAGTATAAAGGGCGAGAAGCTGTCAACGGCCATCCTAAGCTGAACGCGCCTGCTTTCGTCAGATTGCAGACTGCTACCCAGCTTAGGGCCCGGTAAGTACCAGCATGGGAGACTGGCTGGGAATCCCAGGTGTCGTTGACATTTTGTTCTGTTGCCGCCTTCCGCTCCGATTCCGAAAAGGATTTATTGATGCTTAAATCCACAGTATACAGGGTGTGAAGATGTCTACGGCCATCCTAAGCTGAATGCGCCTGTTCTCGTCAGATCGCAGACTGCTACCCAGCTTCAGGCCTGGTAAGTACCAGCATGGGAGACTGGCTGGGAATCCCGGGTGCAGTTGACATTTTGCTCTGTTTCTGCTCCGATTCCGAAAATTATTTATTGATGCTTAAATCCACAGTATACAAAGTGTGAAGCTGTCAACGGCCATCCTAAGCTGAACGCGCCTGCTCTTGTCAGATCGCAGACTGCTACCCAGCTTAGGGCCCGGTAAGTACCAGCATGGGAGACTGGCTGGGAATACCAGGTGTTGTTGACATTTTGCTCTGTAGCCGCCTTCCGCTTCGATTCCGAAAAGAATTTATTGATGCTTAAATCCACAGTATACAGGGTGTGAAGCCGTCTACGGATATCCTAAGCTGAATGTGCCTGTTCTTGTCAGATCGCAGACTGCTGCCCGGCAAGTACGGGCATGGGAGACTGGCTGGCAATTCAAGGTGCTATTGATATTTTGATCTGTTGCCGCCTTCCTCTCCGATTAAAAAAAATATTTATTGATGCTTAAATCCACAGTATAAAAAGCATGAAGCTGTCAATGGCCATCCTAAGCTGAACACGCCTGCTCTCGTCAGATCGCAGACTGGTACAGATCTTAGGGCCCGGTAAGTATCGGCATGGGACACTGGCTGGGAATCCCGGCTGCCATTCTCATTTTGCTCTGTTGCCGCCTTCCGTTCCGATTCCGAAAAGGATTTATTGATGCCTAAATGCACAGTATAAAGGGCGAGAAGCTGTCAACGGCCATCCTAAGCTGAACGCGCCTGCTCTCGTCAGGTCGCAGACTGCTACCCAGCTTAGGGCCCGGTAAGTACCGGCATGGGAGACTGGCTGGGAATCCCGAGTGCAGTTGACATTTTGCTCTGTTGCCGCCTTCCGCTCCGATTCCGAAAAGGATTTATTGATGCTTAAATGCACAGTATAAAAAGCATGAAGCTGTCAATGGCCATCCTAAGCTGAACGCGCCTGCTCTCGTCAGATCGCAGACTGCTACCCAGCTTAGGGCCCGGTAAGTATCGGCATGGGACACTGGCTGGGAATCCCGGGTGCCGTTGTTATTTTGCTCTGTTGCCGCCTTCCGTTCCGATTCGGAAAAGGATTTATTGATGCTTAAATCCACAATATACAGGGTGTGAAGCTGTCAACGGCCATCCTAAGCCTGAACATGCCTGCTCTCCTCAGATCGCAGACTGCTGCCCAGCAGTTACCGGCAAGGGAGATTGGCTGGCAATCCAAGGTGCCATTGACATTTTGCTCTGTTGCCGCATTCCTCTCCGATTAATAAAAATATTTATTGATGCTTAAATCCACAATATACAAGGCGTGAAGCTGTCAACGGCCATCCTAAGCTGAACGCGCCTGCTCTCGTCAGATCGCAGACTGCTACCCAGCTTAGGGCCTGGTAAGTACCAGCATGGGAGACTGGCTGGGAATCCCGGGTGCAGTTGACATTTTAATCTGTTGCCGCCTTACGCTCCGATTCGGAAAAGGATTTATTGATGCTTAAATGCACAGTATAAAGGGCGAGAAGCTGTCAACCGCCATCCTAAGCTGAACGCGCCTGCTCTCGTCAGATCGCAGACTGCTATCCAGCTTAGGGCCCGGTAAGTACCAGCATGGGAGACTGGCTGGGAATCCCAGGTGTCGTTGACATTTTGCTCTGTTGCCGCCTTACGCTCCGATTCCGAAAAGGATTTATTGATGCTTAAATCCACAGTATACAGGGTGTGAAGTTGTCTACGGCCATCCTAAGCTGAATGTGCCTGTTCTCGTCAGATCGCAGACTGCTACACTGCTTCGGGCCTGATAAGTACCAGCATGGGAGACTGGCTGGGAATCCCGGGTGCAGTTGACATTTTGCTCTGTTTCTGCTCCGATTCCGAAAATTATTTATTGATGCTTAAATCCACAGTATACAAAGGGTGAAGCTGTCAACGGCCATCCTAAGCTGAACGCACCTGCTCTCGTCAGATTGCAGACTGCTACCCAGCTTAGGGCCTGGTAAGTACCAGCATGGGAGACTGGCTGGGAATCCCGGGTGCAGTTGACATTTTAATCTGTTGCCGCCTTCCGCTCCGATTCCGAAAAGAATTTATTCATGCTTAAATCCACAGTATACAAGGTGTGAAGCTGTCGACAGCCATCCTAAACTTAACGCGCCTGCTCTCGTTAGATCGCAGACTGGTACAGATCTTAGGGCCCGGTAAGTACCGGCATGGGACACTGGCTGGGAATCACGGCTGCCGCTGACATTTTGCTCTGTTGCAGCCTTCCGTTCCGATTCCGAAAAGGATTTATTGATGCTTAAATGCACAGTATACAAAGTGTGAAGCTGTCAACGGCCATCCTAAGCTGAACGCGCCTGCTCTCGTCAGATCGCAGACTGCTACCCAGCTTAGGGCCTGGTAAGTACCAGCATGGGAGACTGGCTGGGAATCCCGGGTGCAGTTGACATTTTAATCTGTTGCCGCCTTCCGCTCCGATTCGGAAAAGGATTTATTGATGCTTAAATGCACAGTATAAAGGGCATGAAGCTGTTAATGGCCATCCTAAGCTGAACGCGCCTGCTCTCGTCAGATCGCAGACTGCTACCCAGCTTAGGGCCCGGTAAGTACCAGCATGGGAGACTGGCTGGGAATCTCAGGTGTTGTTGACATTTTGCTCTGTAGCTCTGTAGACATTTTGCTCCGAATCCAAAAAGGATTTATTGATGCTTAAATCCACAATATACAGGGTGTGAAGCCGTCTACGGCTATCCTAAGCTGAATGCACCTGTTCTTGTCAGATCGCAGACTGCTGCCCGGCAAGTACGGGCATGGGAGACTGGCTGGCAATCCAAGGTGCTATTGACATTTTGATCTGTTGCCGCCTTACTCTCCGATTAAAAAAAATATTTATTGATGCTTAAATCCACAGTATACAAGGTGTGAAGCTGTCGACGGCCATCCTAAGCTGAACGCGCCTGCTCTTGTCAGATTGCAGACTGCTTCCCAGCTTAGGGCCCGGTAAGTACTGGCATGGGAGACTGGCTGGGAATCCCGGGTGCAGTTGACATTTTGCTCTATTGCTGCCTTCCGCTCCGATTCCGAAAAGAATTTATTGATGCTTAAATCCACAGTATACAAGGTGTGAAGCTGTCGACGGCCATCCTAAGCTCAACGCGCCTGCTCTCGTCAGATCGCAGACTGGTACAGATCTTAGGGCCCGGTAAGTACCGGCATGGGACACTGGCTGGGAATCCCGGCTGCCGTTGACATTTTGCTCTGTTGCCGCCTTCCGTTCCGTTCCGATTCCGAAAAGGATTTATTGATGCCTAAATGCACAGTATAAAGGGCGAGAAGCTGTCAACGGCCATCCTAAGCTGAACGCGCCTGCTCTCGTCAGATCGCAGACTGCTACCCAGCTTAGGGCCCAGTAAGTACCAGCATGGGAGACTGGCTGGGAATCCCAGGTGCAGTTGACATTTTGCTCTGTTGCCGCCTTCCGTTCCGATTCCGAAAAGGATATATTGATGCTTAAATGCACAATATAAAAATCAAGAAGCTGTCAACGGCCATCCTAAGCTGAACGCGCCTGCTCTCGTCAGATCGCAGACTGCTACCCAGCTTAGGGCCTGGAAAGTACCAGCATGGGAGACTGGCTGGGAATCCCGGGTGCAGTTGACATTTTAATCTGTTGCCGCCTTCCGCTTCGATTCGGAAAATTATTTATTGATGCTTAAATCCACAATATAAAGGGGGTGAAGCTGTCAACGGCCATCCTAAGCTGAACGCGCCTGCTCTCGTCAGATCGCAGACTGATACCCAGCTTAGGGCCTGGTAAGTACCAGCATGGGAGACTGGCTGGGAATCCCAGGTGTCGTTGACATTTTGCTCTGTTGCCACCTTACGCTCCGATTCCGAAAAGGATTTATTGATGCTTAAATCCACAGTATACAGGGTGTGAAGATGTCTATGGCCATCCTAAGCTGAATGCGCCTGTTCTCGTCAGATCGCAGACTGCTACCCAGCGTCGGGCCTGGTAAGTACCAGCATGGGAGACTGGCTGGGAATCCCGGGTGCAGTTGCCATTTTGCTCTGTTTCTGCTCCGATTCCGAAAATTATTTATTGATGCTTAAATCCACAGTATACAAAGTGTGAAGCTGTCAACGGCCATCCTAAGCTGAACGCGCCTGCTCTCGTCAGATCGCAGACTGCTACCCAGCTTAGGGCCTGGTAAGTACCAGCCTGGGAGACTGGCTGGGAATCCCAGGTGCAGTTGACATTTTAATCTGTTGCCGCCTTCCGCTCCGATTCGGAAAAGGATTTATTGATGCTTAAATGCACAGTATGAAGGGCGTGAAGCTGTCAACGGCCATCCTAAGCTGAACGCGCCTGCTCTCGTCAGATCGCAGACTGCTACCCAGCTTAGGGCCCGGTGAGTACCAGCATGGGAGACTGGATGGGAATCTCAGGTGTTGTTGACATTTTGCTCTGTAGCTCTGTAGACATTTTGCTCCGATTCCGAAAAGGATTTATTGATGCTTAAATCCACAGTATACAGGGTGTGAAGCCGTCTACGGCTATCCTAAGCTGAATGTGCCTGTTCTTGTCAGATCGCAGACTGCTGCCCGGCAAGTACGGGCATGGGAGACTGGCTGGCAATCCAAGGTGCTATTGACATTTTGCTCTGTTGCCGCCTTCCTCTCCGATTAAAAAAAATATTTATTGATGCTTAAATCCACAGTATACAGGGCGTGAAGATGTCAACGGCCATCCTAAGCTGAACGCGCCTGCTCTCGTCAGATCGCAGACTGCTACCCAGCTTAGGGCCTGGAAAGTACCAGCATGGGAGACTGGCTGGGAATCCCGGGTGCAGTTGACATTTTAATCTGTTGCCGCCTTCCGCTTCGATTCGGAAAATTATTTATTGATGCTTAAATCCACAATATAAAGGGGGTGAAGCTGTCAACGGCCATCCTAAGCTGAACGCGCCTGCTCTCGTCAGATCGCAGACTGATACCCAGCTTAGGGCCTGGTAAGTACCAGCATGGGAGACTGGCTGGGAATCCCAGGTGTCGTTGACATTTTGCTCTGTTGCCACCTTACGCTCCGATTCCGAAAAGGATTTATTGATGCTTAAATCCACAGTATACAGGGTGTGAAGATGTCTATGGCCATCCTAAGCTGAATGCGCCTGTTCTCGTCAGATCGCAGACTGCTACCCAGCGTCGGGCCTGGTAAGTACCAGCATGGGAGACTGGCTGGGAATCCCGGGTGCAGTTGCCATTTTGCTCTGTTTCTGCTCCGATTCCGAAAATTATTTATTGATGCTTAAATCCACAGTATACAAAGTGTGAAGCTGTCAACGGCCATCCTAAGCTGAACGCGCCTGCTCTCGTCAGATCGCAGACTGCTACCCAGCTTAGGGCCTGGTAAGTACCAGCCTGGGAGACTGGCTGGGAATCCCAGGTGCAGTTGACATTTTAATCTGTTGCCGCCTTCCGCTCCGATTCGGAAAAGGATTTATTGATGCTTAAATGCACAGTATGAAGGGCGTGAAGCTGTCAACGGCCATCCTAAGCTGAACGCGCCTGCTCTCGTCAGATCGCAGACTGCTAACCAGCTTAGGGCCCGGTGAGTACCAGCATGGGAGACTGGATGGGAATCTCAGGTGTTGTTGACATTTTGCTCTGTAGCTCTGTAGACATTTTGCTCCGATTCCGAAAAGGATTTATTGATGCTTAAATCCACAGTATACAGGGTGTGAAGCCGTCTACGGCTATCCTAAGCTGAATGTGCCTGTTCTTGTCAGATCGCAGACTGCTGCCCGGCAAGTACGGGCATGGGAGACTGGCTGGCAATCCAAGGTGCTATTGACATTTTGCTCTGTTGCCGCCTTCCTCTCCGATTAAAAAAAATATTTATTGATGCTTAAATCCACAGTATACAGGGCGTGAAGATGTCAACGGCCATCCTAAGCTGAACGCGCCTGCTCTCGTCAGACCGCAGACTGCTACGCAGCTTAGGGCCCAGTAAGTACCGGTATTGGAGACTGGCTGGGAATCCCGGGTGCAGTTGACATTTTGCTCTGTTGCCGCCTTCTGTTCCGATTCCGAAAAGGATTTATTGATGCTTAAATGCACAGTATAAAAAGCATGAAGCTGTCAATGGCCATCCTAAGCTGAGCGCGCCTGCTCTCGTCAGATCGCAAACTGCTACCCAGTTAGGGCCCGGTAAGTACTGGCATGGGAGACTGGCTGGGAATCCCGGTTGCCGTTGGCATTTTGCTCTATTGCTGCCTTCCGCTCGATTCCGAAAATAATTTATTGATGCTTAAATCCACAGTATACAAGGTGTGAAGCTGTCGACGGCCATCCTAAGCTTAACGCGCCTGCTCTCGTCAGATCGCAGACTGGTACAGATCTTAGGGCCCGGTAAGTACCGGCATGGGACACTGGCTGGGAATCCCGGCTGCCGTTGACATTTTGCTCTGTTGCCGCCTTCCGTTCCGATTCCGAAAAGGATTTATTGATGCTTAAATGCACAGTATAAAGGGCATGAAGCTGTTAACGGCCATCCTAAGCTGAACGCGCCTGCTCTCGTCAGATCGCAGACTGCTATCCAGCTTAGGGCCCGGTAAGTACCAGCATGGGAGACTGGCTGGGAATCTCAGGTGTTGTTGACATTTTGCTCTGTAGCTCTGTAGACATTTTGCTCCGATTCCGAAAAGGATTTATTGATGCTTAAATCCACAATATACAGGGTGTGAAGCCGTCTACGGCTATCCTAAGCTGAATGCGCCTGTTCTTGTCAGATCGCAGACTGCTGCCCGGCAAGTACGGGCATGGGAGACTGGCTGGCAATCCAAGGTGCTATTGACATTTTGATCTGTTGCCGCCTTCCTCTCCGATTAAAAAAAATATTTATTGATGCTTAAATCCACAGTATACAAGGCGTGAAGATGTCAACGGCCATCCTAAGCTGAACGCGCCTGCTCTTGTCAGATCGCAGTCTGCTACCCAGCTTAGGACCCGGTAAGTACTGGCATGGGAGACTGGCTGGGAATCCCGGTTGCCGTTGACATTTTGCTCTATTGCTGCCTTCCGCTCCGATTCCGAAAAGAATTTATTGATGCTTAAATCCACAGTATACAAGGTGTGAAGCTGTCGACGGCCATCCTAAGCTTAACGCGCCTGCTCTCGTCAGATCGCAGACTGGTACAGATCTTAGGGCCCGGTAAGTACCGGCATGGGACACTGGCTGGGAATCCCGGCTGCCGTTGACATTTTGCTCTGTTGCCGCCTTCCGTTCTGATTCCAAAAAGGATTTATTGATGCTTAAATGCACAGTATACAAAGTGTGAAGCTGTAAACGGCCATCCTAAGCTGAATGCGCCTGTTCTCGTCAGATCGCAGACTGCTACCCAGCTTCGGGCCTCGTAAGTACCAGCATGGGAGACTGGCTGGGAATCCCGGGTGCAGTTGACATTTTACTCTGTTTCTGCTCCGATTCCGAAAATTATTTATTGATGCTTAAATCCACAGTATACAAAGTGTGAAGCTGTCAATGGCCATCCTAAGCTGAACGCGCCTGCTCTCATCATATCGCAGACTGCTAATAAGCTTAGGGCCCGGTAAGTACCAGCATGGGAGACTGGCTGGGAATCCCAGGTGTCGTTGACATTTTGCTCTGTTGCCGCCTTACGCTCCGATTCCGAAAAGGATTTATTGATGCTTAAATCCACAGTATATAGGGCGTGAAGCTGTCAACGGCCATCCTAAGCTGAACACGCCTGCTCTCGTCAGATTGCAGACTGTAACCCAGCTTAGGGCCCGGTAAGTACCAGCATGGGAGACTGGCTGGGAATCTCAGGTGTTGTTGACATTTTGCTCTGTAGCTCTGTAGACATTTTGCTCCGATTCCGAAAAGGATTTATTGATGCTTAAATCCACAGTATACAGGGTGTGAAGCCGTCTACGGCTATCCTAAGCTGAATGCGCCTGTTCTTGTCAGATCGCAGACTACTGCCCGGCAAGTACGGGCATGGGAGACTGGCTGGCAATCCAAGGTGCTATTGACATTTTGCTCTGTTGCCGCCTTCCTCTCCGATTAAAAAAAATATTTACTGATGCTTAAATCCACAGTATACATGGCGTGAACATGTCAACGGCCATCCTAAGCTGAACGTGTGAGATCCTAAGCTGCTCTCGTCAGATCGCAGACTGCTACGCAGCTTAGGGCCCAGTAAGTACCGGCATGGGAGACTGGCTGGGAATCCCAGGTGCAGTTGACATTTTGCTCTGTTGCCGCCTTCCGTTCCTATTCCGAAAAGGATTTATTGATGCTTAAATGCACAGTATAAAAAGCATGAAGCTGTCAATGGCCATCCTAAGCTGAATGCGCCTGCTCTCGTCAGATCGCAGACTGCTACCCAGCTTAGGGCCCGGTAAGTATTGGCATGGGAGACTGGCTGGGAATCCCGGGTGCCGTTGACATTTTGCTCTATTGCTGCCTTCCGCTCCGATTCCGAAAATAATTTATTGATGCTTAAATCCACAGTATACAAGGTGTGAAGCTGTCGACGGCCATCCTAAGCTTAACGCGCCTGCTCTCGTCAGATCGCAGACTGGTACAGATCTTAGGGCCCGGTAAGTACCGGCATGGGACACTGGCTGGGAATCCCGGCTGCCGTTGACATTTTGCTCTGTTGCCGCCTTCCGTTCCGATTCCGAAAAGAATTTATTGATGCTTAAATGCACAGTATAAAGGGCGAGAAGCTGTCAACCGCCATCCTAAGCTGAACGCGCCTGCTCTCGTCAGATTGCAGACTGCTACCCAGCTTAGGGCCCGGTAAGTACCAGCATGGGAGACTGGCTGGGAATCCCAGGTGTCGTTGACATTTTGTTCTGTTGCCGCCTTCCGCTCCGATTCCGAAAAGGATTTATTGATGCTTAAATCCACAGTATACAGGGTGTGAAGATGTCTACGGCCATCCTAAGCTGAATGCGCCTGTTCTCGTCAGATCGCAGACTGCTACCCAGCTTCGGGCCTGGTAAGTACCAGCATGGGAGACTGGCTGGGAATCCCGGGTGCAGTTGACATTTTGCTCTGTTTCTGCTCCGATTCCGAAAATTATTTATTGATGCTTAAATCCACAGTATACAAAGTGTGAAGCTGTCAACGGCCATCCTAAGCTGAACGCACCTGCTCTTGTCAGATCACAGACTGCTACCCAGCTTAGGGCCCGGTAAGTACCAGCATGGGAGACTGGCTGGGAATCCCAGGTGTTGTTGACATTTTGCTCTGTAGCCGCCTTCCGCTTCGATTCCGAAAAGGATTTATTGATGCTTAAATCCACAGTATACAGGGTGTGAAGCCGTCTACGGATATCCTAAGCTGAATGTGCCTGTTCTTGTCAGATCGCAGACTGCTGCCCGGCAAGTACGGGCATGGGAGACTGGCTGGCAATCCAAGGTGCTATTGATATTTTGATCTGTTGCCGCCTTCCTCTCCGATTAAAAAAAATATTTATTGATGCTTAAATCCACAGTATAAAAAGCATGAAGCTGTCAATGGCCATCCTAAGCTGAACACGCCTGCTCTCGTCAGATCGCAGACTGGTACAGATCTTAGGGCCCGGTAAGTACCGGCATGGGACACTGGCTGGGAATCCCGGCTGCCGTTGACATTTTGCTCTGTTGCCGCCTTCCGTTCCAATTCCGAAAAGGATTTATTGATGCTTAAATGCACAGTATACAAAGTGTGAAGCTGTCAACCGCCATCCTAAGCTGAACGCGCCTGCTCTCGTCAGATCGCAGACTGCTACCCTGCTTAGGGCCCGGTAAGTACCAGCATGGGAGACTGGCTGGGAATCTCAGGTGTTGTTGACATTTTGCTCTGTAGCTCTGTAGAGATTTTGCTCCGATTCCGAAAAGGATTTATTGATGCTTAAATCCACAGTGTACAGGTTGTGAAGATGTCTACGGCCATCCTAAGCTGAATGCGCCTGTTCTCGTCAGATCGCAGACTGCTACCCAGCTTCGTGCCTGGTAAGTACCAGCATGGGAGACTGACTGGGAATCCTGGGTGCAGTTGACATTTTGCTCCGATTCCGAATTTTTTTTATTGATGCTTAAATCCACAGTATACAAAGTGTGAAGCTGTCAACGGCCATCCTAAGCTGAGCGCGCCTGCTCTTGTTAGATCGCAGACTGCTACCCAGCTTAGGGCCTGGTAAGTACCAGCATGGGAGACTGGCTGGGAATCCCAGTTGCAGTTGACATTTTAATCTGTTGCCGCCTTCCGCTCCGATTCGGAAAATGATTTATTGATGCTTAAATCCACAATATACAGGGTGTGAAGCTGTCAACGGCCATCCTAAGCCTGAACGTGCCTGCTCTCCTCAGATCGCAGACTGCTGCCCGGCAGTTGCATGGGAGACTGGCTGGCAATCCAAGGTGCCATTGACATTTTGCTCTGTTGCCGCCTTCCTCTCCGATTAATAAAAATATTTATTGATGCTTAAATCCACAATATACAAGGCGTGAAGATGTCAACGGCCATCCTAAGTTGAACACGTCTGCTCTCGTCAGATCGCAGACTGCTACCCAGCTTAGGGCCCATTAAGTACCATCATGGGAGACTGGCTGGGAATCCCGGGTGCAGTTGACATTTTGCTCTGTTGCCGCCTTCCGTTCCGATTCCGAAAAGGATTTATTGATGCTTAAATGCACAGTATAAAAAGCAACAAGCTGTCAATGGCCATCCTAAGCTAAACGCGCCTGCTCTCGTCAGATCGCAGACTGCTACCCAGCTTAGGGCCCGGTAAGTACTGGCATGGGAGACTGGCTGGGAATCCCGGTTGCCATTGCCATTTTGCTCTATTGCTGCCTTCCGCTCCGATTCCGAAAAGAATTTATTGATGCTTAAATCCACAGTATACAAGGTGTGAAGCTGTCGTCGGCCATCCTAAGCTGAACGCGCCTGCTCTCGTCAGATCGCAGACTGCTACCCAGCTTAGGGCCCGGTAAGTCCCAGCATGGGAGACTGGCTGGGAATCCCAGGTGTTGTTGACATTTTGCTCTGTAGCCGCCTTCCGCTCCGATTCCGAAAAGGATTTATTGATGCTTAAATCCACAGTATACAGGGTGTGAAGCCGTCTACGGCTATCCTAAGCTGAATGTGCCTGTTCTTGTCAGATCGCAGACTGCTGCCCGGCAAGTACGGGCATGGGAGACTGGCTGGCAATCCAAGGTGCTATTAACATTTTGCTCTGTTGCCGCCTTCCTCTCCGATTCCGAAAAGGATTTATTGATGCTTAAATGCACAGTATAAAAAGCATGAAGCTGTCAATGGCCGTCCTAAGCTGAACGCGTCTGCTCTTGTCAGATCGCAGACTGCTACCCAGCTTAGGGCCCGGTAAGTACTGGCATGGGAGACTGGCTGGGAATCCCGTGTGCCGTTGACATTTTGCTCTATTGCTGCCTTCCGCTCCGATTCCGAAAAGAATTTATTGATGCTTAAATCCACAGTATACAAGGTGTGAAGCTGTCGACGGCCATCCTAAGCTTAACGCGCCTGCTCTTGTCAGATCGCAGACTGGTACAGATCTTAGGGCCCGGTAAGTACCGGCATGGGACACTGGCTGGGAATCCTGGCTGCCGTTGACATTTTGCTCTGTTGCCGCCTTCCTTTTCCGATTCCGAAAAGGATTTATTGATGCTTAAATGCACAGTATAAAGGGCGAAAAGCTGTCAACGGCCATCCTAAACTGAACGTGCCTGCTCTCGTCAGATCGCAGACTGCTACCCAGCTTAGGGCCCGATAAGTACCAGCATGGGGGACTGGCTGGGAATCCCAGGTGTCGTTGACATTTTGCTCTGTTGCCGCCTTACGCTCCGATTCCGAAAAGGATTTATTGATGCTTAAATGCACAGTATAATAATAACGAAGCTGTCAATGGCCATCCTAAGCTGAATGCGCCTGTTCTTGTCAGATCGCAGACTGCTGCCCGGCAAGTACGGGCATGGGAGACTGGCTGGCAATCCAAGGTGCTATTAACATTTTGATCTGTTGCCCCCTTCCTCTCCGATTAAAAATTTTTTTTATTGATGCTTAAATAAACAGTATACAAGGCGTGAAGATGTCAACGGCCATCCTAAGCTGAACGCGCCTGCTCTCGTCAGATCGCAGACTGCTACCCAGCTTAGGGCCCGGTAAGTACTGGCATGGGAGACTGGCTGGGAATCCCGGGTGCCGTTGACATTTTGCTCTATTGCTGCCTTCCGCTCCGATTCAGAAAATAATTTATTGATGCTTAAATCCACAGTATACAAGGTGTGAAGCTGTCGACGGCCATCCTAAGCTTAACGCGCCTGCTCTCGTTAGATCGCAGACTGGTACAGATCTTAGGGCCCGGTAAGTACCGGCATGGGACACTGGCTGGGAATCCCGGCTGCCATTGACATTTTGCTCTGTTGCCGCCTTCCGTTCCGATTCCGAAAAGGATTTATTGATGCCTAAATGCACAGTATAAAGGGCAAGAAGCTGTCAACGGCCATCCTAAGCTGAACGCGCCTGCCCTCGTCAGGTCGCAGACTGCTACCCAGCTTAGGGCCCGGTAAGTACCGGCATGGGAGACTGGCTGGGAATCCCGAGTGCAGTTGACATTTTGCTCTGTTGTCGCCTTCCGCTCCGATTCCGAAAAGGATTTATTGATGCTTAAATGCACAGTATAAAAAGCATGAAGCTGTCAATGGCCATCCTAAGCTGAACGCGCCTGCTCTCGTCAGATCGCAGACTGCTACCCAGCTTAGGGCCCGGTAAGTACTGGCATGGGAGACTGGCTGGTAATCCCGGTTGACATTTAGCTCTATTGCTGCCTTGCTCCGATTCCGAAAAGAATTTATTGATGCTTAAATCCACAGTATACAAGGTGTGAAGCTGTCGACGGCCATCCTAAGCTTAACGTGCCTGCTCTCGTCAGATCGCAGACTGGTACAGATCTTAGGGCCCGGTAAGTACCGGCATGGGACACTGGCTGGGAATCCCGGCTGCCGTTGACATTTTGCTCTGTTGCCGCCTTCCGTTCCGATTCGGAAAAGGATTTATTGATGCTTAAATCCACAATATACAGGGTGTGAAGCTGTCAACGGCCATTCTAAGCCTGAACGTGCCTGCTCTCCTCAGATCGCAGACTGCTGCCCAGCAGTTACCGGCAAGGGAAATTGGCTGGCAATCCAAGGTGCCTTTGACATTTTGCTCTGTTGCCGCCTTCCTCTCCGATTAATAAAAATATTTATTGATGCTTAAATCCACAATATACAAGGCGTGAAGCTGTCAACGGCCATCCTAAGCTGAACGCGCCTGCTCTCGTCAGATCGCAGACTGCTACCCAGCTTAGGGCCCGGTAAGTACCAGCATGGGAGACTGGCTGGGAATCCCGGGTGCAGTTGACATTTTAATCTGTTGCCGCCTTACGCTCCGATTCGGAAAAGGATTTATTGATGCTTAAATGCACAGTATAAAGGGCGAGAAGCTGTCAACCGCCATCCTAAGCTGAACGCGCCTGCTCTCGTCAGATCGCAGACTGATACCCAGCTTAGGGCCCGGTAAGTACCAGCATGGGAGACTGGCTGGGAATCCCAGGTGTCATTGACATTTTGCTCTGTTGCCGCCTTACGCTCCGATTCCGAAAAGGATTTATTGATGCTTAAATCCACAGTATACAGGGTGTGAAGTTGTCTACGGCCATCCTAAGCTGAATGTGCCTGTTCTCGTCAGATCGCAGACTGCTACCCTGCTTCGGGCCTGATAAGTACCAGCATGGGAGACTGGCTGGGAATCCCGGGTGCAGTTGACATTTTGCTCTGTTTCTGCTCCGATTCCGAAAATTATTTATTGATGCTTAAATCCACAGTATACAAAGTGTGAAGCTGTCAACGGCCATCCTAAGCTGAACGCACCTGCTCTCGTCAGATCGCAGACTGCTACCCAGCTTAGGGCCTGGTAAGTACCAGCATGGGAGACTGGCTGGGAATCCTGGGTACAGTTGACATTTTAATCTGTTGCCGCCTTCCGCTCCGATTCCGTAAAGAATTTATTGATGCTTAAATCCACAGTATACAAGCTGTGAAGCTGTCGACGGCCATCCTAAACTTAACGCGCCTGCTCTCGTCAGATCGCAGACTGGTACAGATCTTAGGGCCCGGTAAGTACCGGCATGGGACACTGGCTGGGAATCCCGGCTGCCGCTGACATTTTGCTCTGTTGCCGCCTTCCGTTCCGATTCCGAAAAGGATTTATTGATGCTTAAATGCACAGTATACAAAGTGTGAAGCTGTCAACGGCCATCCTAAGCTGAACTCGCCTGCTCTCGTCAGATCGCAGACTGTTACCCAGCTTAGGGCCTGGTAAGTACCAGCATGGGAGACTGGCTGGGAATCCCGGGTGCAGTATACATTTTAATCTGTTGCCGCCTTCCGCTCCGATTCGGAAAAGGATTTATTGATGCTTAAATGCACAGTATAAAGGGCATGAAGCTGTTAATGGCCATCCTAAGCTGAACGCGCCTGCTCTCGTCAGATCGCAGACTGCTACCCAGCTTAGGGCCTGGTAAGTACCAGCATGGGAGACTGGCTGGGAATCTCAGGTGTTGTTGACATTTTGCTCTGTAGCTCTGTAGACATTTTGCTCCGAATCCAAAAAGGATTTATTGATGCTTAAATCCACAATATACAGGGTGTGAAGCCGTCTACGGCTATCCTACGCTGAATGCGCCTGTTCTTGTTAGATCGCAGACTGCTGCCCGGCAAGTACGGGCATGGGAGACTGGCTGGCAATCCAAGGTGCTATTGACATTTTGATCTGTTGCCGCCTTACTCTCCGATTAAAAAAAATATTTATTGATGCTTAAATCCACAGTATACAAGGTGTGAAGCTGTCGACGGCCATCCTAAGCTCAACGCGCCTGCTCTCGTCAGATCGCAGACTGGTACAGATCTTAGGGCCCGGTAAGTACCGGCATGGGACACTGGCTGGGAATCCCGGCTGCCGTTGACATTTTGCTCTGTTGCCGCCTTCCGTTCCGTTCCGATTCCAAAAAGAATTTATTGATGCCTAAATGCACAGTAGAAAGGGCGAGAAGCTGTCAACGGCCATCCTACGCTGAACGCGCCTGCTCTCGTCAGATCGCAGACTGCTGCCCAGCTTAGGGCCCGGTAAGTACCAGCATGGGAGACTGGCTGGGAATCCCAGGTGCAGTTGACATTTTGCTCTGTTGCCGCCTTCCGTTCCGATTCCGAAAAGGATATATTGATGCTTAAATGCACAATATAAAATTCAAGAAGCTGTCAACGGCCATCCTAAGCTGAACGCGCCTGCTCTCGTCAGATCGCAGACTGCTACCCAGCTTAGGGCCTGGTAAGTACCAGCATGGGAGACTGGCTGGGAATCCCGGGTGCAGTTGACATTTTAATCTGTTGCCGCCTTCCGCTTCGATTCGGAAAATTATTTATTGATGCTTAAATCCACAATATAAAGGGGGTGAAGCTGTCAACGGCCATCCTAAGCTGAACGCGCCTGCTCTCGTCAGATCGCAGACTGATACCCAGCTTAGGGCCTGGTAAGTACCAGCATGGGAGACTGGCTGGGAATCCCAGGTGTCGTTGACATTTTGCTCTGTTGCCACCTTACGCTCCGATTCCGAAAAGGATTTATTGATGCTTAAATCCACAGTATACAGGGTGTGAAGATGTCTATGGCCATCCTAAGCTGAATGCGCCTGTTCTCGTCAGATCGCAGACTGCTACCCAGCGTCGGGCCTGGTAAGTACCAGCATGGGAGACTGGCTGGGAATCCCGGGTGCAGTTGCCATTTTGCTCTGTTTCTGCTCCGATTCCGAAAATTATTTATTGATGCTTAAATCCACAGTATACAAAGTGTGAAGCTGTCAACGGCCATCCTAAGCTGAACGCGCCTGCTCTCGTCAGATCGCAGACTGCTACCCAGCTTAGGGCCTGGTAAGTACCAGCATGGGAGACTGGCTGGGAATCCCGGGTGCAGTTGACATTTTAATCTGTTGCCGCCTTCCGTTCCGATTCTGAAAAGGATTTATTGATGCTTAAATGCACAGTATACAGGGTGTGAAGCTGTCAACGGCCATCCTAAGCCTGAACGTGCCTGCTCTCCTCAGACCGCAGACTACTGCCCGGCATGGGAGACTGGCTGGCAATTCAAGGTGCCATTGACATTTTGCTCTGTTGCCGCCTTCCTCTCCGATTAATAAAAATATTTATTGATGCTTAAATTCACAATATACAAGGCTTGAAGATGTCAACAGCCATCCTAAGCTGAACCCGCCTGCTCTCGTCAGATCGCAGACTGCTACCCAGCTTAGGGCCCAGTAAGTACCGGCATGGGAGACTGGCTGGGAATCCCGGGTGCAGTTGACATTATGCTCTGTTGCCGCCTTCCGTTCCGATTCCGAAAAGGATTTATTGATGCTTAAATGCACAGTATAAAAAGCATGAAGCTGTCAATGGCCATCCTAGGCTGAACGCGCCTGCTCTCGTCAGATCGCAGACTGCTACCCAGCTTAGGGCCCAGTAAGTACCGGCATGGGAGACTGGCTGGGAATCCCGGGTGCAGTTGACATTTTGCTCTGTTGCCGTCTTCCGTTCCGATTCCGAAAAGGATGTATTGATGCTTAAATGCACAGTATAAAAATCATGAAGCTGTCAATGGCCTTCCTAAGCTGATCGCGCCTGCTTTCGTCAGATCGCAGACTGCTACCTAGCTTAGGGCCCGGTAAGTACTGGCATGGGAGACTGGCTGGGAATCCTGGTTGCTGTTGACATTTTGCTCTATTGCTGCCTTCCGCTCCGATTCCGAAAATAATTTATTGATGCTTAAATCCACAGTATACAAGGTGTGAAGCTGTCGACGGCCATCCTAAGCTTAACGCGCCTGCTCTCGTCAGATCGCACACTGGTACAGATCTTAGGGCCCGGTAAGTACCGGCATGGGACACTGGCTGGGAATCCCGGCTGCCGTTGACATTTTGCTCTGTTGCCGCCTTCCGTTCCGATTCCGAAAAGGATTTATTGATGCTTAAATCCACAATACACAGGGTGTGAAGCTGTCAACGGCCATCCTAAGCCTGAACGTGCCTGCTCTCCTCAGATCGCAGACTACTGCCTGGCAGTTACCGGCATGGGAGACTGGCTGGCAATCCAAGGTGCCATTGACATTTTGCTCTGTTGCCGCCTTCCTCTCCGATTAATAAAAATATTTATTGATGCTTAAATTCACAATATACAAGGCGTGAAGATGTCAACGGCCATCCTAAGCTGAACGCGCCTGCTCTCGTCAGATCGCAGACTGCTACCCAGCTTAGGGCCCGGTAAGTACCAGCATGGGAGACTGGCTGGTAATCTCAGGTGTTGTTGACATTTTGCTCTGTAGCTCTGTAGACATTTTGCTCCGATTCCGAAAAGGATTTATTGATGCTTAAATCCACAATATACAGGGTGTGAAGCCGTCTACGGCTATCCTAAGCTGAATGCGCCTGTTCTTGTCAGATCGCAGACTGCTGCCCGGCAAGTACGGGCATGGGAGACTGGCTGGCAATCCAAGGTGCTCTTCACATTTTGATCTGTTGCCGCCTTCCTCTCCGATTAAAAAAAATATTTATTGATGCTTAAATCCACAGTATACAAGGCGTGAAGATGTCAACGGCCATCCTAAGCTGAACGCGCCTGCTCTTGTCAGATCGCAGTCTGCTACCCAGCTTAGGACTCGGTAAGTACTGGCATGGGAGACTGGCAGGGAATCCCGGTTGACATTTTGCTCTATTGCTGCCTTCCGCTCCGATTCCGAAAAGAATTTATTGATGCTTAAATCCACAGTATACAAGGTGTGAAGCTGTCGACGGCCATCCTAAGCTTAACGCGCCTGCTCTCGTCAGATCGCAGACTGGTACAGATCTTAGGGCCCGGTAAGTACCGGCATGGGACACTGGCTGGGAATCCCGGCTGCCGTTGACATTTTGCTCTGTTGCCGCCTTCCGTTCCGATTCCGAAAAGGATTTATTGATGCTTAAATGCACAGTATACAAAGTGTGAAGCTGTCAACGGCCATCCTAAGCTGAATGCGCCTGTTCTCGTCAGATCGCAGACTGCTACCCAGCTTCGGGCCTCGTAAGTACCAGCATGGGAGACTGGCTGGGAATCCCGGGTGCAGTTGACATTTTACTCTGTTTCTGCTCCGATTCCGAAAATTATTTATTGATGCTTAAATCCACAGTATACAAAGTGTGAAGCTGTCAACGGCCATCCTAAGCTGAACGCGCCTGCTCTCATCAGATCGCAGACTGCTACCCAGCTTAGGGCCCGGTAAGTACCAGCATGGGAGACTGGCTGGGAATCCCAGGTGTCGTTGACATTTTGCTCTGTTGCCGCCTTACGCTCCGATTCCGAAAAGGATTTATTGATGCTTAAATCCACAGTATACAGGGCGTGAAGCTGTCAACGGCCATCCTAAGCTGAACGCGCTTGCTCTCGTCAGATTGCAGACTGTAACCCAGCTTAGGGCCCGGTAAGTACCAGCATGGGAGACTGGCTGGGAATCTCAGGTGTTGTTGATATTTTGCTCTGTAGCTCTGTAGACATTTTGCTCCGATTCCGAAAAGGATTTATTGATGCTTAAATCCACAGTATACAGGGTGTGAAGCCGTCTACGGCTATCCTAAGCTGAATGCGCCTGTTCTTGTCAGATCGCAGACTGCTGCCCGGCAAGTACGGGCATGGGAGACTGGCTGGCAATCCAAGGTGCTATTGACATTTTGCTCTGTTGCCGCCTTCCTCTCCGATTAAAAAAAATATTTACTGATGCTTAAATCCACAGTATACATGGCGTGAACATGTCAACGGCCATCCTAAGCTGAACGTGTGAGATCCTAAGCTGCTCTCGTCAGATCGCAGACTGCTACGCAGCTTAGGGCCCAGTAAGTACCGGCATGGGAGACTGGCTGGGAATCCCGGGTGCAGTTGACATTTTGCTCTGTTGCCGCCTTCCGTTCCTATTCCGAAAAGGATTTATTGATGCTTAAATGCACAGTATAAAAAGCATGAAGCTGTCAATGGCCATCCTAAGCTGAACGCGCCTGCTCTCGTCAGATCGCAGACTGCTACCCAGCTTAGGGCCCGGTAAGTATTGGCATGGGAGACTGGCTGGGAATCCCCGATGCCGTTGACATTTTGCTCTATTGCTGCCTTCCGCTCCGATTCCGAAAATAATTTATTGATGCTTAAATCCACAGTATACAAGGTGTGAAGCTGTCGACGGCCATCCTAAGCTTAACGCGCCTGCTCTCGTCAGATCGCAGACTGGTACAGATCTTAGGGCCCGGTAAGTACCGGCATGGGACACTGGCTGGGAATCCCGGCTGCCGTTGACATTTTGCTCTGTTGCCGCCTTCCGTTCCGATTCCGAAAAGAATTTATTGATGCTTAAATGCACAGTATAAAGGGCGAGAAGCTGTCAACAGCCATCCTAAGCTGAACGCGCCTGCTTTCGTCAGATTGCAGACTGCTACCCAGCTTAGGGCCCGGTAAGTACCAGCATGGGAGACTGGCTGGGAATCCCAGGTGTCGTTGACATTTTGTTCTGTTGCCGCCTTCCGCTCCGATTCCGAAAAGGATTTATTGATGCTTAAATCCACAGTATACAGGGTGTGAAGATGTCTACGGCCATCCTAAGCTGAATGCGCCTGTTCTCGTCAGATCGCAGACTGCTACCCAGCTTCAGGCCTGGTAAATACCAGCATGGGAGACTGGCTGGGAATCCCGGGTGCAGTTGACATTTTGCTCTGTTTCTGCTCCGATTCCGAAAATTATTTATTGATGCTTAAATCCACAGTATACAGGGTGTGAAGCCGTCTACGGATATCCTAAGCTGAATGTGCCTGTTCTTGTCAGATCGCAGACTGCTGCCCGGCAAGTACGGGCATGGGAGACTGGCTGGCAATTCAAGGTGCTATTGATATTTTGATCTGTTGCCGCCTTCCTCTCCGATTAAAAAAAATATTTATTGATGCTTAAATCCACAGTATAAAAAGCATGAAGCTGTCAATGGCCATCCTAAGCTGAACACGCCTGCTCTCGTCAGATCGCAGACTGGTACAGATCTTAGGGCCCGGTAAGTATCGGCATGGGACACTGGCTGGGAATCCCGGCTGCCATTCTCATTTTGCTCTGTTGCCGCCTTCCGTTCCGATTCCGAAAAGGATTTATTGATGCCTAAATGCACAGTATAAAGGGCGAGAAGCTGTCAACGGCCATCCTAAGCTGAACGCGCCTGCTCTCGTCAGGTCGCAGACTGCTACCCAGCTTAGGGCCCGGTAAGTACCGGCATGGGAGACTGGCTGGGAATCCCGAGTGCAGTTGACATTTTGCTCTGTTGCCGCCTTCCGCTCCGATTCCGAAAAAGATTTATTGATGCTTAAATGCACAGTATAAAAAGCATGAAGCTGTCAATGGCCATCCTAAGCTGAACGCGCCTGCTCTCGTCAGATCGCAGACTGCTACCCAGCTTAGGGCCCGGTAAGTACCGGCATGGGACACTGGCTGGGAATCCCGGGTGCCGTTGTTATTTTGCTCTGTTGCCGCCTTCCGTTCCGATTCGGAAAAGGATTTATTGATGCTTAAATCCACAATATACAGGGTGTGAAGCTGTCAACGGCCATCCTAAGCCTGAACGTGCCTGCTCTCCTCAGATCGCAGACTGCTGCCCAGCAGTTACCGGCAAGGGAGATTGGCTGGCAATCCAAGGTGCCATTGACATTTTGCTCTGTTGCCGCATTCCTCTCCGATTAATAAAAATATTTATTGATGCTTAAATCCACAATATACAAGGCGTGAAGCTGTCAACGGCCATCCTAAGCTGAACGCGCCTGCTCTCGTCTGATCGCAGACTGCTACCCAGCTTAGGGCCTGGTAAGTACCAGCATGGGAGACTGGCTTGGAATCCCGGGTGCAGTTGACATTTTAATCTGTTGCCGCCTTACGCTCCGATTCGGAAAAGGCTTTATTGATGCTTAAATGCACAGTATAAAGGGCGAGAAGCTGTCAACCGCCATCCTAAGCTGAACGCGCCTGCTCTCGTCAGATCGCAGACTGCTATCCAGCTTAGGGCCCGGTAAGTACCAGCATGGGAGACTGGCTGGGAATCCCAGGTGTCGTTGACATTTTGCTCTGTTGCCGCCTTACGCTCCGATTCCGAAAAGGATTTATTGATGCTTAAATCCACAGTATACAGGGTGTGAAGTTGTCTACGGCCATCCTAAGCTGAATGTGCCTGTTCTCGTCAGATCGCAGACTGCTACACTGCTTCGGGCCTGATAAGTACCAGCATGGGAGACTGGCTGGGAATCCCGGGTGCAGTTGACATTTTGCTCTGTTTCTGCTCCGATTCCGAAAATTATTTATTGATGCTTAAATCCACAGTATACAAAGGGTGAAGCTGTCAACGGCCATCCTAAGCTGAACGCACCTGCTCTCGTCAGATTGCAGACTGCTACCCAGCTTAGGGCCTGGTAAGTACCAGCATGGGAGACTGGCTGGGAATCCCGGGTGCAGTTGACATTTTAATCTGTTGCCGCCTTCCGCTCCGATTCCGAAAAGAATTTATTCATGCTTAAATCCACAGTATACAAGGTGTGAAGCTGTCGACAGCCATCCTAAACTTAACGCGCCTGCTCTCGTTAGATCGCAGACTGGTACAGATCTTAGGGCCCGGTAAGTACCGGCATGGGACACTGGCTGGGAATCACGGCTGCCGCTGACATTTTGCTCTGTTGCAGCCTTCCGTTCCGATTCCGAAAAGGATTTATTGATGCTTAAATGCACAGTATACAAAGTGTGAAGCTGTCAACGGCCATCCTAAGCTGAACGCGCCTGCTCTCGTCAGATCGCAGACTGCTACCCAGCTTAGGGCCTGGTAAGTACCAGCATGGGAGACTGGCTGGGAATCCCGGGTGCAGTTGACATTTTAATCTGTTGCCGCCTTCCGCTCCGATTCGGAAAAGGATTTATTGATGCTTAAATGCACAGTATAAAGGGCATGAAGCTGTTAATGGCCATCCTAAGCTGAACGCGCCTGCTCTCGTCAGATCGCAGACTGCTACCCAGCTTAGGGCCCGGTAAGTACCAGCATGGGAGACTGGCTGGGAATCTCAGGTGTTGTTGACATTTTGCTCTGTAGCTCTGTAGACATTTTGCTCCGAATCCAAAAAGGATTTATTGATGCTTAAATCCACAATATACAGGGTGTGAAGCCGTCTACGGCTATCCTAAGCTGAATGCACCTGTTCTTGTCAGATCGCAGACTGCTGCCCGGCAAGTACGGGCATGGGAGACTGGCTGGCAATCCAAGGTGCTATTGACATTTTGATCTGTTGCCGCCTTACTCTCCGATTAAAAAAAATATTTATTGATGCTTAAATCCACAGTATACAAGGTGTGAAGCTGTCGACGGCCATCCTAAGCTGAACGCGCCTGCTCTTGTCAGATTGCAGACTGCTTCCCAGCTTAGGGCCCGGTAAGTACTGGCATGGGAGACTGGCTGGGAATCCCGGGTGCAGTTGACATTTTGCTCTATTGCTGCCTTCCGCTCCGATTCCGAAAAGAATTTATTGATGCTTAAATCCACAGTATACAAGGTGTGAAGCTGTCGACGGCCATCCTAAGCTCAACGCGCCTGCTCTCGTCAGATCGCAGACTGGTACAGATCTTAGGGCCCGGTAAGTACCGGCATGGGACACTGGCTGGGAATCCCGGCTGCCGTTGACATTTTGCTCTGTTGCCGCCTTCCGTTCCGTTCCGATTCCGAAAAGGATTTATTGATGCCTAAATGCACAGTATAAAGGGCGAGAAGCTGTCAACGGCCATCCTAAGCTGAACGCGCCTGCTCTCGTCAGATCGCAGACTGCTACCCAGCTTAGGGCCCAGTAAGTACCAGCATGGGAGACTGGCTGGGAATCCCAGGTGCAGTTGACATTTTGCTCTGTTGCCGCCTTCCGTTCCGATTCCGAAAAGGATATATTGATGCTTAAATGCACAATATAAAAATCAAGAAGCTGTCAACGGCCATCCTAAGCTGAACGCGCCTGCTCTCGTCAGATCGCAGACTGCTACCCAGCTTAGGGCCTGGAAAGTACCAGCATGGGAGACTGGCTGGGAATCCCGGGTGCAGTTGACATTTTAATCTGTTGCCGCCTTCCGCTTCGATTCGGAAAATTATTTATTGATGCTTAAATCCACAATATAAAGGGGGTGAAGCTGTCAACGGCCATCCTAAGCTGAACGCGCCTGCTCTCGTCAGATCGCAGACTGATACCCAGCTTAGGGCCTGGTAAGTACCAGCATGGGAGACTGGCTGGGAATCCCAGGTGTCGTTGACATTTTGCTCTGTTGCCACCTTACGCTCCGATTCCGAAAAGGATTTATTGATGCTTAAATCCACAGTATACAGGGTGTGAAGATGTCTATGGCCATCCTAAGCTGAATGCGCCTGTTCTCGTCAGATCGCAGACTGCTACCCAGCGTCGGGCCTGGTAAGTACCAGCATGGGAGACTGGCTGGGAATCCCGGGTGCAGTTGCCATTTTGCTCTGTTTCTGCTCCGATTCCGAAAATTATTTATTGATGCTTAAATCCACAGTATACAAAGTGTGAAGCTGTCAACGGCCATCCTAAGCTGAACGCGCCTGCTCTCGTCAGATCGCAGACTGCTACCCAGCTTAGGGCCTGGTAAGTACCAGCCTGGGAGACTGGCTGGGAATCCCAGGTGCAGTTGACATTTTAATCTGTTGCCGCCTTCCGCTCCGATTCGGAAAAGGATTTATTGATGCTTAAATGCACAGTATGAAGGGCGTGAAGCTGTCAACGGCCATCCTAAGCTGAACGCGCCTGCTCTCGTCAGATCGCAGACTGCTACCCAGCTTAGGGCCCGGTGAGTACCAGCATGGGAGACTGGATGGGAATCTCAGGTGTTGTTGACATTTTGCTCTGTAGCTCTGTAGACATTTTGCTCCGATTCCGAAAATGATTTATTGATGCTTAAATCCACAGTATACAGGGTGTGAAGCCGTCTACGGCTATCCTAAGCTGAATGTGCCTGTTCTTGTCAGATCGCAGACTGCTGCCCGGCAAGTACGGGCATGGGAGACTGGCTGGCAATCCAAGGTGCTATTGACATTTTGCTCTGTTGCCGCCTTCCTCTCCGATTAAAAAAAATATTTATTGATGCTTAAATCCACAGTATACAGGGCGTGAAGATGTCAACGGCCATCCTAAGCTGAACGCGCCTGCTCTCGTCAGATCGCAGACTGCTACCCAGCTTAGGGCCTGGAAAGTACCAGCATGGGAGACTGGCTGGGAATCCCGGGTGCAGTTGACATTTTAATCTGTTGCCGCCTTCCGCTTCGATTCGGAAAATTATTTATTGATGCTTAAATCCACAATATAAAGGGGGTGAAGCTGTCAACGGCCATCCTAAGCTGAACGCGCCTGCTCTCGTCAGATCGCAGACTGATACCCAGCTTAGGGCCTGGTAAGTACCAGCATGGGAGACTGGCTGGGAATCCCAGGTGTCGTTGACATTTTGCTCTGTTGCCACCTTACGCTCCGATTCCGAAAAGGATTTATTGATGCTTAAATCCACAGTATACAGGGTGTGAAGATGTCTATGGCCATCCTAAGCTGAATGCGCCTGTTCTCGTCAGATCGCAGACTGCTACCCAGCGTCGGGCCTGGTAAGTACCAGCATGGGAGACTGGCTGGGAATCCCGGGTGCAGTTGCCATTTTGCTCTGTTTCTGCTCCGATTCCGAAAATTATTTATTGATGCTTAAATCCACAGTATACAAAGTGTGAAGCTGTCAACGGCCATCCTAAGCTGAACGCGCCTGCTCTCGTCAGATCGCAGACTGCTACCCAGCTTAGGGCCTGGTAAGTACCAGCCTGGGAGACTGGCTGGGAATCCCAGGTGCAGTTGACATTTTAATCTGTTGCCGCCTTCCGCTCCGATTCGGAAAAGGATTTATTGATGCTTAAATGCACAGTATGAAGGGCGTGAAGCTGTCAACGGCCATCCTAAGCTGAACGCGCCTGCTCTCGTCAGATCGCAGACTGCTACCCAGCTTAGGGCCCGGTGAGTACCAGCATGGGAGACTGGATGGGAATCTCAGGTGTTGTTGACATTTTGCTCTGTAGCTCTGTAGACATTTTGCTCCGATTCCGAAAAGGATTTATTGATGCTTAAATCCACAGTATACAGGGTGTGAAGCCGTCTACGGCTATCCTAAGCTGAATGTGCCTGTTCTTGTCAGATCGCAGACTGCTGCCCGGCAAGTACGGGCATGGGAGACTGGCTGGCAATCCAAGGTGCTATTGACATTTTGCTCTGTTGCCGCCTTCCTCTCCGATTAAAAAAAATATTTATTGATGCTTAAATCCACAGTATACAGGGCGTGAAGATGTCAACGGCCATCCTAAGCTGAACGCGCCTGCTCTCGTCAGACCGCAGACTGCTACGCAGCTTAGGGCCCAGTAAGTACCGGTATTGGAGACTGGCTGGGAATCCCGGGTGCAGTTGACATTTTGCTCTGTTGCCGCCTTCTGTTCCGATTCCGAAAAGGATTTATTGATGCTTAAATGCACAGTATAAAAAGCATGAAGCTGTCAATGGCCATCCTAAGCTGAGCGCGCCTGCTCTCGTCAGATCGCAAACTGCTACCCAGCTTAGGGCCCGGTAAGTACTGGCATGGGAGACTGGCTGGGAATCCCGGTTGCCGTTGGCATTTTGCTCTATTGCTGCCTTCCGCTCGATTCCGAAAATAATTTATTGATGCTTAAATCCACAGTATACAAGGTGTGAAGCTGTCGACGGCCATCCTAAGCTTAACGCGCCTGCTCTCGTCAGATCGCAGACTGGTACAGATCTTAGGGCCCGGTAAGTACCGGCATGGGACACTGGCTGGGAATCCCGGCTGCCGTTGACATTTTGCTCTGTTGCCGCCTTCCGTTCCGATTCCGAAAAGGATTTATTGATGCTTAAATGCACAGTATAAAGGGCGTGAAGCTGTTAACGGCCATCCTAAGCTGAACGCGCCTGCTCTCGTCAGATCGCAGACTGCTATCCAGCTTAGGGCCCGGTAAGTACCAGCATGGGAGACTGGCTGGGAATCTCAGGTGTTGTTGACATTTTGCTCTGTAGCTCTGTAGACATTTTGCTCCGATTCCGAAAAGGATTTATTGATGCTTAAATCCACAATATACAGGGTGTGAAGCCGTCTACGGCTATCCTAAGCTGAATGCGCCTGTTCTTGTCAGATCGCAGACTGCTGCCCGGCAAGTACGGGCATGGGAGACTGGCTGGCAATCCAAGGTGCTATTGACATTTTGATCTGTTGCCGCCTTCCTCTCCGATTAAAAAAAATATTTATTGATGCTTAAATCCACAGTATACAAGGCGTGAAGATGTCAACGGCCATCCTAAGCTGAACGCGCCTGCTCTTGTCAGATCGCAGTCTGCTACCCAGCTTAGGACCCGGTAAGTACTGGCATGGGAGACTGGCTGGGAATCCCGGTTGCCGTTGACATTTTGCTCTATTGCTGCCTTCCGCTCCGATTCCGAAAAGAATTTATTGATGCTTAAATCCACAGTATACAAGGTGTGAAGCTGTCGACGGCCATCCTAAGCTTAACGCGCCTGCTCTCGTCAGATCGCAGACTGGTACAGATCTTAGGGCCCGGTAAGTACCGGCATGGGACACTGGCTGGGAATCCCGGCTGCCGTTGACATTTTGCTCTGTTGCCGCCTTCCGTTCTGATTCCAAAAAGGATTTATTGATGCTTAAATGCACAGTATACAAAGTGTGAAACTGTAAACGGCCATCCTAAGCTGAATGCGCCTGTTCTCGTCAGATCGCAGACTGCTACCCAGCTTCGGGCCTCGTAAGTACCAGCATGGGAGACTGGCTGGGAATCCCGGGTGCAGTTGACATTTTACTCTGTTTCTGCTCCGATTCCGAAAATTATTTATTGATGCTTAAATCCACAGTATACAAAGTGTGAAGCTGTCAATGGCCATCCTAAGCTGAACGCGCCTGCTCTCATCATATCGCAGACTGCTAATAAGCTTAGGGCCCGGTAAGTACCAGCATGGGAGACTGGCTGGGAATCCCAGGTGTCGTTGACATTTTGCTCTGTTGCCGCCTTACGCTCCGATTCCGAAAAGGATTTATTGATGCTTAAATCCACAGTATATAGGGCGTGAAGCTGTCAACGGCCATCCTAAGCTGAACACGCCTGCTCTCGTCAGATTGCAGACTGTAACCCAGCTTAGGGCCCGGTAAGTACCAGCATGGGAGACTGGCTGGGAATCTCAGGTGTTGTTGACATTTTGCTCTGTAGCTCTGTAGACATTTTGCTCCGATTCCGAAAAGGATTTATTGATGCTTAAATCCACAGTATACAGGGTGTGAAGCCGTCTACGGCTATCCTAAGCTGAATGCGCCTGTTCTTGTCAGATCGCAGACTGCTGCCCGGCAAGTACGGGCATGGGAGACTGGCTGGCAATCCAAGGTGCTATTGACATTTTGCTCTGTTGCCGCCTTCCTCTCCGATTAAAAAAAATATTTACTGATGCTTAAATCCACAGTATACATGGCGTGAACATGTCAACGGCCATCCTAAGCTGAACGTGTGAGATCCTAAGCTGCTCTCGTCAGATCGCAGACTGCTACGCAGCTTAGGGCCCAGTAAGTACCGGCATGGGAGACTGGCTGGGAATCCCAGGTGCAGTTGACATTTTGCTCTGTTGCCGCCTTCCGTTCCTATTCCGAAAAGGATTTATTGATGCTTAAATGCACAGTATAAAAAGCATGAAGCTGTCAATGGCCATCCTAAGCTGAACGCGCCTGCTCTCGTCAGATCGCAGACTGCTACCCAGCTTAGGGCCCGGTAAGTATTGGCATGGGAGACTGGCTGGGAATCCCGGGTGCCGTTGACATTTTGCTCTATTGCTGCCTTCCGCTCCGATTCCGAAAATAATTTATTGATGCTTAAATCCACAGTATACAAGGTGTGAAGCTGTCGACGGCCATCCTAAGCTTAACGCGCCTGCTCTCGTCAGATCGCAGACTGGTACAGATCTTAGGGCCCGGTAAGTACCGGCATGGGACACTGGCTGGGAATCCCGGCTGCCGTTGACATTTTGCTCTGTTGCCGCCTTCCGTTCCGATTCCGAAAAGAATTTATTGATGCTTAAATGCACAGTATAAAGGGCGAGAAGCTGTCAACCGCCATCCTAAGCTGAACGCGCCTGCTCTCGTCAGATTGCAGACTGCTACCCAGCTTAGGGCCCGGTAAGTACCAGCATGGGAGACTGGCTGGGAATCCCAGGTGTCGTTGACATTTTGTTCTGTTGCCGCCTTCCGCTCCGATTCCGAAAAGGATTTATTGATGCTTAAATCCACAGTATACAGGGTGTGAAGATGTCTACGGCCATCCTAAGCTGAATGCGCCTGTTCTCGTCAGATCGCAGACTGCTACCCAGCTTCGGGCCTGGTAAGTACCAGCATGGGAGACTGGCTGGGAATCCCGGGTGCAGTTGACATTTTGCTCTGTTTCTGCTCC
The DNA here is from genome assembly GCF_029499605.1 of Hyla sarda. Taxonomy (NCBI): domain Eukaryota; kingdom Metazoa; phylum Chordata; class Amphibia; order Anura; family Hylidae; genus Hyla; species Hyla sarda. The sequence continues at coordinate 256,970,947 of NC_079189.1, forward strand.
GATTCCGAAAATTATTTATTGATGCTTAAATCCACAGTATACAAAGTGTGAAGCTGTCAACGGCCATCCTAAGCTGAACGCGCCTGCTCTTGTCAGATCACAGACTGCTACCCAGCTTAGGGCCCGGTAAGTACCAGCATGGGAGAAAGCTGGGAATCCCAGGTGTTGTTGACATTTTGCTCTGTAGCCGCCTTCCGCTTCGATTCCGAAAAGGATTTATTGATGCTTAAATCCACAGTATACAGGGTGTGAAGCCGTCTACGGATATCCTAAGCTGAATGTGCCTGTTCTTGTCAGATCGCAGACTGCTGCCCGGCAAGTACGGGCATGGGAGACTGGCTGGCAATCCAAGGTGCTATTGATATTTTGATCTGTTGCCGCCTTCCTCTCCGATTAAAAAAAATATTTATTGATGCTTAAATCCACAGTATAAAAAGCATGAAGCTGTCAATGGCCATCCTAAGCTGAACACGCCTGCTCTCGTCAGATCGCAGACTGGTACAGATCTTAGGGCCCGGTAAGTACCGGCATGGGACACTGGCTGGGAATCCCGGCTGCCGTTGACATTTTGCTCTGTTGCCGCCTTCCGTTCCAATTCCGAAAAGGATTTATTGATGCTTAAATGCACAGTATACAAAGTGTGAAGCTGTCAACCGCCATCCTAAGCTGAACGCGCCTGCTCTCGTCAGATCGCAGACTGCTACCCTGCTTAGGGCCCGGTAAGTACCAGCATGGGAGACTGGCTGGGAATCTCAGGTGTTGTTGACATTTTGCTCTGTAGCTCTGTAGAGATTTTGCTCCGATTCCGAAAAGGATTTATTGATGCTTAAATCCACAGTGTACAGGTTGTGAAGATGTCTACGGCCATCCTAAGCTGAATGCGCCTGTTCTCGTCAGATCGCAGACTGCTACCCAGCTTCGTGCCTGGTAAGTACCAGCATGGGAGACTGACTGGGAATCCTGGGTGCAGTTGACATTTTGCTCCGATTCCGAATTTTTTTTATTGATGCTTAAATCCACAGTATACAAAGTGTGAAGCTGTCAACGGCCATCCTAAGCTGAGCGCGCCTGCTCTTGTTAGATCGCAGACTGCTACCCAGCTTAGGGCCTGGTAAGTACCAGCATGGGAGACTGGCTGGGAATCCCAGTTGCAGTTGACATTTTAATCTGTTGCCGCCTTCCGCTCCGATTCGGAAAATGATTTATTGATGCTTAAATCCACAATATACAGGGTGTGAAGCTGTCAACGGCCATCCTAAGCCTGAACGTGCCTGCTCTCCTCAGATCGCAGACTGCTGCCCGGCAGTTGCATGGGAGACTGGCTGGCAATCCAAGGTGCCATTGACATTTTGCTCTGTTGCCGCCTTCCTCTCCGATTAATAAAAATATTTATTGATGCTTAAATCCACAATATACAAGGCGTGAAGATGTCAACGGCCATCCTAAGTTGAACACGTCTGCTCTCGTCAGATCGCAGACTGCTACCCAGCTTAGGGCCCATTAAGTACCATCATGGGAGACTGGCTGGGAATCCCGGGTGCAGTTGACATTTTGCTCTGTTGCCGCCTTCCGTTCCGATTCCGAAAAGGATTTATTGATGCTTAAATGCACAGTATAAAAAGCAACAAGCTGTCAATGGCCATCCTAAGCTAAACGCGCCTGCTCTCGTCAGATCGCAGACTGCTACCCAGCTTAGGGCCCGGTAAGTACTGGCATGGGAGACTGGCTGGGAATCCCGGTTGCCATTGCCATTTTGCTCTATTGCTGCCTTCCGCTCCGATTCCGAAAAGAATTTATTGATGCTTAAATCCACAGTATACAAGGTGTGAAGCTGTCGTCGGCCATCCTAAGCTGAACGCGCCTGCTCTCGTCAGATCGCAGACTGCTACCCAGCTTAGGGCCCGGTAAGTCCCAGCATGGGAGACTGGCTGGGAATCCCAGGTGTTGTTGACATTTTGCTCTGTAGCCGCCTTCCGCTCCGATTCCGAAAAGGATTTATTGATGCTTAAATCCACAGTATACAGGGTGTGAAGCCGTCTACGGCTATCCTAAGCTGAATGTGCCTGTTCTTGTCAGATCGCAGACTGCTGCCCGGCAAGTACGGGCATGGGAGACTGGCTGGCAATCCAAGGTGCTATTAACATTTTGCTCTGTTGCCGCCTTCCTCTCCGATTCCGAAAAGGATTTATTGATGCTTAAATGCACAGTATAAAAAGCATGAAGCTGTCAATGGCCGTCCTAAGCTGAACGCGTCTGCTCTTGTCAGATCGCAGACTGCTACCCAGCTTAGGGCCCGGTAAGTACTGGCATGGGAGACTGGCTGGGAATCCCGTGTGCCGTTGACATTTTGCTCTATTGCTGCCTTCCGCTCCGATTCCGAAAAGAATTTATTGATGCTTAAATCCACAGTATACAAGGTGTGAAGCTGTCGACGGCCATCCTAAGCTTAACGCGCCTGCTCTTGTCAGATCGCAGACTGGTACAGATCTTAGGGCCCGGTAAGTACCGGCATGGGACACTGGCTGGGAATCCTGGCTGCCGTTGACATTTTGCTCTGTTGCCGCCTTCCTTTTCCGATTCCGAAAAGGATTTATTGATGCTTAAATGCACAGTATAAAGGGCGAAAAGCTGTCAACGGCCATCCTAAACTGAACGTGCCTGCTCTCGTCAGATCGCAGACTGCTACCCAGCTTAGGGCCCGATAAGTACCAGCATGGGGGACTGGCTGGGAATCCCAGGTGTCGTTGACATTTTGCTCTGTTGCCGCCTTACGCTCCGATTCCGAAAAGGATTTATTGATGCTTAAATGCACAGTATAATAATAACGAAGCTGTCAATGGCCATCCTAAGCTGAATGCGCCTGTTCTTGTCAGATCGCAGACTGCTGCCCGGCAAGTACGGGCATGGGAGACTGGCTGGCAATCCAAGGTGCTATTAACATTTTGATCTGTTGCCCCCTTCCTCTCCGATTAAAAATTTTTTTTATTGATGCTTAAATAAACAGTATACAAGGCGTGAAGATGTCAACGGCCATCCTAAGCTGAACGCGCCTGCTCTCGTCAGATCGCAGACTGCTACCCAGCTTAGGGCCCGGTAAGTACTGGCATGGGAGACTGGCTGGGAATCCCGGGTGCCGTTGACATTTTGCTCTATTGCTGCCTTCCGCTCCGATTCAGAAAATAATTTATTGATGCTTAAATCCACAGTATACAAGGTGTGAAGCTGTCGACGGCCATCCTAAGCTTAACGCGCCTGCTCTCGTTAGATCGCAGACTGGTACAGATCTTAGGGCCCGGTAAGTACCGGCATGGGACACTGGCTGGGAATCCCGGCTGCCATTGACATTTTGCTCTGTTGCCGCCTTCCGTTCCGATTCCGAAAAGGATTTATTGATGCCTAAATGCACAGTATAAAGGGCAAGAAGCTGTCAACGGCCATCCTAAGCTGAACGCGCCTGCCCTCGTCAGGTCGCAGACTGCTACCCAGCTTAGGGCCCGGTAAGTACCGGCATGGGAGACTGGCTGGGAATCCCGAGTGCAGTTGACATTTTGCTCTGTTGTCGCCTTCCGCTCCGATTCCGAAAAGGATTTATTGATGCTTAAATGCACAGTATAAAAAGCATGAAGCTGTCAATGGCCATCCTAAGCTGAACGCGCCTGCTCTCGTCAGATCGCAGACTGCTACCCAGCTTAGGGCCCGGTAAGTACTGGCATGGGAGACTGGCTGGTAATCCCGGTTGACATTTAGCTCTATTGCTGCCTTGCTCCGATTCCGAAAAGAATTTATTGATGCTTAAATCCACAGTATACAAGGTGTGAAGCTGTCGACGGCCATCCTAAGCTTAACGTGCCTGCTCTCGTCAGATCGCAGACTGGTACAGATCTTAGGGCCCGGTAAGTACCGGCATGGGACACTGGCTGGGAATCCCGGCTGCCGTTGACATTTTGCTCTGTTGCCGCCTTCCGTTCCGATTCGGAAAAGGATTTATTGATGCTTAAATCCACAATATACAGGGTGTGAAGCTGTCAACGGCCATTCTAAGCCTGAACGTGCCTGCTCTCCTCAGATCGCAGACTGCTGCCCAGCAGTTACCGGCAAGGGAAATTGGCTGGCAATCCAAGGTGCCTTTGACATTTTGCTCTGTTGCCGCCTTCCTCTCCGATTAATAAAAATATTTATTGATGCTTAAATCCACAATATACAAGGCGTGAAGCTGTCAACGGCCATCCTAAGCTGAACGCGCCTGCTCTCGTCAGATCGCAGACTGCTACCCAGCTTAGGGCCCGGTAAGTACCAGCATGGGAGACTGGCTGGGAATCCCGGGTGCAGTTGACATTTTAATCTGTTGCCGCCTTACGCTCCGATTCGGAAAAGGATTTATTGATGCTTAAATGCACAGTATAAAGGGCGAGAAGCTGTCAACCGCCATCCTAAGCTGAACGCGCCTGCTCTCGTCAGATCGCAGACTGATACCCAGCTTAGGGCCCGGTAAGTACCAGCATGGGAGACTGGCTGGGAATCCCAGGTGTCATTGACATTTTGCTCTGTTGCCGCCTTACGCTCCGATTCCGAAAAGGATTTATTGATGCTTAAATCCACAGTATACAGGGTGTGAAGTTGTCTACGGCCATCCTAAGCTGAATGTGCCTGTTCTCGTCAGATCGCAGACTGCTACCCTGCTTCGGGCCTGATAAGTACCAGCATGGGAGACTGGCTGGGAATCCCGGGTGCAGTTGACATTTTGCTCTGTTTCTGCTCCGATTCCGAAAATTATTTATTGATGCTTAAATCCACAGTATACAAAGTGTGAAGCTGTCAACGGCCATCCTAAGCTGAACGCACCTGCTCTCGTCAGATCGCAGACTGCTACCCAGCTTAGGGCCTGGTAAGTACCAGCATGGGAGACTGGCTGGGAATCCCGGGTACAGTTGACATTTTAATCTGTTGCCGCCTTCCGCTCCGATTCCGTAAAGAATTTATTGATGCTTAAATCCACAGTATACAAGCTGTGAAGCTGTCGACGGCCATCCTAAACTTAACGCGCCTGCTCTCGTCAGATCGCAGACTGGTACAGATCTTAGGGCCCGGTAAGTACCGGCATGGGACACTGGCTGGGAATCCCGGCTGCCGCTGACATTTTGCTCTGTTGCCGCCTTCCGTTCCGATTCCGAAAAGGATTTATTGATGCTTAAATGCACAGTATACAAAGTGTGAAGCTGTCAACGGCCATCCTAAGCTGAACTCGCCTGCTCTCGTCAGATCGCAGACTGTTACCCAGCTTAGGGCCTGGTAAGTACCAGCATGGGAGACTGGCTGGGAATCCCGGGTGCAGTATACATTTTAATCTGTTGCCGCCTTCCGCTCCGATTCGGAAAAGGATTTATTGATGCTTAAATGCACAGTATAAAGGGCATGAAGCTGTTAATGGCCATCCTAAGCTGAACGCGCCTGCTCTCGTCAGATCGCAGACTGCTACCCAGCTTAGGGCCTGGTAAGTACCAGCATGGGAGACTGGCTGGGAATCTCAGGTGTTGTTGACATTTTGCTCTGTAGCTCTGTAGACATTTTGCTCCGAATCCAAAAAGGATTTATTGATGCTTAAATCCACAATATACAGGGTGTGAAGCCGTCTACGGCTATCCTACGCTGAATGCGCCTGTTCTTGTTAGATCGCAGACTGCTGCCCGGCAAGTACGGGCATGGGAGACTGGCTGGCAATCCAAGGTGCTATTGACATTTTGATCTGTTGCCGCCTTACTCTCCGATTAAAAAAAATATTTATTGATGCTTAAATCCACAGTATACAAGGTGTGAAGCTGTCGACGGCCATCCTAAGCTCAACGCGCCTGCTCTCGTCAGATCGCAGACTGGTACAGATCTTAGGGCCCGGTAAGTACCGGCATGGGACACTGGCTGGGAATCCCGGCTGCCGTTGACATTTTGCTCTGTTGCCGCCTTCCGTTCCGTTCCGATTCCAAAAAGAATTTATTGATGCCTAAATGCACAGTATAAAGGGCGAGAAGCTGTCAACGGCCATCCTACGCTGAACGCGCCTGCTCTCGTCAGATCGCAGACTGCTGCCCAGCTTAGGGCCCGGTAAGTACCAGCATGGGAGACTGGCTGGGAATCCCAGGTGCAGTTGACATTTTGCTCTGTTGCCGCCTTCCGTTCCGATTCCGAAAAGGATATATTGATGCTTAAATGCACAATATAAAATTCAAGAAGCTGTCAACGGCCATCCTAAGCTGAACGCGCCTGCTCTCGTCAGATCGCAGACTGCTACCCAGCTTAGGGCCTGGTAAGTACCAGCATGGGAGACTGGCTGGGAATCCCGGGTGCAGTTTACATTTTAATCTGTTGCCGCCTTCCGCTTCGATTCGGAAAATTATTTATTGATGCTTAAATCCACAATATAAAGGGGGTGAAGCTGTCAACGGCCATCCTAAGCTGAACGCGCCTGCTCTCGTCAGATCGCAGACTGATACCCAGCTTAGGGCCTGGTAAGTACCAGCATGGGAGACTGGCTGGGAATCCCAGGTGTCGTTGACATTTTGCTCTGTTGCCACCTTACGCTCCGATTCCGAAAAGGATTTATTGATGCTTAAATCCACAGTATACAGGGTGTGAAGATGTCTATGGCCATCCTAAGCTGAATGCGCCTGTTCTCGTCAGATCGCAGACTGCTACCCAGCGTCGGGCCTGGTAAGTACCAGCATGGGAGACTGGCTGGGAATCCCGGGTGCAGTTGCCATTTTGCTCTGTTTCTGCTCCGATTCCGAAAATTATTTATTGATGCTTAAATCCACAGTATACAAAGTGTGAAGCTGTCAACGGCCATCCTAAGCTGAACGCGCCTGCTCTCGTCAGATCGCAGACTGCTACCCAGCTTAGGGCCTGGTAAGTACCAGCATGGGAGACTGGCTGGGAATCCCGGGTGCAGTTGACATTTTAATCTGTTGCCGCCTTCCGTTCCGATTCTGAAAAGGATTTATTGATGCTTAAATGCACAGTATACAGGGTGTGAAGCTGTCAACGGCCATCCTAAGCCTGAACGTGCCTGCTCTCCTCAGACCGCAGACTACTGCCCGGCATGGGAGACTGGCTGGCAATTCAAGGTGCCATTGACATTTTGCTCTGTTGCCGCCTTCCTCTCCGATTAATAAAAATATTTATTGATGCTTAAATTCACAATATACAAGGCTTGAAGATGTCAACAGCCATCCTAAGCTGAACCCGCCTGCTCTCGTCAGATCGCAGACTGCTACCCAGCTTAGGGCCCAGTAAGTACCGGCATGGGAGACTGGCTGGGAATCCCGGGTGCAGTTGACATTATGCTCTGTTGCCGCCTTCCGTTCCGATTCCGAAAAGGATTTATTGATGCTTAAATGCACAGTATAAAAAGCATGAAGCTGTCAATGGCCATCCTAGGCTGAACGCGCCTGCTCTCGTCAGATCGCAGACTGCTACCCAGCTTAGGGCCCAGTAAGTACCGGCATGGGAGACTGGCTGGGAATCCCGGGTGCAGTTGACATTTTGCTCTGTTGCCGTCTTCCGTTCCGATTCCGAAAAGGATGTATTGATGCTTAAATGCACAGTATAAAAATCATGAAGCTGTCAATGGCCTTCCTAAGCTGATCGCGCCTGCTTTCGTCAGATCGCAGACTGCTACCTAGCTTAGGGCCCGGTAAGTACTGGCATGGGAGACTGGCTGGGAATCCTGGTTGCTGTTGACATTTTGCTCTATTGCTGCCTTCCGCTCCGATTCCGAAAATAATTTATTGATGCTTAAATCCACAGTATACAAGGTGTGAAGCTGTCGACGGCCATCCTAAGCTTAACGCGCCTGCTCTCGTCAGATCGCACACTGGTACAGATCTTAGGGCCCGGTAAGTACCGGCATGGGACACTGGCTGGGAATCCCGGCTGCCGTTGACATTTTGCTCTGTTGCCGCCTTCCGTTCCGATTCCGAAAAGGATTTATTGATGCTTAAATCCACAATACACAGGGTGTGAAGCTGTCAACGGCCATCCTAAGCCTGAACGTGCCTGCTCTCCTCAGATCGCAGACTACTGCCTGGCAGTTACCGGCATGGGAGACTGGCTGGCAATCCAAGGTGCCATTGACATTTTGCTCTGTTGCCGCCTTCCTCTCCGATTAATAAAAATATTTATTGATGCTTAAATTCACAATATACAAGGCGTGAAGATGTCAACGGCCATCCTAAGCTGAACGCGCCTGCTCTCGTCAGATCGCAGACTGCTACCCAGCTTAGGGCCCAGTACGTACCGGCATGGGAGACTGGCTGGGAATCCCGGGTGCAGTTGACATTATGCTCTGTTGCCGCCTTCCGTTCTGATTCCGAAAAGGATTTATTGATGCTTAAATGCACAGTATAAAAAGCATGAAGCTGTCAATGGCCATCCTAAGCTGAACGCGCCTGCTCTCGTCAGATCGCGGACTGCTACCCAGCTTAGGGCCCAGTAAGTACCGGCATGGGAGACTGGCTGGGAATCCCGGGTGCAGTTGACATTTTGCTCTGTTGCCGCCTTCCGTTCCGATTCCGAAAAGGATTTATTGATGCTTAAATGCACAGTATACAGGGTGTGAAGCTGTCAACGGCCATCCTAAGCTGAATGCGCCTGCCCTCGTCAGATCGCAGACTGATACCCAGCTTAGGGCCTGGTAAGTACCAGCATGGTAGACTGGCTGGAATCCCGGGTGCAGTTGACATTTTAATCTGTTGCCGCCTTCCGCTCTGATTCGGAAAAGGATTTATTGATGCTTAAATCCACAATATACAGGGTGTGAAGCTGTCAACGGCCATCCTAAGCTGAACGTGTCTGCTCTCCTCAGATCGCAGACTGCTGCCCGGCATATACCGGCGTGGGAGACTGGCTGGCAATCCAAGGTGCCATTGACATTTTGCTCTGTTGCCGCCTTCCTCTCCGATTAATAAAAATATTTATTGATGCTTAAATCCACAGTATACAAAGTGTGAAGCTGTCAACGGCCATCCTAAGCTGAACGCACCTGCTCTTGTCAGATCGCAGACTGCTACCCAGCTTAGGGCCTGGTAAGTACCAGCATGGGAGACTGGCTGGGAATCCCGGGTGCAGTTGACATTTTAATCTGTTGCCGCCTTCCGCTCCGATTTGGAAAAGGATTTATTGATGCTTAAATGCACAGTATAAAGGGCGTGAAGCTGTCAACGGCCATCCTAAGCTGAACGCGCCTGCTCTCGTCAGAACGCAGACTGCTACCCAGCTTAGGGCCCGGTAAGAACCAGCATGGGAGACTGGCTGGGAATCCCAGGTGTTGTTGACATTCTGCTCTGTAGCCGCCTTCCGCTCCGATTACGAAAAGGATTTATTGATGCTTAAATCCACAGTATACAGGTTGTGAAGCCGTCTACGGCTATCCTAAGCTGAATGTGCCTGTTCTTGTCAGATCGCAGACTGCTGCCCGGCAAGTACGGGCATGGGAGACTGGCTGGCAATCCAAGGTGCTATTGACATTTTGCTCTGTTGCCGCCTTCCTCTCCGATTCCGAAAAGGATATATTGATGCTTAAATGCACAATATAAAAATCAAGAAGCTGTCAACGGCCATCCTAAGCTGAACTCGCCTGCTCTCGTCAGATCGCAGACTGTTACCCAGCTTAGGGCCTGGTAAGTACCAGCATGGGAGACTGGCTGGGAATCCCGGGTGCAGTATACATTTTAATCTGTTGCCGCCTTCCGCTCCGATTCGGAAAAGGATTTATTGATGCTTAAATGCACAGTATAAAGGGCATGAAGCTGTTAATGGCCATCCTAAGCTGAACGCGCCTGCTCTCGTCAGATCGCAGACTGCTACCCAGCTTAGGGCCTGGTAAGTACCAGCATGGGAGACTGGCTGGGAATCTCAGGTGTTGTTGACATTTTGCTCTGTAGCTCTGTAGACATTTTGCTCCGAATCCAAAAAGGATTTATTGATGCTTAAATCCACAATATACAGGGTGTGAAGCCGTCTACGGCTATCCTACGCTGAATGCGCCTGTTCTTGTTAGATCGCAGACTGCTGCCCGGCAAGTACGGGCATGGGAGACTGGCTGGCAATCCAAGGTGCTATTGACATTTTGATCTGTTGCCGCCTTACTCTCCGATTAAAAAAAATATTTATTGATGCTTAAATCCACAGTATACAAGGTGTGAAGCTGTCGACGGCCATCCTAAGCTCAACGCGCCTGCTCTCGTCAGATCGCAGACTGGTACAGATCTTAGGGCCCGGTAAGTACCGGCATGGGACACTGGCTGGGAATCCCGGCTGCCGTTGACATTTTGCTCTGTTGCCGCCTTCCGTTCCGTTCCGATTCCAAAAAGAATTTATTGATGCCTAAATGCACAGTATAAAGGGCGAGAAGCTGTCAACGGCCATCCTACGCTGAACGCGCCTGCTCTCGTCAGATCGCAGACTGCTGCCCAGCTTAGGGCCCGGTAAGTACCAGCATGGGAGACTGGCTGGGAATCCCAGGTGCAGTTGACATTTTGCTCTGTTGCCGCCTTCCGTTCCGATTCCGAAAAGGATATATTGATGCTTAAATGCACAATATAAAATTCAAGAAGCTGTCAACGGCCATCCTAAGCTGAACGCGCCTGCTCTCGTCAGATCGCAGACTGCTACCCAGCTTAGGGCCTGGTAAGTACCAGCATGGGAGACTGGCTGGGAATCCCGGGTGCAGTTGACATTTTAATCTGTTGCCGCCTTCCGCTTTGATTCGGAAAATTATTTATTGATGCTTAAATCCACAATATAAAGGGGGTGAAGCTGTCAACGGCCATCCTAAGCTGAACGCGCCTGCTCTCGTCAGATCGCAGACTGATACCCAGCTTAGGGCCTGGTAAGTACCAGCATGGGAGACTGGCTGGGAATCCCAGGTGTCGTTGACATTTTGCTCTGTTGCCACCTTACGCTCCGATTCCGAAAAGGATTTATTGATGCTTAAATCCACAGTATACAGGGTGTGAAGATGTCTATGGCCATCCTAAGCTGAATGCGCCTGTTCTCGTCAGATTGCAGACTGCTACCCAGCGTCGGGCCTGGTAAGTACCAGCATGGGAGACTGGCTGGGAATCCCGGGTGCAGTTGCCATTTTGCTCTGTTTCTGCTCCGATTCCGAAAATTATTTATTGATGCTTAAATCCACAGTATACAAAGTGTGAAGCTGTCAACGGCCATCCTAAGCTGAACGCGCCTGCTCTCGTCAGATCGCAGACTGCTACCCAGCTTAGGGCCTGGTAAGTACCAGCATGGGAGACTGGCTGGGAATCCCGGGTGCAGTTGACATTTTAATCTGTTGCCGCCTTCCGTTCCGATTCTGAAAAGGATTTATTGATGCTTAAATGCACAGTATACAGGGTGTGAAGCTGTCAACGGCCATCCTAAGCCTGAACGTGCCTGCTCTCCTCAGACCGCAGACTACTGCCCGGCATGGGAGACTGGCTGGCAATTCAAGGTGCCATTGACATTTTGCTCTGTTGCCGCCTTCCTCTCCGATTAATAAAAATATTTATTGATGCTTAAATTCACAATATACAAGGCTTGAAGATGTCAACAGCCATCCTAAGCTGAACCCGCCTGCTCTCGTCAGATCGCAGACTGCTACCCAGCTTAGGGCCCAGTAAGTACCGGCATGGGAGACTGGCTGGGAATCCCGGGTGCAGTTGACATTATGCTCTGTTGCCGCCTTCCGTTCCGATTCCGAAAAGGATTTATTGATGCTTAAATGCACAGTATAAAAAGCATGAAGCTGTCAATGGCCATCCTAGGCTGAACGCGCCTGCTCTCGTCAGATCGCAGACTGCTACCCAGCTTAGGGCCCAGTAAGTACCGGCATGGGAGACTGGCTGGGAATCCCGGGTGCAGTTGACATTTTGCTCTGTTGCCGTCTTCCGTTCCGATTCCGAAAAGGATGTATTGATGCTTAAATGCACAGTATAAAAATCATGAAGCTGTCAATGGCCTTCCTAAGCTGATCGCGCCTGCTTTCGTCAGATCGCAGACTGCTACCTAGCTTAGGGCCCGGTAAGTACTGGCATGGGAGACTGGCTGGGAATCCTGGTTGCTGTTGACATTTTGCTCTATTGCTGCCTTCCGCTCCGATTCCGAAAATAATTTATTGATGCTTAAATCCACAGTATACAAGGTGTGAAGCTGTCGACGGCCATCCTAAGCTTAACGCGCCTGCTCTCGTCAGATCGCACACTGGTACAGATCTTAGGGCCCGGTAAGTACCGGCATGGGACACTGGCTGGGAATCCCGGCTGCCGTTGACATTTTGCTCTGTTGCCGCCTTCCGTTCCGATTCCGAAAAGGATTTATTGATGCTTAAATCCACAATACACAGGGTGTGAAGCTGTCAACGGCCATCCTAAGCCTGAACGTGCCTGCTCTCCTCAGATCGCAGACTACTGCCTGGCAGTTACCGGCATGGGAGACTGGCTGGCAATCCAAGGTGCCATTGACATTTTGCTCTGTTGCCGCCTTCCTCTCCGATTAATAAAAATATTTATTGATGCTTAAATTCACAATATACAAGGCGTGAAGATGTCAACGGCCATCCTAAGCTGAACGCGCCTGCTCTCGTCAGATCGCAGACTGCTACCCAGCTTAGGGCCCAGTACGTACCGGCATGGGAGACTGGCTGGGAATCCCGGGTGCAGTTGACATTATGCTCTGTTGCCGCCTTCCGTTCTGATTCCGAAAAGGATTTATTGATGCTTAAATGCACAGTATAAAAAGCATGAAGCTGTCAATGGCCATCCTAAGCTGAACGCGCCTGCTCTCGTCAGATCGCGGACTGCTACCCAGCTTAGGGCCCAGTAAGTACCGGCATGGGAGACTGGCTGGGAATCCCGGGTGCAGTTGACATTTTGCTCTGTTGCCGCCTTCCGTTCCGATTCCGAAAAGGATTTATTGATGCTTAAATGCACAGTATACAGGGTGTGAAGCTGTCAACGGCCATCCTAAGCTGAATGCGCCTGCCCTCGTCAGATCGCAGACTGATACCCAGCTTAGGGCCTGGTAAGTACCAGCATGGTAGACTGGCTGGAATCCCGGGTGCAGTTGACATTTTAATCTGTTGCCGCCTTCCGCTCTGATTCGGAAAAGAATTTATTGATGCTTAAATCCACAATATACAGGGTGTGAAGCTGTCAACGGCCATCCTAAGCTGAACGTGTCTGCTCTCCTCAGATCGCAGACTGCTGCCCGGCATATACCGGCGTGGGAGACTGGCTGGCAATCCAAGGTGCCATTGACATTTTGCTCTGTTGCCGCCTTCCTCTCCGATTAATAAAAATATTTATTGATGCTTAAATCCACAGTATACAAAGTGTGAAGCTGTCAACGGCCATCCTAAGCTGAACGCACCTGCTCTTGTCAGATCGCAGACTGCTACCCAGCTTAGGGCCTGGTAAGTACCAGCATGGGAGACTGGCTGGGAATCCCGGGTGCAGTTGACATTTTAATCTGTTGCCGCCTTCCGCTCCGATTTGGAAAAGGATTTATTGATGCTTAAATGCACAGTATAAAGGGCGTGAAGCTGTCAACGGCCATCCTAAGCTGAACGCGCCTGCTCTCGTCAGAACGCAGACTGCTACCCAGCTTAGGGCCCGGTAAGAACCAGCATGGGAGACTGGCTGGGAATCCCAGGTGTTGTTGACATTCTGCTCTGTAGCCGCCTTCCGCTCCGATTACGAAAAGGATTTATTGATGCTTAAATCCACAGTATACAGGTTGTGAAGCCGTCTACGGCTATCCTAAGCTGAATGTGCCTGTTCTTGTCAGATCGCAGACTGCTGCCCGGCAAGTACGGGCATGGGAGACTGGCTGGCAATCCAAGGTGCTATTGACATTTTGCTCTGTTGCCGCCTTCCTCTCCGATTCCGAAAAGGATATATTGATGCTTAAATGCACAATATAAAAATCAAGAAGCTGTCGACGGCCATCCTAAGCTGAACGTGCCTGCTCTCGTCAGATCGCAGACTGCTACCCAGCTTAGGGCCCGGTAAGTACCAGCATGGGAGACCGGCTGGGAATCACAGGTGTCATTGACATTTTGCTCTGTTGCCGCCTTCCGTTCCGTTCCGATTCCGAAAAGGATTTATTGATGCTTAAATGCACAGTATACAAAGTGTGAAGCTGTCAACGGCCATCCTAAGCTGAACGCGCCTGCTCTCGTCAGATCACAGACTGCTACCCAGCTTAGGGCCTGGTAAGTACCAGCATGGGAGACTGGCTGGGAATCCCGGGTGCAGTTGACATTTTAATCTGTTGCCGCCTTCCGCTTCGATTCGGAATATTATTTATTGATGCTTAAATCCACAATATAAAGGGTGTGAAGCTGTCAACGGCCATCCTAAGATGAACGTGTCTGCTCTCCTCAGATCGCAGACTGCTGCCCGGCATATACCGGCGTGGGAGACTGGCTGGCAATCCAAGGTGCCATTGACATTTTGCTCTGTTGCCGCCTTACGCTCCGATTCTGAAAAGGATTTATTGATGCTTAAATCCACAGTATACAGGGTGTGAAGATGTCTATGGCCATCCTAAGCTGAATGCGCCTGTTCTCGTCAGATCGCAGATTGCTACCCAGCTTCGGGCCTGGTAAGTACCAGCATGGGAGACTGGCTGGGAATCCCAGGTGTCGTTGACATTTTGCTCTGTTGCCGCCTTACGCTCCGATTCTGAAAAGGATTTATTGATGCTTAAATCCACAGTATACAGGGTGTGAAGATGTCTATGGCCATCCTAAGCTGAATGCGCCTGTTCTCGTCAGATCGCAGATTGCTACCCAGCTTCGGGCCTGGTAAGTACCAGCATGGGAGACTGGCTGGGAATCCCGGGTGCAGTTGCCATTTTGCTCTGTTTCTGCTCCGATTCCGAAAATTGTTTATTGATGCTTAAATCCACAGTATACAAAGTGTGAAACTGTCAATGGCCATCCTAAGCTGAACACGCTTGCTCTCGTCAGATCGCAGACTGCTACCCAGCTAAGGGCACAGTAAGTACCAGCATGGGAGACTGGCTGGGAATCCCGGGTGCAGTTGACATTTTAATCTGTTGCCCCCTTCCGCTCCGATTCCGAAAAGGATTTATTGATGCTTAAATGCACAGTATAAAAAGCATGAAGCTGTCAATGGCCATCCTAAGCTGAACGCGCCTGCTCTCGTCAGATCGCAGACTGCTCTAGCTTAGGGCCCGGTAGGTACTGGCATGGGAGACTGGCTGGGTATCCTGGGTGCCGTTGACATTTTGCTCTATTGCTACCTTCCGCTCCGATTCCGAAAATAATTTATTGATGCTTAAATCCACAGTATACAAGGTGTTAAGCTGTCGACGGCCATCCTAAGCTTAACGCGCCTGCTCTCTTCAGATCGCAGACTGGTACAGATCTTAGGGCCCGGTAAGTACCGGCATGGGAGACTGGCTGGGAATCCCGGGTGCAGTTGCCATTTTGCTCTGTTTCTGCTCCGATTCCGAAAATTATTTATTGATGCTTAAATCCACAGTATACAAAGTGTGAAACTGTCAACGGCCATCCTAAGCTGATCGCGCCTGCTCTCGTCAGATCGCAGACTGCTACCCAGCTTAGGACCTGGTAAGTACCAGCATGGGAGACTGGCTGGGAATCCCAGGTGCAGTTGACATTTTAATCTGTTGCCGCCTTCCGCTCCAATTCGGAAAAGGATTTATTGATGCTTAAATCCACAATACACAGGGTGTGAAGTTGTCAACGGCCATCCTAAGCCTGAACGTGCCTGCTCTCCTCAGATCGCAGACCACTGCCCGGCAGTTACCGGCATGGGAGACTGGCTGGCAATCCAAGGTGCCATTGACATTTTGCTCTGTTGCCGCCTTCCTCTCCGATTAATAAAAATATTTATTGATGCTTAAATTCACAATATACAAGGCGTGAAGATGTCAACGGCCATCCTAAGCTGAACGCGCCTGCTCTCGTCAGATCGCAGACTGCTACCCAGCTTAGGGCCCAGTAAGTACCGGCATGGGAGACTGGCTGGGAATCCCGGGTGCAGTTAAAATTATGCTCTGTTGCCGCCTTCCGTTCCGATTCCGAAAAGGATTTATTGATGCTTAAATGCACAGTATAAAAATCATGAAGCGGTCAATGGCCATCCTAAGCTGAACGCGCCTGCTTTCGTCAGATCGCAGACTGCTACCTAGCTTAGGGCCCGGTAAGTACTGGCATGGGAGACTGGCTGGGAATCCCGGTTGCCGTTGACATTTTGCTCTATTGCTGCCTTCCGCTCCGATTCCGAAAATAATTTATTGATGCTTAAATCCACAGTATACAAGGTGTGAAGCTGTCGACGGCCATCCTAAGCTTAACGCGTCTGCTCTCGTCAGATCGCAGACTGGTACAGATCTTAGGGCCCGGTAAGTACTGGCATGGGACACTGGCTGGGAATCCCGGCTGCCGTTGACATTTTGCTCTGTTGCCGCCTTCCGTTCCGATTCAGAAAAGGATTTATTGATGCTTACATGCACAGTATACAAGGTGTGAAGCTGTCAACGGCCATCCTAAGCTGAACGCGCCTGCTCTCGTCAGATCGCAGACTGATACCCAGCTTAGGGCCTGGTAAGTACCAGCATGGGAGACTGGCTGGGAATCCCAGGTGTTGTTGACATTTTGCTCTGTAGCCGCCTTCCGCTCCGATTCCGAAAAGGATTTATTGATGCTTAAATCCACAGTATACAGGTTGTGAAGCTGTCTACGGCTATCCTAAGCTGAATGTGCCTGTTCTTGTCAGATCGCAGACTGCTGCCCGGCAAGTACGGGCATGGGAGACTGGCTGGCAATCCAAGGTGCTATTGACATTTTGCTCTGTTGCCGCCTTCCTCTCCGATTCCGAAAAGGATTTATTGATGCTTAAATGCACAGTATAAAAAGCATGAAGCTGTCAATGGCCATCCTAAGCTGAACGCGCCTGCTCTCGTCAGATCGCAGACTGCTACCCAGCTTAGGGCCCGGTAAGTACTGGCATGGGAGACTGGCTGGGAATCCCAGGTGTCTTTTACATTTTGCTCTGTTGCCACCTTACGCTCCGATTCCGAAAAGGATTTATTGATGCTTAAATCCACAGTATACAGGGTGTGAAGATGTCTACGGCCATCCTAAGCTGAATGCGCCTGTTCTCGTCAGATCGCAGACTGCTACCCAGCTTCGGGCCTGGTAAGTACCAGCATGGGAGACTGGCTGGGAATCTCGGGTGCAGTTGACATTTTGCTCTGTTGCCGCCTTACGCTCCGATTCCGAAAAGGATTTATTGATGCTTAAATCCACAGTATACAGGGTGTGAAGAAGTCTACGGCCATCCTAAGCTGAATGCGCCTGTTCTCGTCAGATCGCAGACTGCTACCCAGCTTCGGGCCTGGTACGTACCAGCATGGGAGACTGGCTGGGAATCCCGGGTGCAGTTGACATTTTGCTCTGTTTCTGCTCCGATTCCGAAAATTATTTATTGATGCTTAAATCCACATTATACAAAGTGTGAAGCTGTCAACGGCCATCCTAAGCTGAACACGCCTGCTCTCGTCAGATCGCAGACTGCTACCCAGCTTAGGGCCTTGTAAGTACCAGCATGGGAGACTGGCTGGGAATCCCGGGTGCAGTTGACATTTTAATCTGTTGCTGCCTTCCGCTTCGATTCGGAAAAGGATTTATTGATGCTTAAATCCACAATACACAGGGTGTGAAGCTGTCAACGGCCATCCTAAGCCTGAATATGCCTGCTCTCCTCAGATCGCAGACTGCTGCCCGGCAGTTACCAGCATGGGAGACTGGCTGGCAATTCAAGGTGCCATTGACATTTTGCTCTGTTGCCGCCTTCCTCTCCGATTAATAAAAATATTTATTGATGCTTAAATCCACAATATACAAGGCGTGAAGATGTCAACGGCCATCCTAAGCTGAACGCGCCTGCTCTCGTCAGATCGCAGACTGCTACCCAGCTTAGGGCCCAGTAATTATCAACATGGGAGACTGGCTGGGAATCCCGGGTGCAGTTGACATTATGCTCTGTTGCCGCCTTCCGTTCCGATTCCGAAAAGGATTTATTGATGCTTAAATGCACAGTATAAAAAGCATGAAGCTGTCAATGGCCATCCTAAGCTGAACACGCTTGCTCTCGTCAGATCGCAGACTGCTACCCAGCTAAGGGCACAGTAAGTACCAGCATGGGAGACTGGCTGGGAATCCCGGGTGCAGTTGCCATTTTGCTCTGTTTCTGCTCCGATTCCGAAAATTATTTATTGATGCTTAAATCCACAGTATACAAAGTGTGAAGCTGTCAACGGCCATCCTAAGCTGAACGCGCCTGCTCTCGTCAGATCGCAGACTGCTACCCAGCTTAGGGCCTGGTAAGTACCAGCATGGGAGACTGGCTGGGAATCCCCGGTGCAGTTGACATTTTAATCTGTTGCCACCTTCCGCTCCGATTCGGAAAAGGATTTATTGATGCTTAAATCCACAATACACAGGGTGTGAAGCTGTCAACGGCCATCCTAAGCCTGAACGTGCCTGCTCTCCTCAGACCGCAGACTACTGCCCGGCATGGGAGACTGGCTGGCAATTCAAGGTGCCATTGACATTTTGCTCTGTTGCCGCCTTCCTCTCCGATTAATAAAAATATTTATTGATGCTTAAATTCACAATATACAAGGCTTGAAGATGTCAACAGCCATCCTAAGCTGAACCCGCCTGCTCTCGTCAGATCGCAGACTGCTACCCAGCTTAGGGCCCAGTAAGTACCGGCATGGGAGACTGGCTGGGAATCCCGGGTGCAGTTGACATTATGCTCTGTTGCCGCCTTCCGTTCCGATTCCGAAAAGGATTTATTGATGCTTAAATGCACAGTATAAAAAGCATGAAGCTGTCAATGGCCATCCTAGGCTGAACGCGCCTGCTCTCGTCAGATCGCAGACTGCTACCCAGCTTAGGGCCCAGTAAGTACCGGCATGGGAGACTGGCTGGGAATCCCGGGTGCAGTTGACATTTTGCTCTGTTGCCGTCTTCCGTTCCGATTCCGAAAAGGATTTATTGATGCTTAAATGCACAGTATAAAAATCATGAAGCTGTCAATGGCCTTCCTAAGCTGATCGCGCCTGCTTTCGTCAGATCGCAGACTGCTACCTAGCTTAGGGCCCGGTAAGTACTGGCATGGGAGACTGGCTGGGAATCCTGGTTGCTGTTGACATTTTGCTCTATTGCTGCCTTCCGCTCCGATTCCGAAAATAATTTATTGATGCTTAAATCCACAGTATACAAGGTGTGAAGCTGTCGACGGCCATCCTAAGCTTAACGCGCCTGCTCTCGTCAGATCGCAGACTGGTACAGATCTTAGGGCCCGGTAAGTACCGGCATGGGACACTGGCTGGGAATCCCGGCTGCCGTTGACATTTTGCTCTGTTGCAGCCTTCCGTTCCGATTCCGAAAAGGATTTATTGATGCTTAAATCCACAATACACAGGGTGTGAAGCTGTCAACGGCCATCCTAAGCCTGAACGTGCCTGCTCTCCTCAGATCGCAGACTACTGCCTGGCAGTTACCGGCATGGGAGACTGGCTGGCAATCCAAGGTGCCATTGACATTTTGCTCTGTTGCCGCCTTCCTCTCCGATTAATAAAAATATTTATTGATGCTTAAATTCACAATATACAAGGCGTGAAGATGTCAACGGCCATCCTAAGCTGAACGCGCCTGCTCTCGTCAGATCGCAGACTGCTACCCAGCTTAGGGCCCAGTACGTACCGGCATGGGAGACTGGCTGGGAATCCCGGGTGCAGTTGACATTATGCTCTGTTGCCGCCTTCCGTTCTGATTCCGAAAAGGATTTATTGATGCTTAAATGCACAGTATAAAAAGCATGAAGCTGTCAATGGCCATCCTAAGCTGAACGCGCCTGCTCTCGTCAGATCGCGGACTGCTACCCAGCTTAGGGCCCAGTAAGTACCGGCATGGGAGACTGGCTGGGAATCCCGGGTGCAGTTGACATTTTGCTCTGTTGCCGCCTTCCGTTCCGATTCCGAAAAGGATTTATTGATGCTTAAATGCACAGTATACAGGGTGTGAAGCTGTCAACGGCCATCCTAAGCTGAATGCGCCTGCCTTCGTCAGATCGCAGACTGATACCCAGCTTAGGGCCTGGTAAGTACCAGCATGGTAGACTGGCTGGAATCCCGGGTGCAGTTGACATTTTAATCTGTTGCCGCCTTCCGCTCTGATTCGGAAAAGGATTTATTGATGCTTAAATCCACAATATACAGGGTGTGAAGCTGTCAACGGCCATCCTAAGCTGAACGTGTCTGCTCTCCTCAGATCGCAGACTGCTGCCCGGCATATACCGGCGTGGGAGACTGGCTGGCAATCCAAGGTGCCATTGACATTTTGCTCTGTTGCCGCCTTCCTCTCCGATTAATAAAAATATTTATTGATGCTTAAATCCACAGTATACAAAGTGTGAAGCTGTCAACGGCCATCCTAAGCTGAACGCACCTGCTCTTGTCAGATCGCAGACTGCTACCCAGCTTAGGGCCTGGTAAGTACCAGCATGGGAGACTGGCTGGGAATCCCGGGTGCAGTTGACATTTTAATCTGTTGCCGCCTTCCGCTCCGATTTGGAAAAGGATTTATTGATGCTTAAATGCACAGTATAAAGGGCGTGAAGCTGTCAACGGCCATCCTAAGCTGAACGCGCCTGCTCTCGTCAGAACGCAGACTGCTACCCAGCTTAGGGCCCGGTAAGAACCAGCATGGGAGACTGGCTGGGAATCCCAGGTGTTGTTGACATTCTGCTCTGTAGCCGCCTTCCGCTCCGATTACGAAAAGGATTTATTGATGCTTAAATCCACAGTATACAGGTTGTGAAGCCGTCTACGGCTATCCTAAGCTGAATGTGCCTGTTCTTGTCAGATCGCAGACTGCTGCCCGGCAAGTACGGGCATGGGAGACTGGCTGGCAATCCAAGGTGCTATTGACATTTTGCTCTGTCTCCGATTCCGAAAAGGATATATTGATGCTTAAATGCACAATATAAAAATCAAGAAGCTGTCAACGGCCATCCTAAGCTGAACGTGCCTGCTCTCGTCAGATCGCAGACTGCTACCCAGCTTAGGGCCCGGTAAGTACCAGCATGGGAGACCGGCTGGGAATCCCAGGTGTCATTGACATTTTGCTCTGTTGCCGCCTTCCGTTCCGTTCCGATTCCGAAAAGGATTTATTGATGCTTAAATGCACAGTATACAAAGTGTGAAGCTGTCAACGGCCATCCTAAGCTGAACGCGCCTGCTCTCGTAAGATCACAGACTGCTACCCAGCTTAGGGCCTGGTAAGTACCAGCATGGGAGACTGGCTGGGAATCCCGGGTGCAGTTGACATTTTAATCTGTTGCCGCCTTCCGCTTCGATTCGGAATATTATTTATTGATGCTTAAATCCACAATATAAAGGGTGTGAAGCTGTCAACGGCCATCCTAAGATGAACGTGTCTGCTCTCCTCAGATCGCAGACTGCTGCCCGGCATATACCGGCGTGGGAGACTGGCTGGCAATCCAAGGTGCCATTGACATTTTGCTCTGTTGCCGCCTTACGCTCCGATTCTGAAAAGGATTTATTGATGCTTAAATCCACAGTATACAGGGTGTGAAGATGTCTATGGCCATCCTAAGCTGAATGCGCCTGTTCTCGTCAGATCGCAGATTGCTACCCAGCTTCGGGCCTGGTAAGTACCAGCATGGGAGACTGGCTGGGAATCCCGGGTGCAGTTGCCATTTTGCTCTGTTTCTGCTCCGATTCCGAAAATTGTTTATTGATGCTTAAATCCACAGTATACAAAGTGTGAATCTGTCAACGGCCATCCTAAGCTGAACGCGCCTGCTCTCGTCAGATCACAGACTGTTACGCAGCTTAGGGCCTGGTAAGTACCAGCATGGGAGACTGGCTGGGAATCCAAGGTGCAGTTGACATTTTAATCTGTTGCCGCCTTCCGCTCCGATTCGGAAAAGGATTTATTGATGCTTAAATCCACAATACACAGGGTGTGAAGCTGTCAACGGCCATCCTAAGCCTGAACGTGCCCGCTCTCCTCAGATCGCAGACTACTGCCCGGCAGTTACCGGCATGGGAGACTGGCTGGCAATCCAAGGTGCCATTGACATTTTGCTCTGTTGCCGCCTTCCTCTCCGATTAATAAAAATATTTATTGATGCTTAAATTCACAATATACAAGGCTTGACTATGTCAACGGCCATCCTAAGCTGAACGCGCCTGCTCTCGTCAGATCGCAGACTGCTACCCAGCTTAGGGCCCAGTAAGTACCGGCATGGGAGACTGGCTGGGAATCCCGGGTGCAGTTGCCATTTTGCTCTGTTTCTGCTCCGATTCCGAAAATTATTTATTGATGCTTAAATCCACAGTATACAAAGTGTGAAGCTGTCAACGGCCATCCTAAGCTGAACGCGCCTGCTCTCGTCAGATCGCAGACTTTTACCCAGCTTAGGGCCTGGTAAGTACCAGCATGGGAGACTGGCTGGGAATCCCAGGTGCAGTTGACATTTTAATCTGTTGCCGCCTTCCGCTCCGATTCGGAAAAGGATTTATTGATGCTTAAATCCACAATACACAGGGTGTGAAGCTGTCAACGGCCATCCTAAGCCTGAACGTGCCTGCTCTCCTCAGATCGCAGACTACTGCCCGGCAGTTACCAGCATGGGAGACTGGCTGGCAATCCAAGGTGCTATTGACATTTTGCTCTGTTGCCGCCTTCCTCTCCGATTAATAAAAATATTTATTGATGCTTAAATCCACAATATACAAGGCGTGAAGATGTCAACGGCCATCCTAAGCTGAACGCGCCTGCTCTCGTCAGATCGCAGACTGCTACCCAGCTTAGGGCCCAGTAATTACCGGCATGGGAGACTGGCTGGGAATCCCGGGTGCAGTTGACATTTTGCTCTGTTGCCGCCTTCCGTTCCGATTCCGAAAAGGATTTATTGATGCTTAAATTCACAGTATAAAAAGCATTAAGCTGTCAATGGCCATCCTAAGCTGAACGTGCCTGCTCTCGTCAGATCGCAGACTGCTACCCAGCTAAGGGCACAGTAAGTACCAGCATGGGAGACTGGCTGGGAATCCCGGGTGCAGTTGACATTTTAATCTGTTGCCGCCTTCCGCTCCGATTCCGAAAAGGATTTATTGATGCTTAAATGCACAGTATAAAAAGCATGAAGCTGTCAATGGCCATCCTAAGCTGAACGCGCCTGCTCTCGTCAGATCGCAGACTGCTCTAGCTTAGGGCCCGGTAGGTACTGGCATGGGAGACTGGCTGGGAATCCCAGTTGCCGTTGACATTTTGCTCTATTGCTGCCTTCCGCTCCGATTCCGAAAAGAATTTATTGATGCTTAAATCCACAGTATACAAGGTGTGAAGCTGTCGACGGCCATCCTAAGCTTAATGCGCCTGCTCTCGTCAGATCGCAGACTGGTACAGATCTTAGGGCCCGGTAAGTACCGGCATGGGACACTGGCTGGGAATCCCGGCTGCCGTTGACATTTTGCTCTGTTGCCGCCTTCCGTTCCGATTCCGAAAAGGATTTATTGATACTTAAATGCACAGTATACAAAGTGTGAAGCTGTCAACGGCCATCCTAAGCTGAACGCGCCTGCTCTCGACAGATCGCAGACTGATACCCAGCTTAGGGCCTGGTAAGTACCAGCATGGGAGACTGGCTGGGAATCCCGGCTGCCGTTGACATTTTGCTCTGTTGCCGCCTTCCGTTCCGATTCCGAAAAGGATTTATTGATGCCTAAATGCACAGTATAAAGGGCGAGAAGCTGTCAACGGCCATCCTAAGCAGAACGCGCCTGCTCTCGTCAGATCGCAGACTGCTACCCAGCTTAGGGCCCGGTAAGCACCAGCATGGGAGACTGGCTGGGAATCCCGGGTGCAGTTGACATTTTGCTCTGTTGCCGCCTTCCGTTCCGATTCCGAAAAGGATATATTGATGCTTAAATGCACAATATAAAAATCAAGAAGCTGTCAACGGCCATCCTAAGCTGAACGCGCCTGCTCTCGTCAGATCACAGACTGCTACCCAGCTTAGGGCCTGGTAAGTACCAGCATGGGAGACTGGCTGGGAATCCCGGGTGCAGTTGACATTTTAATCTGTTGCCGCCTTCCGCTTCGATTCGGAAAATTATTTATTGATGCTTAAATCCACAATATAAAGGGCATGAAGCTGTCAACGGCCATCCTAAGCTGAACGCGCCTGCTCTCGTCAGATCGCAGACTGATACCCAGCTTAGGGCCTGGTAAGTACCAGCATGGGAGACTGGCAGGGAATCCCAGGTGTCGTTGACATTTTGCTCTGTTGCCGCCTTACGCTCCGATTCCGAAAAGGATTTATTGATGCTTAAATCCACAGTATACAGGGTGTGAAGATGTCTATGGCCATCCTAAGCTGAATGCGCCTGTTCTCATCAGATCGCAGACTGCTACCCAGCTTCGGGCCTGGTAAGTACCAGCATGGGAGACTGGCTGGGAATCCCGGGTGCAGTTGCCATTTTGCTCTGTTTCTGCTCCGATTCCGAAAATTGTTTATTGATGCTTAAATCCACAGTATACAAAGTGTGAAGCTGTCAACGGCCATCCTAAGCTGAACGCGCCTGCTCTCGTCAGAACGCAGACTGCTACCCAGCTTAGGGCCCAGTACGTACCGGCATGGGAGACTGGCTGGGAATCCCGGGTGCAGTTGACATTATGCTCTGTTGCCGCCTTCCGTTCTGATTCCGAAAAGGATTTATTGATGCTTAAATGCACAGTATAAAAAGCATGAAGCTGTCAATGGCCATCCTAAGCTGAACGCGCCTGCTCTCGTCAGATCGCGGACTGCTACCCAGCTTAGGGCCCAGTAAGTACCGGCATGGGAGACTGGCTGGGAATCCCGGGTGCAGTTGACATTTTGCTCTGTTGCCGCCTTCCGTTCCGATTCCGAAAAGGATTTATTGATGCTTAAATGCACAGTATACAGGGTGTGAAGCTGTCAACGGCCATCCTAAGCTGAATGCGCCTGCCCTCGTCAGATCGCAGACTGATACCCAGCTTAGGGCCTGGTAAGTACCAGCATGGTAGACTGGCTGGAATCCCGGGTGCAGTTGACATTTTAATCTGTTGCCGCCTTCCGCTCTGATTCGGAAAAGGATTTATTGATGCTTAAATCCACAATATACAGGGTGTGAAGCTGTCAACGGCCATCCTAAGCTGAACGTGTCTGCTCTCCTCAGATCGCAGACTGCTGCCCGGCATATACCGGCGTGGGAGACTGGCTGGCAATCCAAGGTGCCATTGACATTTTGCTCTGTTGCCGCCTTCCTCTCCGATTAATAAAAATATTTATTGATGCTTAAATCCACAGTATACAAAGTGTGAAGCTGTCAACGGCCATCCTAAGCTGAACGCACCTGCTCTTGTCAGATCGCAGACTGCTACCCAGCTTAGGGCCTGGTAAGTACCAGCATGGGAGACTGGCTGGGAATCCCGGGTGCAGTTGACATTTTAATCTGTTGCCGCCTTCCGCTCCGATTTGGAAAAGGATTTATTGATGCTTAAATGCACAGTATAAAGGGCGTGAAGCTGTCAACGGCCATCCTAAGCTGAACGCGCCTGCTCTCGTCAGAACGCAGACTGCTACCCAGCTTAGGGCCCGGTAAGAACCAGCATGGGAGACTGGCTGGGAATCCCAGGTGTTGTTGACATTCTGCTCTGTAGCCGCCTTCCGCTCCGATTACGAAAAGGATTTATTGATGCTTAAATCCACAGTATACAGGTTGTGAAGCCGTCTACGGCTATCCTAAGCTGAATGTGCCTGTTCTTGTCAGATCGCAGACTGCTGCCCGGCAAGTACGGGCATGGGAGACTGGCTGGCAATCCAAGGTGCTATTGACATTTTGCTCTGTTGCCGCCTTCCTCTCCGATTCCGAAAAGGATATATTGATGCTTAAATGCACAATATAAAAATCAAGAAGCTGTCAACGGCCATCCTAAGCTGAACTCGCCTGCTCTCGTCAGATCGCAGACTGTTACCCAGCTTAGGGCCTGGTAAGTACCAGCATGGGAGACTGGCTGGGAATCCCGGGTGCAGTATACATTTTAATCTGTTGCCGCCTTCCGCTCCGATTCGGAAAAGGATTTATTGATGCTTAAATGCACAGTATAAAGGGCATGAAGCTGTTAATGGCCATCCTAAGCTGAACGCGCCTGCTCTCGTCAGATCGCAGACTGCTACCCAGCTTAGGGCCTGGTAAGTACCAGCATGGGAGACTGGCTGGGAATCTCAGGTGTTGTTGACATTTTGCTCTGTAGCTCTGTAGACATTTTGCTCCGAATCCAAAAAGGATTTATTGATGCTTAAATCCACAATATACAGGGTGTGAAGCCGTCTACGGCTATCCTACGCTGAATGCGCCTGTTCTTGTTAGATCGCAGACTGCTGCCCGGCAAGTACGGGCATGGGAGACTGGCTGGCAATCCAAGGTGCTATTGACATTTTGATCTGTTGCCGCCTTACTCTCCGATTAAAAAAAATATTTATTGATGCTTAAATCCACAGTATACAAGGTGTGAAGCTGTCGACGGCCATCCTAAGCTCAACGCGCCTGCTCTCGTCAGATCGCAGACTGGTACAGATCTTAGGGCCCGGTAAGTACCGGCATGGGACACTGGCTGGGAATCCCGGCTGCCGTTGACATTTTGCTCTGTTGCCGCCTTCCGTTCCGTTCCGATTCCAAAAAGAATTTATTGATGCCTAAATGCACAGTATAAAGGGCGAGAAGCTGTCAACGGCCATCCTACGCTGAACGCGCCTGCTCTCGTCAGATCGCAGACTGCTGCCCAGCTTAGGGCCCGGTAAGTACCAGCATGGGAGACTGGCTGGGAATCCCAGGTGCAGTTGACATTTTGCTCTGTTGCCGCCTTCCGTTCCGATTCCGAAAAGGATATATTGATGCTTAAATGCACAATATAAAATTCAAGAAGCTGTCAACGGCCATCCTAAGCTGAACGCGCCTGCTCTCGTCAGATCGCAGACTGCTACCCAGCTTAGGGCCTGGTAAGTACCAGCATGGGAGACTGGCTGGGAATCCCGGGTGCAGTTGACATTTTAATCTGTTGCCGCCTTCCGCTTTGATTCGGAAAATTATTTATTGATGCTTAAATCCACAATATAAAGGGGGTGAAGCTGTCAACGGCCATCCTAAGCTGAACGCGCCTGCTCTCGTCAGATCGCAGACTGATACCCAGCTTAGGGCCTGGTAAGTACCAGCATGGGAGACTGGCTGGGAATCCCAGGTGTCGTTGACATTTTGCTCTGTTGCCACCTTACGCTCCGATTCCGAAAAGGATTTATTGATGCTTAAATCCACAGTATACAGGGTGTGAAGATGTCTATGGCCATCCTAAGCTGAATGCGCCTGTTCTCGTCAGATTGCAGACTGCTACCCAGCGTCGGGCCTGGTAAGTACCAGCATGGGAGACTGGCTGGGAATCCCGGGTGCAGTTGCCATTTTGCTCTGTTTCTGCTCCGATTCCGAAAATTATTTATTGATGCTTAAATCCACAGTATACAAAGTGTGAAGCTGTCAACGGCCATCCTAAGCTGAACGCGCCTGCTCTCGTCAGATCGCAGACTGCTACCCAGCTTAGGGCCTGGTAAGTACCAGCATGGGAGACTGGCTGGGAATCCCGGGTGCAGTTGACATTTTAATCTGTTGCCGCCTTCCGTTCCGATTCTGAAAAGGATTTATTGATGCTTAAATGCACAGTATACAGGGTGTGAAGCTGTCAACGGCCATCCTAAGCCTGAACGTGCCTGCTCTCCTCAGACCGCAGACTACTGCCCGGCATGGGAGACTGGCTGGCAATTCAAGGTGCCATTGACATTTTGCTCTGTTGCCGCCTTCCTCTCCGATTAATAAAAATATTTATTGATGCTTAAATTCACAATATACAAGGCTTGAAGATGTCAACAGCCATCCTAAGCTGAACCCGCCTGCTCTCGTCAGATCGCAGACTGCTACCCAGCTTAGGGCCCAGTAAGTACCGGCATGGGAGACTGGCTGGGAATCCCGGGTGCAGTTGACATTATGCTCTGTTGCCGCCTTCCGTTCCGATTCCGAAAAGGATTTATTGATGCTTAAATGCACAGTATAAAAAGCATGAAGCTGTCAATGGCCATCCTAGGCTGAACGCGCCTGCTCTCGTCAGATCGCAGACTGCTACCCAGCTTAGGGCCCAGTAAGTACCGGCATGGGAGACTGGCTGGGAATCCCGGGTGCAGTTGACATTTTGCTCTGTTGCCGTCTTCCGTTCCGATTCCGAAAAGGATGTATTGATGCTTAAATGCACAGTATAAAAATCATGAAGCTGTCAATGGCCTTCCTAAGCTGATCGCGCCTGCTTTCGTCAGATCGCAGACTGCTACCTAGCTTAGGGCCCGGTAAGTACTGGCATGGGAGACTGGCTGGGAATCCTGGTTGCTGTTGACATTTTGCTCTATTGCTGCCTTCCGCTCCGATTCCGAAAATAATTTATTGATGCTTAAATCCACAGTATACAAGGTGTGAAGCTGTCGACGGCCATCCTAAGCTTAACGCGCCTGCTCTCGTCAGATCGCACACTGGTACAGATCTTAGGGCCCGGTAAGTACCGGCATGGGACACTGGCTGGGAATCCCGGCTGCCGTTGACATTTTGCTCTGTTGCCGCCTTCCGTTCCGATTCCGAAAAGGATTTATTGATGCTTAAATCCACAATACACAGGGTGTGAAGCTGTCAACGGCCATCCTAAGCCTGAACGTGCCTGCTCTCCTCAGATCGCAGACTACTGCCTGGCAGTTACCGGCATGGGAGACTGGCTGGCAATCCAAGGTGCCATTGACATTTTGCTCTGTTGCCGCCTTCCTCTCCGATTAATAAAAATATTTATTGATGCTTAAATTCACAATATACAAGGCGTGAAGATGTCAACGGCCATCCTAAGCTGAACGCGCCTGCTCTCGTCAGATCGCAGACTGCTACCCAGCTTAGGGCCCAGTACGTACCGGCATGGGAGACTGGCTGGGAATCCCGGGTGCAGTTGACATTATGCTCTGTTGCCGCCTTCCGTTCTGATTCCGAAAAGGATTTATTGATGCTTAAATGCACAGTATAAAAAGCATGAAGCTGTCAATGGCCATCCTAAGCTGAACGCGCCTGCTCTCGTCAGATCGCGGACTGCTACCCAGCTTAGGGCCCAGTAAGTACCGGCATGGGAGACTGGCTGGGAATCCCGGGTGCAGTTGACATTTTGCTCTGTTGCCGCCTTCCGTTCCGATTCCGAAAAGGATTTATTGATGCTTAAATGCACAGTATACAGGGTGTGAAGCTGTCAACGGCCATCCTAAGCTGAATGCGCCTGCCCTCGTCAGATCGCAGACTGATACCCAGCTTAGGGCCTGGTAAGTACCAGCATGGTAGACTGGCTGGAATCCCGGGTGCAGTTGACATTTTAATCTGTTGCCGCCTTCCGCTCTGATTCGGAAAAGGATTTATTGATGCTTAAATCCACAATATACAGGGTGTGAAGCTGTCAACGGCCATCCTAAGCTGAACGTGTCTGCTCTCCTCAGATCGCAGACTGCTGCCCGGCATATACCGGCGTGGGAGACTGGCTGGCAATCCAAGGTGCCATTGACATTTTGCTCTGTTGCCGCCTTCCTCTCCGATTAATAAAAATATTTATTGATGCTTAAATCCACAGTATACAAAGTGTGAAGCTGTCAACGGCCATCCTAAGCTGAACGCACCTGCTCTTGTCAGATCGCAGACTGCTACCCAGCTTAGGGCCTGGTAAGTACCAGCATGGGAGACTGGCTGGGAATCCCGGGTGCAGTTGACATTTTAATCTGTTGCCGCCTTCCGCTCCGATTTGGAAAAGGATTTATTGATGCTTAAATGCACAGTATAAAGGGCGTGAAGCTGTCAACGGCCATCCTAAGCTGAACGCGCCTGCTCTCGTCAGAACGCAGACTGCTACCCAGCTTAGGGCCCGGTAAGAACCAGCATGGGAGACTGGCTGGGAATCCCAGGTGTTGTTGACATTCTGCTCTGTAGCCGCCTTCCGCTCCGATTACGAAAAGGATTTATTGATGCTTAAATCCACAGTATACAGGTTGTGAAGCCGTCTACGGCTATCCTAAGCTGAATGTGCCTGTTCTTGTCAGATCGCAGACTGCTGCCCGGCAAGTACGGGCATGGGAGACTGGCTGGCAATCCAAGGTGCTATTGACATTTTGCTCTGTTGCCGCCTTCCTCTCCGATTCCGAAAAGGATATATTGATGCTTAAATGCACAATATAAAAATCAAGAAGCTGTCGACGGCCATCCTAAGCTGAACGTGCCTGCTCTCGTCAGATCGCAGACTGCTACCCAGCTTAGGGCCCGGTAAGTACCAGCATGGGAGACCGGCTGGGAATCACAGGTGTCATTGACATTTTGCTCTGTTGCCGCCTTCCGTTCCGTTCCGATTCCGAAAAGGATTTATTGATGCTTAAATGCACAGTATACAAAGTGTGAAGCTGTCAACGGCCATCCTAAGCTGAACGCGCCTGCTCTCGTCAGATCACAGACTGCTACCCAGCTTAGGGCCTGGTAAGTACCAGCATGGGAGACTGGCTGGGAATCCCGGGTGCAGTTGACATTTTAATCTGTTGCCGCCTTCCGCTTCGATTCGGAATATTATTTATTGATGCTTAAATCCACAATATAAAGGGTGTGAAGCTGTCAACGGCCATCCTAAGATGAACGTGTCTGCTCTCCTCAGATCGCAGACTGCTGCCCGGCATATACCGGCGTGGGAGACTGGCTGGCAATCCAAGGTGCCATTGACATTTTGCTCTGTTGCCGCCTTACGCTCCGATTCTGAAAAGGATTTATTGATGCTTAAATCCACAGTATACAGGGTGTGAAGATGTCTATGGCCATCCTAAGCTGAATGCGCCTGTTCTCGTCAGATCGCAGATTGCTACCCAGCTTCGGGCCTGGTAAGTACCAGCATGGGAGACTGGCTGGGAATCCCAGGTGTCGTTGACATTTTGCTCTGTTGCCGCCTTACGCTCCGATTCTGAAAAGGATTTATTGATGCTTAAATCCACAGTATACAGGGTGTGAAGATGTCTATGGCCATCCTAAGCTGAATGCGCCTGTTCTCGTCAGATCGCAGATTGCTACCCAGCTTCGGGCCTGGTAAGTACCAGCATGGGAGACTGGCTGGGAATCCCGGGTGCAGTTGCCATTTTGCTCTGTTTCTGCTCCGATTCCGAAAATTGTTTATTGATGCTTAAATCCACAGTATACAAAGTGTGAAACTGTCAATGGCCATCCTAAGCTGAACACGCTTGCTCTCGTCAGATCGCAGACTGCTACCCAGCTAAGGGCACAGTAAGTACCAGCATGGGAGACTGGCTGGGAATCCCGGGTGCAGTTGACATTTTAATCTGTTGCCCCCTTCCGCTCCGATTCCGAAAAGGATTTATTGATGCTTAAATGCACAGTATAAAAAGCATGAAGCTGTCAATGGCCATCCTAAGCTGAACGCGCCTGCTCTCGTCAGATCGCAGACTGCTCTAGCTTAGGGCCCGGTAGGTACTGGCATGGGAGACTGGCTGGGTATCCTGGGTGCCGTTGACATTTTGCTCTATTGCTACCTTCCGCTCCGATTCCGAAAATAATTTATTGATGCTTAAATCCACAGTATACAAGGTGTTAAGCTGTCGACGGCCATCCTAAGCTTAACGCGCCTGCTCTCTTCAGATCGCAGACTGGTACAGATCTTAGGGCCCGGTAAGTACCGGCATGGGAGACTGGCTGGGAATCCCGGGTGCAGTTGCCATTTTGCTCTGTTTCTGCTCCGATTCCGAAAATTATTTATTGATGCTTAAATCCACAGTATACAAAGTGTGAAACTGTCAACGGCCATCCTAAGCTGATCGCGCCTGCTCTCGTCAGATCGCAGACTGCTACCCAGCTTAGGACCTGGTAAGTACCAGCATGGGAGACTGGCTGGGAATCCCAGGTGCAGTTGACATTTTAATCTGTTGCCGCCTTCCGCTCCAATTCGGAAAAGGATTTATTGATGCTTAAATCCACAATACACAGGGTGTGAAGTTGTCAACGGCCATCCTAAGCCTGAACGTGCCTGCTCTCCTCAGATCGCAGACCACTGCCCGGCAGTTACCGGCATGGGAGACTGGCTGGCAATCCAAGGTGCCATTGACATTTTGCTCTGTTGCCGCCTTCCTCTCCGATTAATAAAAATATTTATTGATGCTTAAATTCACAATATACAAGGCGTGAAGATGTCAACGGCCATCCTAAGCTGAACGCGCCTGCTCTCGTCAGATCGCAGACTGCTACCCAGCTTAGGGCCCAGTAAGTACCGGCATGGGAGACTGGCTGGGAATCCCGGGTGCAGTTAAAATTATGCTCTGTTGCCGCCTTCCGTTCCGATTCCGAAAAGGATTTATTGATGCTTAAATGCACAGTATAAAAATCATGAAGCGGTCAATGGCCATCCTAAGCTGAACGCGCCTGCTTTCGTCAGATCGCAGACTGCTACCTAGCTTAGGGCCCGGTAAGTACTGGCATGGGAGACTGGCTGGGAATCCCGGTTGCCGTTGACATTTTGCTCTATTGCTGCCTTCCGCTCCGATTCCGAAAATAATTTATTGATGCTTAAATCCACAGTATACAAGGTGTGAAGCTGTCGACGGCCATCCTAAGCTTAACGCGTCTGCTCTCGTCAGATCGCAGACTGGTACAGATCTTAGGGCCCGGTAAGTACTGGCATGGGACACTGGCTGGGAATCCCGGCTGCCGTTGACATTTTGCTCTGTTGCCGCCTTCCGTTCCGATTCAGAAAAGGATTTATTGATGCTTACATGCACAGTATACAAGGTGTGAAGCTGTCAACGGCCATCCTAAGCTGAACGCGCCTGCTCTCGTCAGATCGCAGACTGATACCCAGCTTAGGGCCTGGTAAGTACCAGCATGGGAGACTGGCTGGGAATCCCAGGTGTTGTTGACATTTTGCTCTGTAGCCGCCTTCCGCTCCGATTCCGAAAAGGATTTATTGATGCTTAAATCCACAGTATACAGGTTGTGAAGCTGTCTACGGCTATCCTAAGCTGAATGTGCCTGTTCTTGTCAGATCGCAGACTGCTGCCCGGCAAGTACGGGCATGGGAGACTGGCTGGCAATCCAAGGTGCTATTGACATTTTGCTCTGTTGCCGCCTTCCTCTCCGATTCCGAAAAGGATTTATTGATGCTTAAATGCACAGTATAAAAAGCATGAAGCTGTCAATGGCCATCCTAAGCTGAACGCGCCTGCTCTCGTCAGATCGCAGACTGCTACCCAGCTTAGGGCCCGGTAAGTACTGGCATGGGAGACTGGCTGGGAATCCCAGGTGTCTTTTACATTTTGCTCTGTTGCCACCTTACGCTCCGATTCCGAAAAGGATTTATTGATGCTTAAATCCACAGTATACAGGGTGTGAAGATGTCTACGGCCATCCTAAGCTGAATGCGCCTGTTCTCGTCAGATCGCAGACTGCTACCCAGCTTCGGGCCTGGTAAGTACCAGCATGGGAGACTGGCTGGGAATCTCGGGTGCAGTTGACATTTTGCTCTGTTGCCGCCTTACGCTCCGAT
Source organism: Hyla sarda (assembly GCF_029499605.1). Taxonomy (NCBI): domain Eukaryota; kingdom Metazoa; phylum Chordata; class Amphibia; order Anura; family Hylidae; genus Hyla; species Hyla sarda. Next base: position 257,004,743 of record NC_079189.1, read on the forward strand.
TCCGAAAAGGATTTATTGATGCTTAAATCCACAGTATACAGGGTGTGAAGAAGTCTACGGCCATCCTAAGCTGAATGCGCCTGTTCTCGTCAGATCGCAGACTGCTACCCAGCTTCGGGCCTGGTACGTACCAGCATGGGAGACTGGCTGGGAATCCCGGGTGCAGTTGACATTTTGCTCTGTTTCTGCTCCGATTCCGAAAATTATTTATTGATGCTTAAATCCACATTATACAAAGTGTGAAGCTGTCAACGGCCATCCTAAGCTGAACACGCCTGCTCTCGTCAGATCGCAGACTGCTACCCAGCTTAGGGCCTTGTAAGTACCAGCATGGGAGACTGGCTGGGAATCCCGGGTGCAGTTGACATTTTAATCTGTTGCTGCCTTCCGCTTCGATTCGGAAAAGGATTTATTGATGCTTAAATCCACAATACACAGGGTGTGAAGCTGTCAACGGCCATCCTAAGCCTGAATATGCCTGCTCTCCTCAGATCGCAGACTGCTGCCCGGCAGTTACCAGCATGGGAGACTGGCTGGCAATTCAAGGTGCCATTGACATTTTGCTCTGTTGCCGCCTTCCTCTCCGATTAATAAAAATATTTATTGATGCTTAAATCCACAATATACAAGGCGTGAAGATGTCAACGGCCATCCTAAGCTGAACGCGCCTGCTCTCGTCAGATCGCAGACTGCTACCCAGCTTAGGGCCCAGTAATTATCAACATGGGAGACTGGCTGGGAATCCCGGGTGCAGTTGACATTATGCTCTGTTGCCGCCTTCCGTTCCGATTCCGAAAAGGATTTATTGATGCTTAAATGCACAGTATAAAAAGCATGAAGCTGTCAATGGCCATCCTAAGCTGAACACGCTTGCTCTCGTCAGATCGCAGACTGCTACCCAGCTAAGGGCACAGTAAGTACCAGCATGGGAGACTGGCTGGGAATCCCGGGTGCAGTTGCCATTTTGCTCTGTTTCTGCTCCGATTCCGAAAATTATTTATTGATGCTTAAATCCACAGTATACAAAGTGTGAAGCTGTCAACGGCCATCCTAAGCTGAACGCGCCTGCTCTCGTCAGATCGCAGACTGCTACCCAGCTTAGGGCCTGGTAAGTACCAGCATGGGAGACTGGCTGGGAATCCCCGGTGCAGTTGACATTTTAATCTGTTGCCACCTTCCGCTCCGATTCGGAAAAGGATTTATTGATGCTTAAATCCACAATACACAGGGTGTGAAGCTGTCAACGGCCATCCTAAGCCTGAACGTGCCTGCTCTCCTCAGACCGCAGACTACTGCCCGGCATGGGAGACTGGCTGGCAATTCAAGGTGCCATTGACATTTTGCTCTGTTGCCGCCTTCCTCTCCGATTAATAAAAATATTTATTGATGCTTAAATTCACAATATACAAGGCTTGAAGATGTCAACAGCCATCCTAAGCTGAACCCGCCTGCTCTCGTCAGATCGCAGACTGCTACCCAGCTTAGGGCCCAGTAAGTACCGGCATGGGAGACTGGCTGGGAATCCCGGGTGCAGTTGACATTATGCTCTGTTGCCGCCTTCCGTTCCGATTCCGAAAAGGATTTATTGATGCTTAAATGCCCAGTATAAAAAGCATGAAGCTGTCAATGGCCATCCTAGGCTGAACGCGCCTGCTCTCGTCAGATCGCAGACTGCTACCCAGCTTAGGGCCCAGTAAGTACCGGCATGGGAGACTGGCTGGGAATCCCGGGTGCAGTTGACATTTTGCTCTGTTGCCGTCTTCCGTTCCGATTCCGAAAAGGATTTATTGATGCTTAAATGCACAGTATAAAAATCATGAAGCTGTCAATGGCCTTCCTAAGCTGATCGCGCCTGCTTTCGTCAGATCGCAGACTGCTACCTAGCTTAGGGCCCGGTAAGTACTGGCATGGGAGACTGGCTGGGAATCCTGGTTGCTGTTGACATTTTGCTCTATTGCTGCCTTCCGCTCCGATTCCGAAAATAATTTATTGATGCTTAAATCCACAGTATACAAGGTGTGAAGCTGTCGACGGCCATCCTAAGCTTAACGCGCCTGCTCTCGTCAGATCGCAGACTGGTACAGATCTTAGGGCCCGGTAAGTACCGGCATGGGACACTGGCTGGGAATCCCGGCTGCCGTTGACATTTTGCTCTGTTGCCGCCTTCCGTTCCGATTCCGAAAAGGATTTATTGATGCTTAAATCCACAATACACAGGGTGTGAAGCTGTCAACGGCCATCCTAAGCCTGAACGTGCCTGCTCTCCTCAGATCGCAGACTACTGCCTGGCAGTTACCGGCATGGGAGACTGGCTGGCAATCCAAGGTGCCATTGACATTTTGCTCTGTTGCCGCCTTCCTCTCCGATTAATAAAAATATTTATTGATGCTTAAATTCACAATATACAAGGCGTGAAGATGTCAACGGCCATCCTAAGCTGAACGCGCCTGCTCTCGTCAGATCGCAGACTGCTACCCAGCTTAGGGCCCAGTACGTACCGGCATGGGAGACTGGCTGGGAATCCCGGGTGCAGTTGACATTATGCTCTGTTGCCGCCTTCCGTTCTGATTCCGAAAAGGATTTATTGATGCTTAAATGCACAGTATAAAAAGCATGAAGCTGTCAATGGCCATCCTAAGCTGAACGCGCCTGCTCTCGTCAGATCGCGGACTGCTACCCAGCTTAGGGCCCAGTAAGTACCGGCATGGGAGACTGGCTGGGAATCCCGGGTGCAGTTGACATTTTGCTCTGTTGCCGCCTTCCGTTCCGATTCCGAAAAGGATTTATTGATGCTTAAATGCACAGTATACAGGGTGTGAAGCTGTCAACGGCCATCCTAAGCTGAATGCGCCTGCCTTCGTCAGATCGCAGACTGATACCCAGCTTAGGGCCTGGTAAGTACCAGCATGGTAGACTGGCTGGAATCCCGGGTGCAGTTGACATTTTAATCTGTTGCCGCCTTCCGCTCTGATTCGGAAAAGGATTTATTGATGCTTAAATCCACAATATACAGGGTGTGAAGCTGTCAACGGCCATCCTAAGCTGAACGTGTCTGCTCTCCTCAGATCGCAGACTGCTGCCCGGCATATACCGGCGTGGGAGACTGGCTGGCAATCCAAGGTGCCATTGACATTTTGCTCTGTTGCCGCCTTCCTCTCCGATTAATAAAAATATTTATTGATGCTTAAATCCACAGTATACAAAGTGTGAAGCTGTCAACGGCCATCCTAAGCTGAACGCACCTGCTCTTGTCAGATCGCAGACTGCTACCCAGCTTAGGGCCTGGTAAGTACCAGCATGGGAGACTGGCTGGGAATCCCGGGTGCAGTTGACATTTTAATCTGTTGCCGCCTTCCGCTCCGATTTGGAAAAGGATTTATTGATGCTTAAATGCACAGTATAAAGGGCGTGAAGCTGTCAACGGCCATCCTAAGCTGAACGCGCCTGCTCTCGTCAGAACGCAGACTGCTACCCAGCTTAGGGCCCGGTAAGAACCAGCATGGGAGACTGGCTGGGAATCCCAGGTGTTGTTGACATTCTGCTCTGTAGCCGCCTTCCGCTCCGATTACGAAAAGGATTTATTGATGCTTAAATCCACAGTATACAGGTTGTGAAGCCGTCTACGGCTATCCTAAGCTGAATGTGCCTGTTCTTGTCAGATCGCAGACTGCTGCCCGGCAAGTACGGGCATGGGAGACTGGCTGGCAATCCAAGGTGCTATTGACATTTTGCTCTGTCTCCGATTCCGAAAAGGATATATTGATGCTTAAATGCACAATATAAAAATCAAGAAGCTGTCAACGGCCATCCTAAGCTGAACGTGCCTGCTCTCGTCAGATCGCAGACTGCTACCCAGCTTAGGGCCCAGTAATTACCGGCATGGGAGACTGGCTGGGAATCCCGGGTGCAGTTGACATTTTGCTCTGTTGCCGCCTTCCGTTCCGATTCCGAAAAGGATTTATTGATGCTTAAATTCACAGTATAAAAAGCATTAAGCTGTCAATGGCCATCCTAAGCTGAACGTGCCTGCTCTCGTCAGATCGCAGACTGCTACCCAGCTAAGGGCACAGTAAGTACCAGCATGGGAGACTGGCTGGGAATCCCGGGTGCAGTTGACATTTTAATCTGTTGCCGCCTTCCGCTCCGATTCCGAAAAGGATTTATTGATGCTTAAATGCACAGTATAAAAAGCATGAAGCTGTCAATGGCCATCCTAAGCTGAACGCGCCTGCTCTCGTCAGATCGCAGACTGCTCTAGCTTAGGGCCCGGTAGGTACTGGCATGGGAGACTGGCTGGGAATCCCAGTTGCCGTTGACATTTTGCTCTATTGCTGCCTTCCGCTCCGATTCCGAAAAGAATTTATTGATGCTTAAATCCACAGTATACAAGGTGTGAAGCTGTCGACGGCCATCCTAAGCTTAATGCGCCTGCTCTCGTCAGATCGCAGACTGGTACAGATCTTAGGGCCCGGTAAGTACCGGCATGGGACACTGGCTGGGAATCCCGGCTGCCGTTGACATTTTGCTCTGTTGCCGCCTTCCGTTCCGATTCCGAAAAGGATTTATTGATACTTAAATGCACAGTATACAAAGTGTGAAGCTGTCAACGGCCATCCTAAGCTGAACGCGCCTGCTCTCGACAGATCGCAGACTGATACCCAGCTTAGGGCCTGGTAAGTACCAGCATGGGAGACTGGCTGGGAATCCCGGCTGCCGTTGACATTTTGCTCTGTTGCCGCCTTCCGTTCCGATTCCGAAAAGGATTTATTGATGCCTAAATGCACAGTATAAAGGGCGAGAAGCTGTCAACGGCCATCCTAAGCAGAACGCGCCTGCTCTCGTCAGATCGCAGACTGCTACCCAGCTTAGGGCCCGGTAAGCACCAGCATGGGAGACTGGCTGGGAATCCCGGGTGCAGTTGACATTTTGCTCTGTTGCCGCCTTCCGTTCCGATTCCGAAAAGGATATATTGATGCTTAAATGCACAATATAAAAATCAAGAAGCTGTCAACGGCCATCCTAAGCTGAACGCGCCTGCTCTCGTCAGATCACAGACTGCTACCCAGCTTAGGGCCTGGTAAGTACCAGCATGGGAGACTGGCTGGGAATCCCGGGTGCAGTTGACATTTTAATCTGTTGCCGCCTTCCGCTTCGATTCGGAAAATTATTTATTGATGCTTAAATCCACAATATAAAGGGCATGAAGCTGTCAACGGCCATCCTAAGCTGAACGCGCCTGCTCTCGTCAGATCGCAGACTGATACCCAGCTTAGGGCCTGGTAAGTACCAGCATGGGAGACTGGCAGGGAATCCCAGGTGTCGTTGACATTTTGCTCTGTTGCCGCCTTACGCTCCGATTCCGAAAAGGATTTATTGATGCTTAAATCCACAGTATACAGGGTGTGAAGATGTCTATGGCCATCCTAAGCTGAATGCGCCTGTTCTCATCAGATCGCAGACTGCTACCCAGCTTCGGGCCTGGTAAGTACCAGCATGGGAGACTGGCTGGGAATCCCGGGTGCAGTTGCCATTTTGCTCTGTTTCTGCTCCGATTCCGAAAATTGTTTATTGATGCTTAAATCCACAGTATACAAAGTGTGAAGCTGTCAACGGCCATCCTAAGCTGAACGCGCCTGCTCTCGTCAGAACGCAGACTGCTACCCAGCTTAGGGCCCGGTAAGTACCAGCATGGGAGACTGGCTGGGAATCCCAGGTGTTGTTGACATTTTGCTCTGTAGCCGCCTTCCGCTCCGATTCCGAAAAGGATTTATTGATGCTTAAATCCACAGTATACAGGTTGTGAAGCCGTCTACGGCTATCCTAAGCTGAATGTGCCTGTTCTTGTCAGATCGCAGACTGCTGCCCGGCAAGTACGGGCATGGGAGACTGGCTGGCAATCCAAGGTGCTGTTGACATTTTGCTCTGTTGCCGCCTTCCTCTCCGATTCCGAAAAGGATTTATTGATGCTTAAATGCACAGTATAAAAAGCATGAAGCTGTCAATGGCCATCCTAAGCTGAACGCGCCTGCTCTCGTCAGATCGCAGACTGCTACCCAGCTTAGGGCCCGGTAAGTACTGGCATGGGAGACTGGCTGGGAATCCCAGGTGTCTTTTACATTTTGCTCTGTTGCCGCCTTACGCTCCGATTCCGAAAAGGATTTATTGATGCTTAAATCCACAGTATACAGGGTGTGAAGATGTCTACGGCCATCCTAAGCTGAATGCGCCTGTTCTCGTCAGATCGCAGACTGCTACCCAGCTTCGGGCCTGGTAAGTACCAGCATGGGAGACTGGCTGGAAATCTCGGGTGCAGTTGACATTTTGCTCTGTTGCCGCCTTACGCTCCGATTCCGAAAAGGATTTATTGATGCTTAAATCCACAGTATACAGGGTGTGAAGAAGTCTACGGCCATCCTAAGCTGAATGCGCCTGTTCTCGTCAGATCGCAGACTGCTACCCAGCTTCGGGCCTGGTACGTACCAGCATGGGAGACTGGCTGTGAATTCCGGGTTCAGTTGACATTTTGCTCTGTTTCTGCTCCGATTCCGAAAATTATTTATTGATGCTTAAATCCACAGTATACAAAGTGTGAAGCTGTCAACGGCCATCCTAAGCTGAACACGCCTGCTCTCGTCAGATCGCAGACTGCTACCCAGCTTAGGGCCTTGTAAGTACCAGCATGGGAGACTGGCTGGGAATCCCGGGTGCAGTTGACATTTTAATCTGTTGCTGCCTTCCGCTTCGATTCGGAAAAGGATTTATTGATGCTTAAATCCACAATACACAGGGTGTGAAGCTGTCAACGGCCATCCTAAGCCTGAACATGCCTGCTCTCCTCAGATCGCAGACTGCTGCCCGGCAGTTACCAGCATGGGAGACTGGCTGGCAATTCAAGGTGCCATTGACATTTTGCTCTGTTGCCGCCTTCCTCTCCGATTAATAAAAATATTTATTGATGCTTAAATCCACAATATACAAGGCGTGAAGATGTCAACGGCCATCCTAAGCTGAACGCGCCTGCTCTCGTCAGATCGCAGACTGCTACCCAGCTTAGGGCCCAGTAATTATCAACATGGGAGACTGGCTGGGAATCCCGGGTGCAGTTGACATTATGCTCTGTTGCCGCCTTCCGTTCCGATTCCGAAAAGGATTTATTGATGCTTAAATGCACAGTATAAAAAGCATGAAACTGTCAATGGCCATCCTAAGCTGAACACGCTTGCTCTCGTCAGATCGCAGACTGCTACCCAGCTAAGGGCACAGTAAGTACCAGCATGGGAGACTGGCTGGGAATCCCGGGTGCAGTTGACATTTTAATCTGTTGCCCCCTTCCGCTCCGATTCCGAAAAGGATTTATTGATGCTTAAATGCACAGTATAAAAAGCATGAAGCTGTCAATGGCCATCCTAAGCTGAACGCGCCTGCTCTCGTCAGATCGCAGACTGCTCTAGCTTAGGGCCCGGTAGGTACTGGCATGGGAGACTGGCTGGGAATCCTGGGTGCCGTTGACATTTTGCTCTATTGCTGCCTTCCGCTCCGATTCCGAAAATAATTTATTGATGCTTAAATCCACAGTATACAAGGTGTGAAGCTGTCGACGGCCATCCTAAGCTTAACGCGCCTGCTCTCTTCAGATCGCAGACTGGTACAGATCTTAGGGCCCGGTAAGTACCGGCATGGGAGACTGGCTGGGAATCCCGGGTGCAGTTGCCATTTTGCTCTGTTTCTGCTCCGATTCCGAAAATTATTTATTGATGCTTAAATCCACAGTATACAAAGTGTGAAACTGTCAACGGCCATCCTAAGCTGATCGCGCCTGCTCTCGTCAGATCGCAGACTGCTACCCAGCTTAGGACCTGGTAAGTACCAGCATGGGAGACTGGCTGGGAATCCCAGGTGCAGTTGACATTTTAATCTGTTGCCGCCTTCCGCTCCAATTCGGAAAAGGATTTATTGATGCTTAAATCCACAATACACAGGGTGTGAAGTTGTCAACGGCCATCCTAAGCCTGAACGTGCCTGCTCTCCTCAGATCGCAGACCACTGCCCGGCAGTTACCGGCATGGGAGACTGGCTGGCAATCCAAGGTGCCATTGACATTTTGCTCTGTTGCCGCCTTCCTCTCCGATTAATAAAAATATTTATTGATGCTTAAATTCACAATATACAAGGCGTGAAGATGTCAACGGCCATCCTAAGCTGAACGCGCCTGCTCTCGTCAGATCGCAGACTGCTACCCAGCTTAGGGCCCAGTAAGTACCGGCATGGGAGACTGGCTGGGAATCCCGGGTGCAGTTAAAATTATGCTCTGTTGCCGCCTTCCGTTCCGATTCCGAAAAGGATTTATTGATGCTTAAATGCACAGTATAAAAATCATGAAGCGGTCAATGGCCATCCTAAGCTGAACGCGCCTGCTTTCGTCAGATCGCAGACTGCTACCTAGCTTAGGGCCCGGTAAGTACTGGCATGGGAGACTGGCTGGGAATCCCGGTTGCCGTTGACATTTTGCTCTATTGCTGCCTTCCGCTCCGATTCCGAAAATAATTTATTGATGCTTAAATCCACAGTATACAAGGTGTGAAGCTGTCGACGGCCATCCTAAGCTTAACGCGTCTGCTCTCGTCAGATCGCAGACTGGTACAGATCTTAGGGCCCGGTAAGTACTGGCATGGGACACTGGCTGGGAATCCCGGCTGCCGTTGACATTTTGCTCTGTTGCCGCCTTCCGTTCCGATTCAGAAAAGGATTTATTGATGCTTACATGCACAGTATACAAGGTGTGAAGCTGTCAACGGCCATCCTAAGCTGAACGCGCCTGCTCTCGTCAGATCGCAGACTGATACCCAGCTTAGGGCCTGGTAAGTACCAGCATGGGAGACTGGCTGGGAATCCCAGGTGTTGTTGACATTTTGCTCTGTAGCCGCCTTCCGCTCCGATTCCGAAAAGGATTTATTGATGCTTAAATCCACAGTATACAGGTTGTGAAGCCGTCTACGGCTATCCTAAGCTGAATGTGCCTGTTCTTGTCAGATCGCAGACTGCTGCCCGGCAAGTACGGGCATGGGAGACTGGCTGGCAATCCAAGGTGCTATTGACATTTTGCTCTGTTGCCGCCTTCCTCTCCGATTCCGAAAAGGATTTATTGATGCTTAAATGCACAGTATAAAAAGCATGAAGCTGTCAATGGCCATCCTAAGCTGAACGCGCCTGCTCTCGTCAGATCGCAGACTGCTACACAGCTTAGGGCCCGGTAAGTACTGGCATGGGAGACTGGCTGGGAATCCCAGGTGTCTTTTACATTTTGCTCTGTTGCCACCTTACGCTCCGATTCCGAAAAGGATTTATTGATGCTTAAATCCACAGTATACAGGGTGTGAAGATGTCTACGGCCATCCTAAGCTGAATGCGCCTGTTCTCGTCAGATCGCAGACTGCTACCCAGCTTCGGGCCTGGTAAGTACCAGCATGGGAGACTGGCTGGGAATCTCGGGTGCAGTTGACATTTTGCTCTGTTGCCGCCTTACGCTCCGATTCCGAAAAGGATTTATTGATGCTTAAATCCACAGTATACAGGGTGTGAAGAAGTCTACGGCCATCCTAAGCTGAATGCGCCTGTTCTCGTCAGATCGCAGACTACTACCCAGCTTCGGGCCTGGTACGTACCAGCATGGGAGACTGGCTGGGAATCCCGGGTGCAGTTGACATTTTGCTCTGTTTCTGCTCCGATTCCGAAAATTATTTATTGATGCTTAAATCCACATTATACAAAGTGTGAAGCTGTCAACGGCCATCCTAAGCTGAACACGCCTGCTCTCGTCAGATCGCAGACTGCTACCCAGCTTAGGGCCTTGTAAGTACCAGCATGGGAGACTGGCTGGGAATCCCGGGTGCAGTTGACATTTTAATCTGTTGCTGCCTTCCGCTTCGATTCGGAAAAGGATTTATTGATGCTTAAATCCACAATACACAGGGTGTGAAGCTGTCAACGGCCATCCTAAGCCTGAATATGCCTGCTCTCCTCAGATCGCAGACTGCTGCCCGGCAGTTACCAGCATGGGAGACTGGCTGGCAATTCAAGGTGCCATTGACATTTTGCTCTGTTGCCGCCTTCCTCTCCGATTAATAAAAATATTTATTGATGCTTAAATCCACAATATACAAGGCGTGAAGATGTCAACGGCCATCCTAAGCTGAACGCGCCTGCTCTCGTCAGATCGCAGACTGCTACCCAGCTTAGGGCCCAGTAATTATCAACATGGGAGACTGGCTGGGAATCCCGGGTGCAGTTGACATTATGCTCTGTTGCCGCCTTCCGTTCCGATTCCGAAAAGGATTTATTGATGCTTAAATGCACAGTATAAAAAGCATGAAGCTGTCAATGGCCATCCTAAGCTGAACACGCTTGCTCTCGTCAGATCGCAGACTGCTACCCAGCTAAGGGCACAGTAAGTACCAGCATGGGAGACTGGCTGGGAATCCCGGGTGCAGTTGACATTTTAATCTGTTGCCGCCTTCCGCTCCGATTCCGAAAAGGATTTATTGATGCTTAAATGCACAGTATAAAAAGCATGAAGCTGTCAATGGCCATCCTAAGCTGAACGTGCCTGCTCTCGTCAGATCGCAGACTGCTCTAACTTAGGGCCCGGTAGGTACTGGCATGGGAGACTGGCTGGGAATCCTGGGTGCCGTTGACATTTTGCTCTATTGCTGCCTTCCGCTCCGATTCCGAAAATAATTTATTGATGCTTAAATCCACTGTATACAAGGTGTGAAGCTGTCGACGGCCATCCTAAGCTTAACGCGCCTGCTCTCTTCAGATCGCAGACTGGTACAGATCTTAGGGCCCGGTAAGTACCGGCATGGGAGACTGGCTGAGAATCCCGGGTGCAGTTGCCATTTTGCTCTGTTTCTGCTCCGATTCCGAAAATTATTTATTGATGCTTAAATCCACAGTATACAAAGTGTGATACTGTCAACGGCCATCCTAAGCTGATCGCGCCTGCTCTCGTCAGATCGCAGACTGCTACCCAGCTTAGGACCTGGTAAGTACCAGCATGGGAGACTGGCTGGGAATCCCAGGTGCAGTTGACATTTTAATCTGTTGCCGCCTTCCGCTCCAATTCGGAAAAGGATTTATTGATGCTTAAATCCACAATACACAGGGTGTGAAGCTGTCAACGGCCATCCTAAGCCTGAACGTGCCTGCTCTCCTCAGATCGCAGACCACTGCCCGGCAGTTACCGGCATGGGAGACTGGCTGGCAATCCAAGGTGCCATTGACATTTTGCTCTGTTGCCGCCTTCCTCTCCGATTAATAAAAATATTTATTGATGCTTAAATTCACAATATACAAGGCGTGAAGATGTCAACGGCCATCCTAAGCTGAACGCGCCTGCTCTCGTCAGATCGCAGACTGCTACCCAGCTTAGGGCCCAGTAAGTACCGGCATGGGAGACTGGCTGGGAATCCCGGGTGCAGTTAAAATTATGCTCTGTTGCCGCCTTCCGTTCCGATTCCGAAAAGGATTTATTGATGCTTAAATGCACAGTATAAAAATCATGAAGCTGTCAATGGCCATCCTAAGCTGAACGCGCCTGCTCTCGTCAGATCGCAGACTGCTACCCAGCTTAGGGCCCGGTAGGTACTGGCATGGGAGACTGGCTGGGAATCCCAGGTGCAGTTATCATTTTAATCTGTTGCCGCCTTCCGCTCCGATTCGGAAAAGGATTTATTGATGCTTAAATCCACAATACACAGGGTGTGAAGCTGTCAACGGCCATCCTAAGCCTGAACGTGCCTGCCCTCCTCAGATCGCAGACTACTGCCCGGCAGTTACCGGCATGGGAGACTGGCTGGCAATCCAAGGTGCCATTGACATTTTGCTCTGTTGCCGCCTTCCTCTCTGATTAATAAAAATATTTATTGATGCTTAAATCCACAATATACAAGGCGTGAAGATGTCAACGGCCATCCTAAGCTGAACGTGCCTGCTCTCGTCAGATCGCAGACTGCTACCCAGCTTAGGGCCCAGTAAGTACCGGCATGGGAGACTGGCTGGGAATCCCGGGTGCAGTTGACATTATGCTCTGTTGCCGCCTTCCGTTCCGATTCCGAAAAGGATTTATTGATGCTTAAATGCACAGTATAAAAAGCATGAAGCTGTCAATGGCCATCCTAAGCTGAACGCGCCTGCTCTTGTCAGATCGCAGACTGCTACCCAGCTTAGGGCCCAGTAAGTATCGGCATGGGAGACTGGCTGGGAATCCCGGTTGCCGTTGACATTTTGCTCTATTGCTGCCTTCCGCTCCGATTCCGAAAATAATTTATTGATGCTTAAATCCACAGTATACAAGGTGTGAAGCTGTCGACGGCCATCCTAAGCTTAACGCGCCTGCTCTCGTCAGATCGCAGACTGGTACAGATCTTAGGGACCGGTAAGTACCGGCATGGGACACTGGCTGGGAATCCCGGCTGCCGTTGCCATTTTGCTCTGTTGCCGCCTTCCGTTCCGATTCCGAAAAGGATTTATTGATGCTTAAATGCACAGTATGCAAAGTGTGAAGCTGTCAACGGCCATCCTAAGCTGAACGCGCCTGCTCTTGTCAGATCGCAGACTGATACCCAGCTTAGGGCCTGGTAAGTACCAGCATGGGAGACTGGCTGGGAATCCCGGGTGCAGTTGACATTATAATCTGTTGCCGCCTTCTGCTCCGATTCGGAAAAGGATTTATTGATGCTTAAATCCACAATATAGAGGGCGTGACGCTGTCAACGGCCATCCTAAGCTTAACGCGCCTGCTCTCGTCAGAGCGCAGACTGCTACCCAGCTTAGGGCCCGGTAAGTACCAGCATGGGAGACTGACTGGGAATCCCAGGTGTTGTTGACATTTTGCTCTGTAGCCGCCTTCCGCTCCGATTCCGAAAAGGATTTATTGATGCTTAAATCCACAGTATACAGGGTGTGAAGCCGTCTACGGCTATCCTAAGCTGAATGTGCCTGTTCTTGTCAGATCACAGACTGCTGCCCGACAAGTACGGGCATGGGAGACTGGCTGGCAATCCAAGGTGCTATTGACATTTTGCTCTGTTGCCGCCTTCCTCTACGATTCCGAAAAGGATTTATTGATGCTTAAATGCACAGTATAAAAAGCATGAAGCTGTCAATGGCCATCCTAAGCTGAACGCGCCTGCTCTCGTCAGATCGCAGACTGCTACCCAGCTTAGGGCCCGGTAAGTACTGGCATGGGAGACTGGCTGGGAATCCCGGGTGCCGTTGACATTTTGCTCTATTGCTGCCTTCCGCTCCGATTCCGAAAATAATTTATTGATGCTTAAATCCACAGTATACAAGGTGTGAAGCTGTCGACGGCCATCCTAAGCTTAACGCGCCTGCTTTCGTCAGATTGCAGACTGGTACAGATCTTAGGGCCCGGTAAGTACCGGCATGGGACACTGGCTGGGAATCCCGGCTGCCGTTGACATTTTGCTCTGTTGCCGCCTTCCGTTCCGATTCCGAAAAGGATTTATTGATGCCTAAATGCACAGTATAAAGGGCGAGAAGCTGTCAACGGCCAGCCTAAGCTGAACGCGCCTGCTCTCGTCAGATCGCGGACTGCTACCCAGCTTAGGGCCCGGTAAGTACCAGCATGGGAGACTGGCTGGGAATCCCAGGTGTCGTTGACATTTTGCTCTGTTGCCGCCTTACGCTCCGATTCCGAAAAGGATTTATTGATGCTTAAATCCACAGTATACAGGGTGTGAAGATGTCTACGGCCATCCTAAGCTGAATGCGCCTGTTCTCGTCAGATCGCAGACTGCTACCCAGCTTCGGGCCTGGTAAGTACCAGCATGGGAGACTGGCTGGGATTTCCGGGTGCAGTTGACATCTGTTGCCGCCTTCCGCTCCGATTCGGAAAATGATTTATTGATGCTTAAATCCACAATACACAGAGTGTGAAGCTGTCAACGGCCATCCTAAGCCTGAACGTGCCTGCTCTTCTCAGATCGCAGACTGCTGCCCGGCAGTTACCGGCATGGGAGACTGGCTGGCAATCCAAGGTGCCATTGACATTTTGCTCTGTTGCCGCCTTCCTCTCCGATTAATAAAAATATTTATTGATGCTTAAATCCACAATATACAAGGCGTGAAGATGTCAACGGCCATCCTAAGCTGAACGCGCCTGCTCTCGTCAGATCGCAGACTGCTACCCAGCTTAGGGCGAAGTAAGTACCGGCATGGGAGACTGGCTGGGAATCCCGGGTGCCGTTGATATTTTGCTCTATTGCTGCCTTCCGCTCCGATTCCGAAAATAATTTATTGATGCTTAAATCCACAGTATACAAGGTGTGAAGCTGTCGACGGCCATCCTAAGCTTAACGCGCCTGCTCTCGTCAGATCGCAGACTGGTACAGATCTTAGGGCCCGGTAAGTACCGGCATGGGACACTGGCTGGGAATCCCGGCTGCCGTTGACATTTTGCTCTGTTGCCGCCTTCCGTTCCAATTCCGAAAAGGATTTATTGATGCTTAAATGCACAGTATGCAAAGTGTGAAGCTGTCAACGGCCATCCTAAGCTGAACGCGCCTGCTCTCGTCACATCGCAGACTGATACACAGCTTAGGGCCTGGTAAGTACCAGCATGGGAGACTGGCTGGGAATCCCGGGTGCAGTTGACATTATAATCTGTTGCCGCCTTCTGCTCCGATTCGGAAAAGGATTTATTGATGCTTATATCCACAATATAAAGGGCGTGAAGCTGTCAACGGCCATCCTAAGCTCAACGCGCCTGCTCTCGTCAGAGCGCAGACTGCTACCCAGCTTAGGGCCCGGTAAGTACCAGCATGGGAGACTGGCTGGGATTCCCAGGTGTTGTTGACATTTTGCTCTGTAGCCGCCTTCCGCTCCGATTCCGAAAAGGATTTATTGATGCTTAAATCCACAGTATACAGGGTGTGAAGCCGTCTACGGCTATCCTAAGCTGAATGTGCCTGTTCTTGTCAGATCACAGACTGCTGCCCGACAAGTACGGGCATGGGAGACTGGCTGGCAATCCAAGGTGCTATTGACATTTTGCTCTGTTGCCGCCTTCCTCTACGATTCCGAAAAGGATTTATTGATGCTTAAATGCACAGTATAAAAAGCATGAAGTTGTCAATGGCCATCCTAAGCTGAACGCGCCTGCTCTCATCAGATCGCAGACTGCTACCCAGCTTAGGGCCCGGTAAGTACTGGCATGGGAGACTGGCTGGGAATCCCGGGTGCCGTTGACATTTTGCTCTATTGCTGCCTTCCTCTCCGATTCCGAAAAGAATTTATTGATGCTTAAATCCACAGTATACAAGGTGTGAAGCTGTCGACGGCCATCCTAAGCTTAACGCGCCTGCTCTCGTCAGATCGCAGACTGGTACAGATCTTAGGGCCCCGTTAAGTACCGGCATGGGACACTGGTTGGGAATCCAGGCTGCCGTTGACATTTTGCTCTGTTGCCGCCTTCCGTTCCGATTCCGAAAAGGATTTATTGATGCCTAAATGCACAGTATAAAGGGCGAGAAGCTGTCAACGGCCATCCTAAGCTGAACGCGCCTGCTCTCGTCAGATCGCAGACTGCTACCCAGCTTAGGGCCCGGTAAGTACCAGCATGGGCGACTGGCTGGGAATCCCAGGTGTCGTTGACATTTTGCTCTGTTGCCGCCTTACGCTCCGATTCCGAAAAGAATTTATTGATGCTTAAATTCACAGTATACAGGGTGTGAAGATGTCTACGGCCATCCTAAGCTGAATGCGCCTGTTCTCGTCAGATCGCAGACTGCTACCCAGCTTCGGGCCTGGTAAGTACCAGCATGGGAGACTGGCTGGGAATCCCGGGTGCAGTTGACATTTTAATCTGTTGCCGCCTTCCGCTCCGATTCGGAAAAGGATTTATTGATGCTTAAATCCACAATATACAGGGTGTGAAGCTGTCAACGGCCATCCTAAGCTGAACGTGTCTGCTCTCCTCAGATCGCAGACTGCTGCCCGGCAGATACCGGCGTGGGAGACTGGCTGGCAATCCAAGGTGCCATTGACATTTTGCTCTGTTGCCGCCTTCCTCTCCGATTAATAAAAATATTTATTGATGCTTAAATCCACAGTATACAAAGTGTGAAGCTGTCAACGGCCATCCTAAGCTGAACGCGCCTGCTCTCGTCAGATCGCAGACTGCTACCCAGCTTAGGGCCTGGTAAGTACCAGCATGGGAGACTGGCTGGGAATCCCGGGTGCAGTTGACATTTTGCTCTGTTGCCGCCTTCCGTTCCGATTCCGAAAAGGATTTAATGATCCTTAAATGCACAGTATAAAAATCATGAAGCTGTCAATGGCCATCCTAAGCTTAACGCGCCTGCTCTCGTCAGATCGCAGACTGGTACAGATCTTAGGGCCCGGTAAGTATTGGCATGGGACACTGGCTGGGAATCCCGGCTGCCGTTGATATTTTGCTCTGTTGCCGCCTTCCGTTCCGATTCCGAAAAGGATTTATTGATGCTTAAATGCACAGTATACAAAGTGTGAAGCTGTCAATGGCCATCCTAAGCTGAACGCGCCTGCTCTCGTCAGATCGCAGACTGATACCCAGTTTAGGGCCTGCTAATTACCAGCAT
The DNA here is from genome assembly GCF_029499605.1 of Hyla sarda. Classification (NCBI taxonomy): domain Eukaryota; kingdom Metazoa; phylum Chordata; class Amphibia; order Anura; family Hylidae; genus Hyla; species Hyla sarda. The sequence continues at coordinate 257,021,380 of NC_079189.1, forward strand.
GGGAGACTGGCTGAGAATCCCGGGTGCAGTTGACATTTTAATTTGTTCCCTCTTTCCGCTCCGATTCGGAAAAGGAATTATTGATGCTTAAATCCACAGTATACAGGGCGTGAAGCTGTCAACGGCCATCCTAAGCTGAACGCGCCTGCTCTCGTCAGATCGCAGACTGCTACCCAGCTTAGGGCCCGGTAAGTACCAGCATGGGAGACTGGCTGGGAATCCCAGGTGTTGTTGACATTTTGCTCTGTAGCCGCCTTCCGCTTCGATTCCGAAAAGGATTTATTGATGCTTAAATCCACAGTATACAGGGTGTGAAGCCGTCTACGGCTATCCTAAGCTGAATGTGCCTGTTCTTGTCAGATCGCAGAATGCTGCCCGGCAAGTACGGGCATGGGAGACTGGCTGGCAATCCAAGGTGCTATTGACATTTTGCTCTGTTGCCGCCTTCCTCTCCGATTCCGAAAAGAATTTATTGATGCTTAAATCCACAGTATACAAGGTGTGAAGCTGTCGACGGCCATCCTAAGCTGAACGTGCCTGCTATTGTCAGATCGCAGACTGCTACCCAGCTTAGGGCCCGGTAAGTACTGGCATGGGAGATTGGCTGGGAATCCCAGCTGCCGTTGACATTTTGCTCTATTGCTGCCTTCCGCTCCGATTCCGAAAAGAATTTATTGATGCTTAAATCCACAGTATACAAGGTGTGAAGCTGTCGACGGCCATCCTAAGCTTAACGCGCCTGCTCTCGTCAGATCGCAGACTGGTACAGATCTTAGGGCCCGGTAAGTACCGGCATGGGACACTGGCTGGGAATCCCGACTGCCGTTGACATTTTGCTCTGTTGCCGCCTTCCGTTCCGATTCCGAAAAGGATTTATTGATGCCTAAATGCACAGTATAAAGGGCAAGAAGCTGTCAACGGCCATCCTAAGCTGAACGCGCCTGTTCTCGTCAGATCGCAGACTGCTACCCAGCTTCGGGCCTGGTAAGTACCAGCAAGGGAGACTGGCTGGGAATCCCGGGTGCAGTTGACATTTTGCTCTGTTTCTGCTCCGATTCCGAAAATTATTTATTGATGCTTAAATCCACAGTATACAAAGTGTGAAGCTGTCAACGGCCATCCTAAGCTGAACGCGCCTGCTCTTGTCAGATCGCAGACTGCTACCCAGCTTAGGTCCTGGTAAGTACCAGCATGGGAGACTGGCTGGGAATCCCGGGTGCAGTTGACTTTTTAATATGTTGCCGCCTTCCGCTCCGATTCGGAAAAGGATTTATTGATGCTTAAATCCACAATATACAGGGTGTAAAGCTGTCAACGGCCATCCTAAGCCTGAACGTGCCTGCTTTCCGCAGACTGCTGCCCGGCAGTTACCGGCATGGGAGACTGGCTGGCAATCCAAGGTGCCATTGAAATTTTGCTCTGTTGCCGCCTTCCTCTCCGATGAAAAAAATATTTATTGATGCTTAAATCCACAGTATACAAGGTGTGAAGCTGTCGACGGCCATCCTAAGCTTAACGCGCCTGCTCTCGTCAGATCGCAGACTGGTACAGATCTGAGGGCCCGGTAAGTACCGGCATGGGACACTGGCTGGGAATCCCGGCTGCCGTTGACATTTTGCTCTGTTGCCGCCTTCCGTTCCGATTCCGAAAAGGATTTATTGATGCTTAAATGCACAGTATACAAAGTGTGAAGCTGTCAACGGCCATCCTAAGCTGAACGCGCCTGCTCTCGTCAGATCGCAGACTGCTACCCAGCTAAGGGCCCAGTAAGTACCGGCATGGGAGACTGGCTGGGAATCCCGGGTGCAGTTGACATTTTGCTCTGTTGACGCCTTCCGTTCCGATTCCGAAAAGAATTTATTGATGCTTAAATCCACAGTATACAAGGTGTGAAGCTGTCGACAGCCATCCTAAGCTTAACGCGCCTGCTCTCGTCAGATAGCAGACTGGTACAGATCTTAGGGCCCGGTAAGTACCGGCATGGGACACTGGCTGGGAATCCCGGCTGCCGTTGACATTTTGCTCTGTTGCCGCCTTCCGTTCCGATTCCGAAAAGGATTTATTGATGCTTAAATGCACAGTATACACAGTATACAAAGTGTGAAGCTGTCAACGCCCATCCTAAGCTGAACGCACCTGCTCTCGTCAGATCGCAGACTGCTACCCAGCTTAGGGCCCGGTAAGTACCAGCATGGGAGACTGGCTGGGAATCTCAGGTGTTGTTGACATTTTGCTCTGTAGCTCTGTAGACATTTTGCTCCGATTCCGAAAAGGATTTATTGATGCTTAAATCCACAATATACAGGGTGTGAAGTCGTCTACGGCTATCCTAAGCTGAATGCGCCTGTTCTTGTCAGATCGCAGACTGCTGCCCGGCAAGTACGGGCATGGGTGACTGGCTGGCAATCCAAGGTGCTATTGACATTTTGATCTGTTGCCGCCTTCCTCTCCGATTAAAAAAAATATTTATTGATGCTTAAATCCACAGTATAAAAGGCGTGAAGATGTCAACGGCCATCCTAAGCTGAACGCGCCTGCTCTCGTCAGATCGCAGACTGGTACAGATCTTAGGGCCCGGTAAGTACCGGCATGGGACACTGGCTGGGAATCCCGGGTGCAGTTGACATTTTAATCTGTTGCCGCCTTACGCTCCGATTCGGAAAAGGATTTATTGATGCTTAAATGCACAGTATAAAGCGCATGAAGCTGTCAACGGCCATCCTAAGCTGAACGCGCCTGCTCTCGTCAGATCGCAGACTGCTACCCAGCTTAGGGCCCGGTAAGTACCAGCATGGGAGACTGGCTGGGAATCCCAGGTGTCGTTGACATTTTGCTCTGTTGCCGCCTTACGCTCCGATTCCGAAAAGGATTTATTGATGCTTAAATCCACAGTATACAGGTTGTGATGTTGTCTACGGCCATCCTAAGCTGAATGTGCCTGTTCTCGTCAGATCGCAGACTGCTACCCTGCTTCGGGCCTGATAAGTACCAGCATGGGAGACTGGCTGGGAATCCCGGGTGCAGTTGACATTTTGCTCTGTTTCTGCTCCGATTCCGAAAATTATTTATTGATGCTTAAATCCACAGTATACAAAGTGTGAAGCTGTCAACGGCCATCCTAAGCTAAATGCACCTGCTCTCGTCAGATCGCAGACTGCTACCCAGCTTAGGGCCTGGTAAGTACCAGCATGGGAGACTGGCTGGGAATCCCGTGTGCAGTTGACATTTTAATCTGTTGCCGCCTTCCGCTCCGATTCGGAAAAGGATTTATTGATGCTTAAATCCACAATATACAGGCTGTGAAGCTGTCAACGGCCATCCTAAGCCTGAACGTGCCTGCTCTCCTCAGATCGCAGACTGCTGCCCGGCAGTTACCGGCATGGGAGACTGGCTGGCAATCCAAGGTGCCATTGACATTTTGCTCTGTTGCCGCCTTCCTCTCCGATTAATAAAAATATGTATGGATGCTTAAATCCACAATATACAAGGCGTGAAGCTGTCAACGTCCATCCTAAGCTAAATGCACCTGCTCTCGTCAGATCGCAGACTGCTACCCAGCTTAGGGCCCAGTAAGTACCGGCATGGGAGACTGGCTGGGAATCCCGGGTGCAGTTGACATTTTGCTCTGTTGCCGCCTTCCGCTCCGATTCCGAAAAGAATTTATTGATGCTTAAATCCACAGTATACAAGGTGTGAAGCTGTCGACGGCCATCCTAAGCTTAACGCGCCTGCTCTCGTCAGATCGCAGACTGGTACAGATCTTAGGGCCCGGTAAGTACCGGCATGGGACACTGGCTGGGAATCCCGGCTGCCGTTGACATTTTGCTCTGTTGCCGCCTTCCGTTCCGATTCCGAAAAGGATTTATTGATGCTTAAATGCACAGTATACAAAGTGTGAAGCTGTCAACGGCCATCCTAAGCTGAACGCACCTGCTCTCGTCAGATCGCAGACTGCTACCCAGCTTAGGGCCCGGTAAGTACCAGCATGGGAGACTGGCTGGGAATCCCGGCTGCCATTGACATTTTGCTCTGTTGCCGCCTCCCATTCCAATTCCGAAAAGGATTTATTGATGCCTAAATGCACAGTATAAAGGGCGAGAAGCTGTCAACGGCCATCCTAAGCTGAACGCGCCTGCTCTCGACAGATCGCAGACTGCTACCCAGCTTAGGGCCTGGTAAGTACCAGCATGGGAGACTGGCTGGGAATCCCAGGTGTCGTTGACATTTTGCTCTGTTGCCGCCTTTCGCTCCGATTCCGAAAAGGATTTATTGATGCTTAAATCCACAGTATACAGGGTGTGAAGACGTCTACGGCCATCCTAAGCTGAATGCGCCTGTTCTCGTCAGATCGCAGACTGCTACCCAGCTTAGGGCCTGGTGAGTACCAGCATGGAAGACTGGCTGGGAATCCCGGGTGCAGTTGACATTTTAATCTGTTGCCGCCTTCCGCTCCGATTCGGAAAAGGATTTATTGATGCTTAAATCCACAATATACAGGGTGTGAAGCTGTCAACGGCCATCCTAAGCCTGAACGTGCCTGCTCTCCTCAGATTGCAGACTGCTGCCCGGCAGTTACCGGCATGGGAGACTGGCTGGCAATCCAAGGTGCCATTGACATTTTGCTCTGTTGCCGCCTTCCTCTCCGATTAATAAAAATATGTATGGATGCTTAAATCCACAATATACAAGGCGTGAAGCTGTCAACGTCCATCCTAAGCTGAACGTGCCTGCTCTCGTAAGATCGCAGACTGCTACCCAGCTTAGGGCCTGGTAAGTACCAGCATGGGAGACTGGCTGGGAATCCCGGGTGCAGTTGACATTTTAATCTGTTGCCGCCTTCCGCTCCGATTCGGAAAAGGATTTATTGATGCTTAAATGCACAGTATAAAGGGCATGAAGCTGTCAACGGCCATCCTAAGCTGAACGCGCCTGCTCTCGTCAGATCGCAGACTGCTACCCAGCTTAGGGCGTGGTAAGTACCAGCATGGGAGACTGGCTGGAAATCCCAGCTGTCGTTGACATTTTGCTCTGTTGCCGCCTTACGCTCCGATTCCGAAAAGGATTTATTGATGCTTAAATCCACAGTATACAGGGTGTGAAGATGTCTACGGCCATCCTAAGCTGAATGCGACTGTTCTCATCAGATCGCAGACTGCTACCCAGCTTCGGGCCTGGTAAGTACCAGCATGGGAGACTGGCTGGGAATCCCGGGTGCAGTTGACATTTTGCTCTGTTTCTGCTCCGATTCCGAAAATTATTTATTGATGCTTAAATCCACAGTATACAAAGTGTGAAGCTGTCAACGGCCATCCTAAGCTGAACGCGCCTGCTTTCGTCTGATCGCAGACTGCTACCCAGCTTAGAGCCTTGTAAGTACCAGCATGGGAGACTGGCTGGGAATCCCGGGTGCAGTTGACATTTTAATCTGTTGACGCCTTCCCCTCCGATTCGGAAAAGGATTTATTGATGCTTAAATCCACAATATACAGGGTGTGAAGCTGTCAACAGCCATCCTAAGCCTGAACGTGCCTGCTCTCCTCAGATCGCAGACTGCTGCCCGGCAGTTACCGGCATGGGAGACTGGCTGGCAATCCAAGGTGCCATTGACATTTTGCTCTGTTGCCGCCTTCCTCTCCGATTAAAAAAATATTTATTGATGCTTAAATCCACAATATACAAGGCGTGAAGATGTCAACGGCCATCCTAAGCTGAACGCGCCTGCTCTCGTCAGATCGCAGACTTCTACCCAGCTTAGGGCCCAGTAAGTACCGGCATGGGAGACTGGCTGGGAATCCCGGGTGCAGTTGATATTTTGCTCTGTTGCCGCCTTCCGCTCCGATTCCGAAAATAATTTATTGATGCTTAAATCCACAGTATACAAGGTGTGAAGCTGTCGACGGCCATCCTAAGCTTAACGCGCCTGCTCTCTTCAGATCGCAGACTGGTACAGATCTTAGGGCCCGGTAAGTACCGGCATGGGACACTGGCTGGGAATCCCGGCTGCCGTTGACATTTTGCTCTGTTGCCGCATTCCGTTCCGATTCCGAAAAGGTTTTATTGATGCTTAAATGCACAGTATACAAAGTGTGAAGCTGTCAACGGCCATCCTAAGCTGAACGCGCCTGCTCTCGTCAGATCGCAGACTGCTACCCAGCTTAGGGCCCGGTAAGTTCCAGCATGGGAGACTGGCTGGGAATCTCAGGTGTTGTTGACATTTTGCTCTGTAGCTCTGTAGACATTTTGCTCCGATTCCGAAAAGGATTTATTGATGCTTAAATCCACAATATACAGGGTGTGAAGCCGTCTACGGCTATCCTAAGCTGAATGCGCCTGTTCTTGTCAGATCGCAGACTGCTGCCCGGCAAGTACGGGCATGGGAGACTGGCTCGCAATCCAAGGTGCTATTGACATTTTGATCTGTTGCCGCCTTCCTCTCCGATTAAAAAAAATATTTATTGATGCTTAAATCCACAGTATACAAGGCGTGAAGATGTCAACGGCCATCCTAAGCTGAACGCGCCTGCTCTTGTCAGATCGCAGACTGCTACCCAGCTTAGGGCCCGGTAAGTACTGGCATGTGAGACTGGCTGGTAATCCCGGGTGCCGTTGATATTTTGCTCTATTGCTGCCTTCCGCTCCGATTCCGAAAAGAATTTATTGATGCTTAAATCCACAGTATACAAGGTGTGAAGCTGTCGACGGCCATCCTAAGCTTAACGCGCCTGCTCTCGTCAGATCGCAGACTGGTACAGATCTTAGGGCCCGGTAAGTACCGGCATGGGACACTGGCTGGGAATCCCGGCTGCCGTTGACATTTTGCTCTGTTGCCGCCTTCCGTTCCAATTCCGAAAAGGATTTATTGATGCCTAAATGCACAGTATAAAGGGCGAGAAGCTGTCAACGGCCATCCTAAGCTGAACGCGCCTGTTCTCGTCAGATCGCAGACTGCTACCCAGCTTCGGGCCTGGTAAGTACCAGCAAGGGAGACTGGCTAGGAATCCCGGGTGCAGTTGACATTTTGCTCTGTTTCTGCTCCGATTCCGAAAATTATTTATTGATGCTTAAATCCACAGTATACAAAGTGTGAAGCTGTCAACGGCCATCCTAAGCTGAACGCGCCTGCTCTCGTCAGATCGCAGACTGCTACCCAGCTTAGGTCCTGGTAAGTACCAGCATGGGAGACTGGCTGGGAATCCCGGGTGCAGTTGACTTTTTAATATGTTGCCGCCTTCCGCTCCGATTCGGAAAATGATTTATTGATGCTTAAATCCACAATATACAGGGTGTAAAGCTGTCAACGGCCATCCTAAGCCTGAACGTGCCTGCTTTCCTCAGATCGCAGACTGCTGCCCGGCAGTTACCGGCATGGGAGACTGGCTGGCAATCCAAGGTGCCATTGACATTTTGCTCTGTTGCCGCCTTCCTCTCCGATGAAAAAAATATTTATTGATGCTTAAATCCACAATATACAAGGCGTGAAGATGTCAACGGCCATCCTAAGCTGAACGCGCCTGCTCTCGTCAGATCGCAGACTGCTACCCAGCTTAGGGCCCAGTAAGTACCGGCATGGGAGACTGGCTGGGAATCCCGGGTGCAGTTGACATTTTGCTCTGTTGCCGCCTTCCGCTCCGATTCCGAAAAGAATTTATTGATGCTTAAATCCACAGTATACAAGGTGTGAAGCTGTCGACGGCCATCCTAAGCTTAACGCGCCTGCTCTCGTCAGATCGCAGACTGGTACAGATCTTAGGGCCCGGTAAGTACCGGCATGGGACACTGGCTGGGAATCCCGGCTGCCGTTGACATTTTGCTCTGTTGCCGCCTTCCGTTCCGATTCCGAAAAGGATTTATTGATGCTTAAATGCACAGTATACAAAGTGTGAAGCTGTCAACGGCCATCCTAAGCTGAACGCGCCTGCTCTCGTCAGATCGCAGACTGCTACCCAGCTAAGGGCCCAGTAAGTACCGGCATGGGAGACTGGCTGGGAATCCCGGGTGCAGTTGACATTTTGCTCTGTTGCCGCCTTCCGTTCCGATTCCGAAAAGAATTTATTGATGCTTAAATCCACAGTATACAAGGTGTGAAGCTGTCGACAGCCATCCTCAGCTTAACGCGCCTGCTCTCGTCAGATAGCAGACTGGTACAGATCTTAGGGCCCGGTAAGTACCGGCATGGGACACTGGCTGGGAATCCCGGCTGCCGTTGACATTTTGCTCTGTTGCCGCCTTCCGTTCCGATTCCGAAAAGGATTTATTGATGCTTAAATGCACAGTATACAAAGTGTGAAGCTGTCAACGGCCATCCTAAGCTGAACGCACCTGCTCTCGTCAGATCGCAGACTGCTACCCAGCTTAGGGCCCTGTAAGTACCAGCATGGGAGACTGGCTGGGAATCTCAGGTGTTGTTGACATTTTGCTCTGTAGCTCTGTAGACATTTTGCTCCGATTCCGAAAAGGATTTATTGATGCTTAAATCCACAATATACAGGGTGTGAAGTCGTCTACGGCTATCCTAAGCTGAATGCGCCTGTTCTTGTCAGATCGCAGACTGCTGCCCGGCAAGTACGGGCATGGGTGACTGGCTGGCAATCCAAGGTGCTATTGACATTTTGATCTGTTGCCGCCTTCCTCTCCGATTAAAAAAAATATTTATTGATGCTTAAATCCACAGTATACAAGGCGTGAAGATGTCAACGGCCATCCTAAGCTGAACGCGCCTGCTCTCGTCAGATCGCAGACTGCTACCCAGCTTAGGGCCCGGTAAGTACCAGCATGGGAGACTGGCTGGGAATCCCAGGTGTCGTTGACATTTTGCTCTGTTGCCGCCTTACGCTCCGATTCGGAAAAGGATTTATTGATGCTTAAATGCACAGTATAAAGGGCGTGAAGCTGTCAACGGCCATCCTAAGCTGAACGCGCCTGCTCTCGTCAGATCGCAGACTGCTACCCAGCTTAGGGCCCGGTAAGTACCAGCATGGGAGACTGGCTGGGAATCCCAGGTGTCGTTGACATTTTGCTCTGTTGCCGCCTTACGCTCCGATTACGAAAAGGATTTATTGATGCTTAAATCCACATTATACAGGGTGTGAAGTTGTCTACGGCCATCCTAAGCTGAATGTGCCTGTTCTCGTCAGATCGCAGACTGCTACCCTGCTTCGGGCCTGATAAGTACCAGCATGGGAGACTGGCTGGGAATCCCGGGTGCAGTTGACATTTTGCTCTGTTTCTGCTCCGATTCCGAAAATTATTTATTGATGCTTAAATCCACAGTATACAAAGTGTGAAGCTGTCAACGGCCATCCTAAGCTAAATGCACCTGCTCTCGTCAGATTGCAGACTGCTACCCAGCTTAGGGCCTGGTAAGTACCAGCATGGGAGACTGACTGGGAATCCCGGGTGCAGTTGACATTTTAGTCTGTTGCCGCCTCCCGCTCAGATTCGGAAAAGGATTTATTGATGCTTAAATGCACAATAAACAGGGTGTGAAGCTGTCAACGGCCATCCTAAGCCTGAACGTGCCTGCACTCCTCAGATCGCAGACTGCTGCCCGGCAGTTACCGGCATGGGAGACTGGCTGGCAATCCAAGGTGCCATTGACATTTTGCTCTGTTGCCGCCTTCCTCTCCGATTAAAAAAATATTTATTGATGCTTAAATCCACAATATACAAGGCGTGAAGATGTCAACGGCCATCCTAAGCTGAACGCGCCTGCTCTCGTCAGATCGCAGACTGCTACCCAGCTTAGGGCCCAGTGAGTACCGGCATGGGAGACTGGCTGGGAATCCCGGGTGCAGTTGACATTTTGCTCTGTTGCCGCCTTCCGCTCCGATTCCGAAAAGAATTTATTGATGCTTAAATCCACAGTATACAAGGTGTGAAGCTGTCGACGGCCATCCTAAGCTTAACGCGCCTGCTCTCGTCAGATCGCAGACTGGTACAGATCTTAGGGCCCGGTAAGTACCGGCATGGGACACTGGCTGGGAATCCCGGCTGCCGTTGACATTTTGCTCTGTTGCCGCCTTCCGTTCCGATTCCGAAAAGGATTTATTGATGCTTAAATGCACAGTATACAAAGTGTGAAGCTGTCAACGGCCATCCTAAGCTGAACGCACCTGCTCTCGTCAGATCGCAGACTGCTACCCAGCTTAGGGCCCGGTAAGTACCAGCATGGGAGACTGGCTGGGAATCCCGGCTGCCATTGACATTTTGCTCTGTTGCCGCCTCCCATTCCAATTCCGAAAAGGATTTATTGATGCCTAAATGCACAGTATAAAGGGCGAGAAGCTGTCAACGGCCATCCTAAGCTGAACGCGCCTGCTCTCGACAGATCGCAGACTGCTACCCAGCTTAGGGCCTGGTAAGTACCAGCATGGGAGACTGGCTGGGAATCCCAGGTGTCGTTGACATTTTGCTCTGTTGCCGCCTTTCGCTCCGATTCCGAAAAGGATTTATTGATGCTTAAATCCACAGTATACAGGGTGTGAAGACGTCTACGGCCATCCTAAGCTGAATGCGCCTGTTCTCGTCAGATCGCAGACTGCTACCCAGCTTAGGGCCTGGTGAGTACCAGCATGGAAGACTGGCTGGGAATCCCGGGTGCAGTTGACATTTTAATCTGTTGCCGCCTTCCGCTCCGATTCGGAAAAGGATTTATTGATGCTTAAATCCACAATATACAGGGTGTGAAGCTGTCAACGGCCATCCTAAGCCTGAACGTGCCTGCTCTCCTCAGATTGCAGACTGCTGCCCGGCAGTTACCGGCATGGGAGACTGGCTGGCAATCCAAGGTGCCATTGACATTTTGCTCTGTTGCCGCCTTCCTCTCCGATTAATAAAAATATGTATGGATGCTTAAATCCACAATATACAAGGCGTGAAGCTGTCAACGTCCATCCTAAGCTGAACGTGCCTGCTCTCGTAAGATCGCAGACTGCTACCCAGCTTAGGGCCTGGTAAGTACCAGCATGGGAGACTGGCTGGGAATCCCGGGTGCAGTTGACATTTTAATCTGTTGCCGCCTTCCGCTCCGATTCGGAAAAGGATTTATTGATGCTTAAATGCACAGTATAAAGGGCATGAAGCTGTCAACGGCCATCCTAAGCTGAACGCGCCTGCTCTCGTCAGATCGCAGACTGCTACCCAGCTTAGGGCGTGGTAAGTACCAGCATGGGAGACTGGCTGGAAATCCCAGCTGTCGTTGACATTTTGCTCTGTTGCCGCCTTACGCTCCGATTCCGAAAAGGATTTATTGATGCTTAAATCCACAGTATACAGGGTGTGAAGATGTCTACGGCCATCCTAAGCTGAATGCGACTGTTCTCGTCAGATCGCAGACTGCTACCCAGCTTCGGGCCTGGTAAGTACCAGCATGGGAGACTGGCTGGGAATCCCGGGTGCAGTTGACATTTTGCTCTGTTTCTGCTCCGATTCCGAAAATTATTTATTGATGCTTAAATCCACAGTATACAAAGTGTGAAGCTGTCAACGGCCATCCTAAGCTGAACGCGCCTGCTTTCGTCTGATCGCAGACTGCTACCCAGCTTAGAGCCTTGTAAGTACCAGCATGGGAGACTGGCTGGGAATCCCGGGTGCAGTTGACATTTTAATCTGTTGACGCCTTCCCCTCCGATTCGGAAAAGGATTTATTGATGCTTAAATCCACAATATACAGGGTGTGAAGCTGTCAACAGCCATCCTAAGCCTGAACGTGCCTGCTCTCCTCAGATCGCAGACTGCTGCCCGGCAGTTACCGGCATGGGAGACTGGCTGGCAATCCAAGGTGCCATTGACATTTTGCTCTGTTGCCGCCTTCCTCTCCGATTAAAAAAATATTTATTGATGCTTAAATCCACAATATACAAGGCGTGAAGATGTCAACGGCCATCCTAAGCTGAACGCGCCTGCTCTCGTCAGATCGCAGACTTCTACCCAGCTTAGGGCCCAGTAAGTACCGGCATGGGAGACTGGCTGGGAATCCCGGGTGCAGTTGATATTTTGCTCTGTTGCCGCCTTCCGCTCCGATTCCGAAAATAATTTATTGATGCTTAAATCCACAGTATACAAGGTGTGAAGCTGTCGACGGCCATCCTAAGCTTAACGCGCCTGCTCTCTTCAGATCGCAGACTGGTACAGATCTTAGGGCCCGGTAAGTACCGGCATGGGACACTGGCTGGGAATCCCGGCTGCCGTTGACATTTTGCTCTGTTGCCGCATTCCGTTCCGATTCCGAAAAGGTTTTATTGATGCTTAAATGCACAGTATACAAAGTGTGAAGCTGTCAACGGCCATCCTAAGCTGAACGCGCCTGCTCTCGTCAGATCGCAGACTGCTACCCAGCTTAGGGCCCGGTAAGTTCCAGCATGGGAGACTGGCTGGGAATCTCAGGTGTTGTTGACATTTTGCTCTGTAGCTCTGTAGACATTTTGCTCCGATTCCGAAAAGGATTTATTGATGCTTAAATCCACAATATACAGGGTGTGAAGCCGTCTACGGCTATCCTAAGCTGAATGCGCCTGTTCTTGTCAGATCGCAGACTGCTGCCCGGCAAGTACGGGCATGGGAGACTGGCTCGCAATCCAAGGTGCTATTGACATTTTGATCTGTTGCCGCCTTCCTCTCCGATTAAAAAAAATATTTATTGATGCTTAAATCCACAGTATACAAGGCGTGAAGATGTCAACGGCCATCCTAAGCTGAACGCGCCTGCTCTTGTCAGATCGCAGACTGCTACCCAGCTTAGGGCCCGGTAAGTACTGGCATGTGAGACTGGCTGGTAATCCCGGGTGCCGTTGATATTTTGCTCTATTGCTGCCTTCCGCTCCGATTCCGAAAAGAATTTATTGATGCTTAAATCCACAGTATACAAGGTGTGAAGCTGTCGACGGCCATCCTAAGCTTAACGCGCCTGCTCTCGTCAGATCGCAGACTGGTACAGATCTTAGGGCCCGGTAAGTACCGGCATGGGACACTGGCTGGGAATCCCGGCTGCCGTTGACATTTTGCTCTGTTGCCGCCTTCCGTTCCAATTCCGAAAAGGATTTATTGATGCCTAAATGCACAGTATAAAGGGCGAGAAGCTGTCAACGGCCATCCTAAGCTGAACGCGCCTGTTCTCGTCAGATCGCAGACTGCTACCCAGCTTCGGGCCTGGTAAGTACCAGCAAGGGAGACTGGCTAGGAATCCCGGGTGCAGTTGACATTTTGCTCTGTTTCTGCTCCGATTCCGAAAATTATTTATTGATGCTTAAATCCACAGTATACAAAGTGTGAAGCTGTCAACGGCCATCCTAAGCTGAACGCGCCTGCTCTCGTCAGATCGCAGACTGCTACCCAGCTTAGGTCCTGGTAAGTACCAGCATGGGAGACTGGCTGGGAATCCCGGGTGCAGTTGACTTTTTAATATGTTGCCGCCTTCCGCTCCGATTCGGAAAATGATTTATTGATGCTTAAATCCACAATATACAGGGTGTAAAGCTGTCAACGGCCATCCTAAGCCTGAACGTGCCTGCTTTCCTCAGATCGCAGACTGCTGCCCGGCAGTTACCGGCATGGGAGACTGGCTGGCAATCCAAGGTGCCATTGACATTTTGCTCTGTTGCCGCCTTCCTCTCCGATGAAAAAAATATTTATTGATGCTTAAATCCACAATATACAAGGCGTGAAGATGTCAACGGCCATCCTAAGCTGAACGCGCCTGCTCTCGTCAGATCGCAGACTGCTACCCAGCTTAGGGCCCAGTAAGTACCGGCATGGGAGACTGGCTGGGAATCCCGGGTGCAGTTGACATTTTGCTCTGTTGCCGCCTTCCGCTCCGATTCCGAAAAGAATTTATTGATGCTTAAATCCACAGTATACAAGGTGTGAAGCTGTCGACGGCCATCCTAAGCTTAACGCGCCTGCTCTCGTCAGATCGCAGACTGGTACAGATCTTAGGGCCCGGTAAGTACCGGCATGGGACACTGGCTGGGAATCCCGGCTGCCGTTGACATTTTGCTCTGTTGCCGCCTTCCGTTCCGATTCCGAAAAGGATTTATTGATGCTTAAATGCACAGTATACAAAGTGTGAAGCTGTCAACGGCCATCCTAAGCTGAACGCGCCTGCTCTCGTCAGATCGCAGACTGCTACCCAGCTAAGGGCCCAGTAAGTACCGGCATGGGAGACTGGCTGGGAATCCCGGGTGCAGTTGACATTTTGCTCTGTTGCCGCCTTCCGTTCCGATTCCGAAAAGAATTTATTGATGCTTAAATCCACAGTATACAAGGTGTGAAGCTGTCGACAGCCATCCTCAGCTTAACGCGCCTGCTCTCGTCAGATAGCAGACTGGTACAGATCTTAGGGCCCGGTAAGTACCGGCATGGGACACTGGCTGGGAATCCCGGCTGCCGTTGACATTTTGCTCTGTTGCCGCCTTCCGTTCCGATTCCGAAAAGGATTTATTGATGCTTAAATGCACAGTATACAAAGTGTGAAGCTGTCAACGGCCATCCTAAGCTGAACGCACCTGCTCTCGTCAGATCGCAGACTGCTACCCAGCTTAGGGCCCTGTAAGTACCAGCATGGGAGACTGGCTGGGAATCTCAGGTGTTGTTGACATTTTGCTCTGTAGCTCTGTAGACATTTTGCTCCGATTCCGAAAAGGATTTATTGATGCTTAAATCCACAATATACAGGGTGTGAAGTCGTCTACGGCTATCCTAAGCTGAATGCGCCTGTTCTTGTCAGATCGCAGACTGCTGCCCGGCAAGTACGGGCATGGGTGACTGGCTGGCAATCCAAGGTGCTATTGACATTTTGATCTGTGCCGCCTTCCTCTCCGATTAAAAGAAATATTTATTGATGCTTAAATCCACAGTATACAAGGCGTGAAGATGTCAACGGCCATCCTAAGCTGAACGCGCCTGCTCTCGTCAGATCGCAGACTGCTACCCAGCTTAGGGCCCGGTAAGTACCAGCATGGGAGACTGGCTGGGAATCCCAGGTGTCGTTGACATTTTGCTCTGTTGCCGCCTTACGCTCCGATTCGGAAAAGGATTTATTGATGCTTAAATGCACAGTATAAAGGGCGTGAAGCTGTCAACGGCCATCCTAAGCTGAACGCGCCTGCTCTCGTCAGATCGCAGACTGCTACCCAGCTTAGGGCCCGGTAAGTACCAGCATGGGAGACTGGCTGGGAATCCCAGGTGTCGTTGACATTTTGCTCTGTTGCCGCCTTGCGCTCCGATTCCGAAAAGGATTTATTGATGCTTAAATCCACATTATACAGGGTGTGAAGTTGTCTACGGCCATCCTAAGCTGAATGTGCCTGTTCTCGTCAGATCGCAGACTGCTACCCTGCTTCGGGCCTGATAAGTACCAGCATGGGAGACTGGCTGGGAATCCCGGGTGCAGTTGACATTTTGCTCTGTTTCTGCTCCGATTCCGAAAATTATTTATTGATGCTTAAATCCACAGTATACAAAGTGTGAAGCTGTCAACGGCCATCCTAAGCTAAATGCACCTGCTCTCGTCAGATTGCAGACTGCTACCCAGCTTAGGGCCTGGTAAGTACCAGCATGGGAGACTGACTGGGAATCCCGGGTGCAGTTGACATTTTAGTCTGTTGCCGCCTCCCGCTCAGATTCGGAAAAGGATTTATTGATGCTTAAATGCACAATAAACAGGGTGTGAAGCTGTCAACGGCCATCCTAAGCCTGAACGTGCCTGCTCTCCTCAGATCGCAGACTGCTGCCCGGCAGTTACCGGCATGGGAGACTGGCTGGCAATCCAAGGTGCCATTGACATTTTGCTCTGTTGCCGCCTTCCTCTCCGATTAAAAAAATATTTATTGATGCTTAAATCCACAATATACAAGGCGTGAAGATGTCAACGGCCATCCTAAGCTGAACGCGCCTGCTCTCGTCAGATCGCAGACCGCTACCCAGCTTAGGGCCCAGTAAGTACGGGCATGGGAGACTGGCTGGGAATCCCGGGTGCAGTTGACATTATGCTCTGTTGCCGCCTTACGCTCCGATTCGGAAAAGGATTTATTGATGCTTAAATGCACAGTATAAAGGGCGTGAAGCTGTCAACGGCCATCCTAAGCTGAACGCGCCTGCTCTCGTCAGATCGCAGACTGCTACCCAGCTTAGGGCCCGGTAAGTACCAGCATGGGAGACTGGCTGGGAATCCCAGGTGTCGTTGACATTTTGCTCTGTTGCCGCCTTGCGCTCCGATTCCGAAAAGGATTTATTGATGCTTAAATCCACATTATACAGGGTGTGAAGTTGTCTACGGCCATCCTAAGCTGAATGTGCCTGTTCTCGTCAGATCGCAGACTGCTACCCTGCTTCGGGCCTGATAAGTACCAGCATGGGAGACTGGCTGGGAATCCCGGGTGCAGTTGACATTTTGCTCTGTTTCTGCTCCGATTCCGAAAATTATTTATTGATGCTTAAATCCACAGTATACAAAGTGTGAAGCTGTCAACGGCCATCCTAAGCTAAATGCACCTGCTCTCGTCAGATTGCAGACTGCTACCCAGCTTAGGGCCTGGTAAGTACCAGCATGGGAGACTGACTGGGAATCCCGGGTGCAGTTGACATTTTAGTCTGTTGCCGCCTCCCGCTCAGATTCGGAAAAGGATTTATTGATGCTTAAATGCACAATAAACAGGGTGTGAAGCTGTCAACGGCCATCCTAAGCCTGAACGTGCCTGCTCTCCTCAGATCGCAGACTGCTGCCCGGCAGTTACCGGCATGGGAGACTGGCTGGCAATCCAAGGTGCCATTGACATTTTGCTCTGTTGCCGCCTTCCTCTCCGATTAAAAAAATATTTATTGATGCTTAAATCCACAATATACAAGGCGTGAAGATGTCAACGGCCATCCTAAGCTGAACGCGCCTGCTCTCGTCAGATCGCAGACTGCTACCCAGCTTAGGGCCCAGTAAGTACCGGCATGGGAGACTGGCTGGGAATCCCGGGTGCAGTTGACATTTTGCTCTGTTGCCGCCTTCCGCTCCGATTCCGAAAAGAATTTATTGATGCTTAAATCCACAGTATACAAGGTGTGAAGCTGTCGACGGCCATCCTAAACTTAACGCGCCTGCTCTCGTCAGATCGCAGACTGGTACAGATCTTAGGGCCCGGTATGTACCGGCATGGGACACTGGCTGGGAATCCCGGCTGCCGCTGACATTTTGCTCTGTTGCCGCCTTCCGTTCCGATTCCGAAAAGGATTTATTGATGCTTAAATGCACAGTATACAAAGTGTGAAGCTGTCAACGGCCATCCTAAGCTGAACGCGCCTGCTCTCGTCAGATCGCAGACTGCTACCCAGCTTAGGGTCTGGTAAGTACCAGCATGGGAGACTGGCTGGGAATCCCGGGTGCAGTTGACATTTTAATCTGTTGCCGCCTTCCGCTCCGATTCGGAAAAGGATTTATTGATGCTTAAATGCACAGTATAAAGGGCATGAAGCTGTTAATGGCCATCCTAAGCTGAACGCGCCTGCTCTCGTCAAATTGCAGACTGCTACCCAGCTTAGGGCCCGGTAAGTACCAGCATGGGAGACTGGCTGAGAATCTCAGGTGTTGTTGACATTTTGCTCTGTAGCTCTGTAGACATTTTGCTCCGATTCCAAAAAGGATTTATTGATGCTTAAATCCACAATATACAGGGTGTGAAGCCGTCTACGGCTATCCTAAGCTGAATGCGCCTGTTCTTGTCAGATCGCAGACTGCTGCCCGGCAAGTACGGGCATGGGAGACTGGCTGGCAATCCAAGGTGCTATTGACATTTTGATCTGTTGCCGCCTTACTCTCCGATTAAAAAAAATATTTATTGATGCTTAAATCAACAGTATACAAGGCGTGAAGATGTCAACGGCCATCCTAAGCTGAACGCGCCTGCTCTTGTCAGATCGCAGACTGCTACCCAGCTTAGGGCCCGGTAAGTACTGGCATGTGAGACTGGCTGGTAATCCCGGGTGCCGTTGATATTTTGCTCTATTGCTGCCTTCCGCTCCGATTCCGAAAATAATTTATTGATGCTTAAATCCACAGTATACAAGGTGTGAAGCTGTCGACGGCCATCCTAAGCTTAACGCGCCTGCTCTCGTCAGATCGCAGACTGGTACAGATCTTAGGGCCCGGTAAGTACCGGCATGGGACACTGGCTGGGAATCCCGGCTGCCGTTGACATTTTGCTCTGTTGCCGCCTTCCGTTCCAATTCCGAAAAGGATTTATTGATGCCTAAATGCACAGTATAAAGGGCGAGAAGCTGTCAACGGCCATCCTAAGCTGAACGCGCCTGTTCTCGTCAGATCGCAGACTGCTACCCAGCTTCGGGCCTGGTAAGTACCAGCAAGGGAGACTGGCTAGGAATCCCGGGTGCAGTTGACATTTTGCTCTGTTTCTGCTCCGATTCCGAAAATTATTTATTGATGCTTAAATCCACAGTATACAAAGTGTGAAGCTGTCAACGGCCATCCTAAGCTGAACGCGCCTGCTCTCGTCAGATCGCAGACTGCTACCCAGCTTAGGTCCTGGTAAGTACCAGCATGGGAGACTGGCTGGGAATCCCGGGTGCAGTTGACTTTTTAATATGTTGCCGCCTTCCGCTCCGATTCGGAAAATGATTTATTGATGCTTAAATCCACAATATACAGGGTGTAAAGCTGTCAACGGCCATCCTAAGCCTGAACGTGCCTGCTTTCCTCAGATCGCAGACTGCTGCCCGGCAGTTACCGGCATGGGAGACTGGCTGGCAATCCAAGGTGCCATTGACATTTTGCTCTGTTGCCGCCTTCCTCTCCGATGAAAAAAATATTTATTGATGCTTAAATCCACAATATACAAGGCGTGAAGATGTCAACGGCCATCCTAAGCTGAACGCGCCTGCTCTCGTCAGATCGCAGACTGCTACCCAGCTTAGGGCCCAGTAAGTACCGGCATGGGAGACTGGCTGGGAATCCCGGGTGCAGTTGACATTTTGCTCTGTTGCCGCCTTCCGCTCCGATTCCGAAAAGAATTTATTGATGCTTAAATCCACAGTATACAAGGTGTGAAGCTGTCGACGGCCATCCTAAGCTTAACGCGCCTGCTCTCGTCAGATCGCAGACTGGTACAGATCTTAGGGCCCGGTAAGTACCGGCATGGGACACTGGCTGGGAATCCCGGCTGCCGTTGACATTTTGCTCTGTTGCCGCCTTCCGTTCCGATTCCGAAAAGGATTTATTGATGCTTAAATGCACAGTATACAAAGTGTGAAGCTGTCAACGGCCATCCTAAGCTGAACGCGCCTGCTCTCGTCAGATCGCAGACTGCTACCCAGCTAAGGGCCCAGTAAGTACCGGCATGGGAGACTGGCTGGGAATCCCGGGTGCAGTTGACATTTTGCTCTGTTGCCGCCTTCCGTTCCGATTCCGAAAAGAATTTATTGATGCTTAAATCCACAGTATACAAGGTGTGAAGCTGTCGACAGCCATCCTCAGCTTAACGCGCCTGCTCTCGTCAGATAGCAGACTGGTACAGATCTTAGGGCCCGGTAAGTACCGGCATGGGACACTGGCTGGGAATCCCGGCTGCCGTTGACATTTTGCTCTGTTGCCGCCTTCCGTTCCGATTCCGAAAAGGATTTATTGATGCTTAAATGCACAGTATACAAAGTGTGAAGCTGTCAACGGCCATCCTAAGCTGAACGCACCTGCTCTCGTCAGATCGCAGACTGCTACCCAGCTTAGGGCCCTGTAAGTACCAGCATGGGAGACTGGCTGGGAATCTCAGGTGTTGTTGACATTTTGCTCTGTAGCTCTGTAGACATTTTGCTCCGATTCCGAAAAGGATTTATTGATGCTTAAATCCACAATATACAGGGTGTGAAGTCGTCTACGGCTATCCTAAGCTGAATGCGCCTGTTCTTGTCAGATCGCAGACTGCTGCCCGGCAAGTACGGGCATGGGTGACTGGCTGGCAATCCAAGGTGCTATTGACATTTTGATCTGTGCCGCCTTCCTCTCCGATTAAAAAAAATATTTATTGATGCTTAAATCCACAGTATACAAGGCGTGAAGATGTCAACGGCCATCCTAAGCTGAACGCGCCTGCTCTCGTCAGATCGCAGACTGCTACCCAGCTTAGGGCCCGGTAAGTACCAGCATGGGAGACTGGCTGGGAATCCCAGGTGTCGTTGACATTTTGCTCTGTTGCCGCCTTACGCTCCGATTCGGAAAAGGATTTATTGATGCTTAAATGCACAGTATAAAGGGCG
Organism: Hyla sarda; assembly: GCF_029499605.1. NCBI lineage: Eukaryota > Metazoa > Chordata > Amphibia > Anura > Hylidae > Hyla > Hyla sarda. Next base: position 257,041,627 of record NC_079189.1, read on the forward strand.
TGAAGCTGTCAACGGCCATCCTAAGCTGAACGCGCCTGCTCTCGTCAGATCGCAGACTGCTACCCAGCTTAGGGCCCGGTAAGTACCAGCATGGGAGACTGGCTGGGAATCCCAGGTGTCGTTGACATTTTGCTCTGTTGCCGCCTTGCGCTCCGATTCCGAAAAGGATTTATTGATGCTTAAATCCACATTATACAGGGTGTGAAGTTGTCTACGGCCATCCTAAGCTGAATGTGCCTGTTCTCGTCAGATCGCAGACTGCTACCCTGCTTCGGGCCTGATAAGTACCAGCATGGGAGACTGGCTGGGAATCCCGGGTGCAGTTGACATTTTGCTCTGTTTCTGCTCCGATTCCGAAAATTATTTATTGATGCTTAAATCCACAGTATACAAAGTGTGAAGCTGTCAACGGCCATCCTAAGCTAAATGCACCTGCTCTCGTCAGATTGCAGACTGCTACCCAGCTTAGGGCCTGGTAAGTACCAGCATGGGAGACTGACTGGGAATCCCGGGTGCAGTTGACATTTTAGTCTGTTGCCGCCTCCCGCTCAGATTCGGAAAAGGATTTATTGATGCTTAAATGCACAATAAACAGGGTGTGAAGCTGTCAACGGCCATCCTAAGCCTGAACGTGCCTGCTCTCCTCAGATCGCAGACTGCTGCCCGGCAGTTACCGGCATGGGAGACTGGCTGGCAATCCAAGGTGCCATTGACATTTTGCTCTGTTGCCGCCTTCCTCTCCGATTAAAAAAATATTTATTGATGCTTAAATCCACAATATACAAGGCGTGAAGATGTCAACGGCCATCCTAAGCTGAACGCGCCTGCTCTCGTCAGATCGCAGACTGCTACCCAGCTTAGGGCCCAGTAAGTACCGGCATGGGAGACTGGCTGGGAATCCCGGGTGCAGTTGACATTTTGCTCTGTTGCCGCCTTCCGCTCCGATTCCGAAAAGAATTTATTGATGCTTAAATCCACAGTATACAAGGTGTGAAGCTGTCGACGGCCATCCTAAACTTAACGCGCCTGCTCTCGTCAGATCGCAGACTGGTACAGATCTTAGGGCCCGGTATGTACCGGCATGGGACACTGGCTGGGAATCCCGGCTGCCGCTGACATTTTGCTCTGTTGCCGCCTTCCGTTCCGATTCCGAAAAGGATTTATTGATGCTTAAATGCACAGTATACAAAGTGTGAAGCTGTCAACGGCCATCCTAAGCTGAACGCGCCTGCTCTCGTCAGATCGCAGACTGCTACCCAGCTTAGGGTCTGGTAAGTACCAGCATGGGAGACTGGCTGGGAATCCCGGGTGCAGTTGACATTTTAATCTGTTGCCGCCTTCCGCTCCGATTCGGAAAAGGATTTATTGATGCTTAAATGCACAGTATAAAGGGCATGAAGCTGTTAATGGCCATCCTAAGCTGAACGCGCCTGCTCTCGTCAAATTGCAGACTGCTACCCAGCTTAGGGCCCGGTAAGTACCAGCATGGGAGACTGGCTGAGAATCTCAGGTGTTGTTGACATTTTGCTCTGTAGCTCTGTAGACATTTTGCTCCGATTCCAAAAAGGATTTATTGATGCTTAAATCCACAATATACAGGGTGTGAAGCCGTCTACGGCTATCCTAAGCTGAATGCGCCTGTTCTTGTCAGATCGCAGACTGCTGCCCGGCAAGTACGGGCATGGGAGACTGGCTGGCAATCCAAGGTGCTATTGACATTTTGATCTGTTGCCGCCTTACTCTCCGATTAAAAAAAATATTTATTGATGCTTAAATCAACAGTATACAAGGCGTGAAGATGTCAACGGCCATCCTAAGCTGAACGCGCCTGCTCTTTTCAGATCGCAGACTGCTTCCCAGCTTAGGGCCCGGTAAGTACTGGCATGGGAGACTGGCTGGGAATCCCAGGTGCCGTTGACATTTTGCTCTATTGCTGCCTTCCGCTCCGATTCCGAAAATAATTTATTGATGCTTAAATCCACAGTATACAAGGTGTGAAGCTGTCGACGGCCATCCTAAGCTTAACGCGCCTGCTCTCGTCAGATCGCAGACTGGTACAGATCTTAGGGCCCGGTAAGTACCGGCATGGGACACTGGCTGGGAATCCCGGCTGCCGTTGACATTTTGCTCTGTTGCCGCCTTCCGTTCCGTTCCGATTCCGAAAAGGTTTTATTGATGCTTAAATGCACAGTATAAAGGGCGAGAAGCTGTCAACGGCCATCCTAAGCTGAACTCGCCTGCTCTCGTCAGATCGCAGACTGCTACCCAGCTTAGGGCCCGGTAAGTACCAGCATGGGAGACTGGCTGGGAATCCCAGGTGTCGTTGACATTTTGCTCTGTTGCCGCCTTTCGCTCCGATTCCGAAAAGGATTTATTGATGCTTAAATCCACAGTATACAGGTTGTGAAAATGTCTACGGCCATCCTAAGCTGAATGCGCCTGTTCTTGTCAGATCGCAGACTGCTACCCAGCTTCGGACCTGGTAAGTACCGGCATGGGAGGCTGGCTGGGAATCCTGGGAGCAGTTGAAATTTTGCTCTGTTCCTGCTCCGATTCCGAAAATTATTTATTGATGCTTAAATCCACAGTATACAAAATGTGAAGCGTACAACGGCCATCCTAAGCTGAACACGCCTGCTCTCGTCAGATCGCAGACTGCTACCCAGCTTAGGGCCCGGTAAGTACCAGCATGGGAGACTGGCTGGGAATCCCAGGTGTTGTTGACATTTTGCTCTGTAACCGCCTTCAGCTTCGATTCCGAAAAGGATTTATTGATGCTTAAATCCACAGTATACAGGGTGTGAAGCCGTCTACGGCTATCCTAAGCTGAATGTGCCTGTTCTTGTCAGATCGCAGACTGCTGCCCGGCAAGTACGGGCATGGGTGACTGGCTGGCAATCCAAGGTGCTATTGACATTTTGCTCTGTTGCCGCCTTACTCTCCGATTCCGAAAAGGATTTATTGATGCTTAAATGCACAGTATAAAAAGCATGAAGCTGTCAATGGCCATCCTAAGCTGAACGCGCCTGCTCTCGTCAGATCGCAGACTGCTACCCAGCTTAGGGCCCGGTAAGTACTGGCATGGGAGACTGGCTGGGAATCCCAGGTGTCGTTGACATTTTGCTCTATTGCTGCCTTCCGCTCCGATTCCGAAAATAATTTATTGATGCTTAAATCCACAGTATACAAGGTGTGAAGCTGTCGACGGCCATCCTAAGCTTAACGCGCCAGCTCTCGTCAGATCGCAGACTGGTACAGATCTTAGGGCCCGGTAAGTACCGGCATGGGACACTGGCTGGGAATCCCGGCTGCCGTTGACATTTTGCTCTGTTGCCGCCTTCCGTTCCGATTCTGAAAAGGATTTATTGATGCTTAAATGCACAGTATACAGGGTGTGAAGATGTCTATGGCCATCCTAAGCTGAATGCGCCTGTTCTCGTCAGATCGCAGACTGCTTCCCAGCTTCGGGCCTGGTAAGTACCAGCATGGGAGACTGGCTGGGAATCCCGGGTGCAGTTGACATTTTGCTCTATTGCTGCCTTCCGCTCCGATTCCGAAAATAATTTATTGATGCTTAAATCCACAGTATACAAGGTGTGAAGCTGTTGACGGCCATCCAAAGCTTATTTATGCCTAAATGCACAGTATAAAGGGCGAGAAGCTGTCAACGGCCATCCTAAGCTGAACGCGCCTGCTCTCGTCAGATCGCCGCCTTCCGCTCCGATTCGGAAAAGGATTTATTGATGCTTAAATCCACAATACACAGGGTGTGAAGCTGTCAACGGCCATCCTAAGCCTGAACGTGCCTGCTCTCCTCAGATCGCAGACTGCTGCCCGGCAGTTACCGGCATGGGGGGCTGGCTGGCAATCCAAGGTGCCATTGACATTTTGCTCTGTTGCCACCTTCCTCTCCGATTAAAAAATTATTTATTGATGCTTAAATCCACAATATACAAGGCGTGAAGATGTCAATGGCCATCCTAAGCTGAACGCGCCTGCTCTCGTCAGATCGCAGACTGCTACCCAGCTTAGGGCCCAGTAAGTACCGGCATGGGAGACTGGCTGGGAATACCGGGTGCAGTTGACATTTTGCTCTGTTGCCGCCTTCCATTCCGTTTCCGAAAAGGATTTATTGATGCTTAAATGCACAGTATAAAAAGCATGAAGCTGTCAATGGCCATCCTAAGCTGAACGCGCCTGCTCTCGTCAGATCGCAGACTGGTACAGATCTTAGGGCCCGGTAAGTACCGGCATGGGACACTGGCTGGGAATCCCGGCTGCCGTTGACATTTTGCTCTGTTGCCGCCTTCCGTTCCGATTCCGACAAGGATTTATTGATGCTTAAATGCACAGTATACAAAATGAGAAGCTGTCAACGGCCATCCTAAGCTGAACACGCCTGCTCTCGTCAGATCGCAGACTGCTACCCATCTTAGGGCCTGGTAAGTACCAGCATGGGAGACTGGCTGGGAATCCCGGGTGCAGTTGACATTTTAATCTGTTGCCGCCTTCCGCTCCTATTCGGAAAAGGATTTATTGATTCTTAAATGCACAGTATAAAGGGCGTGAAGCTGTTAACGGACATCCTAAGCTGAACGCGCCTGCTCTCGTCAGATCGCAGACTGCTACCCAGCTTAGGGCCCGGTAAGTACCAGCATGGGAGACTGGCTGGGAATCTCAGGTGTTGTTGACATTTTGCTCTGTAGCTCTGTAGACATTTTGCTCCGATTCCGAAAAGGATTTATTAAATCCACAATATACAGGGTGTGAAGCCGTCTACGGCTATCCTAAGCTGAATGCGCCTGTTCTTGTCAGATCGCAGACTGCTGACCGGCAAGTACGGGCATGGGAGACTGGCTGGCAATCCAAGGTGCTATTGACATTTTGATCTGTTGCCGCCTTCCTCTCCGATTAAAAAAAATATTTATTGATGCTTAAATCCACAGTATACAAAGAGTGAAGATGTCAACGGCCATCCTAAGCTGAACGCGCCTGCTCTCGTCAGATCGCAGACTGCTACCCAGCTTAGGGCCCGGTAAGTACTGGCATGGGAGACTGGCTGGGAATCCCGGGTGCCGTTGATATTTTGCTCTATTGCTGCCTTCCGCTCCGATTCCGAAAATAATTTATTGATGCTTAAATCCACAGCATACAAGGTGTGAAGTTGTCGACGGCCATCCTAAGCTTAACGCGCCTGCTCTCGTCAGATCGCAGACTGGTACAGATCTTAGGGCCCGGTAAGTTCCGGCATGGGACACTGGCTGGGAATCCCGGCTGCCGTTGACATTTTGCTCTGTTGCCGCCTTCCGTTCCAATTCCGAAAAGGATTTATTGATGCCTAAATGCACAGTATAAAGGGCGAGAAGCTGTCAACGGCCATCCTAAGCTGAATGCGCCTGTTCTCGTCAGATCGCAGACTGCTACCCAGCTTCGGGCCTGGTAAGTACCAGCATGGGAGACTCGCTGGGAATCCCGGGTGCAGTTGACATTTTAATCTGTTGCCGCCCTCCGCTCCTATTCGGAAAAGGATTTATTGATGCTTAAATGCACAGTATAAAGGGCGTGAAGCTGTTAACGGACATCCTAAGCTGAACGCGCCTGCTCTCGTCAGATCGCAGACTGCTACCCAGCTTAGGGCCTGGTAAGTACCAGCATGGGAGACTGGCTGGGAATCCCAGGTGCAGTTGACATTTTAATCTGTTGCCGCCTTCCGCTCCGATTCGGAAAAGGATTTATTGATGCTTAAATCCACAATATACAGGGTGTGAAGCTGTCAACGGCCATCCTAAGCCTGAACGTGCCTGCTCTCCTCAGATCACAGACTGCTGCCCGGCAGTTACCGGCATGGGAGACTGGCTGGCAATCCAAGGTGCCATTGACATTTTGCTCTGTTGCCGCCTTCCTCTCCGATTAAAAAAATATTTATTGATGTTTAAATCCACAATATACAAGGCGTGAAGATGTCAACGGCCATCCTAAGCTGAACGCGCCTGCTCTCGTCAGATCGCACACTGCTACCCAGCTTAGGGCCCAGTAAGTACCGGCATGGGAGACTGGCTGGGAATCCCGGGTGCAGTTGACATTTTGCTCTGTTGCCGCCTTCCGCTCCGATTCCGAAAAGAATTTATTGATGCTTAAATCCACAGTATACAAGGTGTGAAGCTGTCGACGGCCATCCTAAGCTTAACGCGCCTGCTCTCGTCAGATCGCAGACTGCTACCCAGCTTAGGGCCCGGTAAGTACTGGCATGGGAGACTGGCTGGGAATCCCGGGTGCCGTTGATATTTTGCTCTATTGCTGCCTTCCGCTCCGATTCTGAAAATAATTTATTGATGCTTAAATCCACAGTATACAAGGTGTGAAGCTGTCGACCGCCATCCTAAGCTTAACGCGCCTGCTCTCGTCAGATCGCAGACTGGTACAGATCTTAGGGCCCGGTAAGTTCCGGCATGGGACACTGGCTGGGAATCCCGGCTACCGTTGACATTTTGCTCTGTTGCCGCCTTCCGTTCCAATTCCGAAAAGGATTTATTGATGCCTAAATGCACAGTATAAAGGGCGAGAAGCTGTCAACGGCCATCCTAAGCTGAATGCGCCTGTTCTCGTCAGATCGCAGACTGCTACCCAGCTTCGGGCCTGGTAAGTACCAGCATGGGAGACTGGCTGGGAATCCCGGGTGCAGTTGACATTTTGCTCTGTTTCTCCTCCGATTCCGAATTTTTTTTATTGATGCTTAAATCCACAGTATACAAAATGTGAAGCTGTCAACGGCCATCCTAAGCTGAACGTGCCTGCTCTCGTCAGATCGCAGACTGCTACCCAGCTTAGGGCCTGGTAAGTACCAGCATGGGAGACTGGCTGGGAATCCCAGGTGCAGTTGACATTTTAATCTTTTGCCGCCTTCCGCTCCGATTCGGAAAAGGATTTATTGATGCTTAAATCCACAATATACAGGGTGTGAAGCTGTCAACGGCCATCCTAAGCCTGAACGTGCCTGCTCTCCTCAGATCGCAGACTGTTGCCCGGCAGTTACCGGCATGGGAGACTGGCTGGCAATACAAGGTGCCATTGACATTTTGCTCCATTGCCGCCTTCCTCTCCGATTAATAAAAATATTTATTGATGCTTAAATCCACAATATACAAGGCATGAAGCTGTCAACGGCCATCCTAAGCTGAACGCGCCTGCTCTCGTCAGATCGCAGACTGCTACCCAGCTTAGGGCCTGGTAAGTACCAGCATGGGAGACTGGCTGGGAATCCCGGGTGCAGTTGACATTTTAATCTGTTGCCGCCTTCCGCTCCGATTCGGAAAAGGATTTATTGATGCTTAAATCCACAATATACAGGGTGTGAAGCTGTCAACGGCCATCCTAAGCCTGAACGTGCCTGCTCTCCTCAGATCGCAGACTGCTGCCCGGCAGTTACCGGCATGGGAGACTGGCTGGCAATCCAAGGTGCCATTGACATTTTGCTCTGTTGCCGCCTTCCTCTCCGATTAAAAAAATATTTATTGATGTTTAAATCCACAATATACAAGGCGTGAAGATGTCAACGGCCATCCTAAGCAGAACGCGCCTGCTCTCGTCAGATCGCAGACTGCTACCCAGCTTAGGGCCCAGTAAGTACCGGCATGGGAGACTGGCTGGGAATCCCGGGTGCAGTTGACATTTTGCTCTGTTGCCGCCTTCCGCTCCGATTCCGAAAAGAATTTATTGATGCTTAAATCCACAGTATACAAGGTGTGAAGCTGTCGACGGCCATCCTAAGCTTAACGCGCCTGCTCTCGTCAGATCGCAGACTGGTACAGATCTTAGGGCCCGGTAAGTACCGGCATGGGACCCTGGCTGGGAATCCCGGCTGCCGTTGACATTTTGCTCTGTTTCCGCCTTCCGTTCCGATTCCGAAAAGGATTTATTGATGCTTAAATCCACAGTATACAAAGTGTGAAGCTGTCAATGGCCATCCTAAGCTGAACGCGCCTGCTCTCGTCAGATCGCAGACTGCTACCCAGCTTAGGGCCTGGTAAGTACCAGCATGGGAGACTGGCTGGGAATCCCGGGTGCAGTTGACATTTTAATCTGTTGCCGCCTTCCGCTCCGATTCGGAAAAGGATTTATTGATGCTTAAATGCACAGTATAAAGGGCGTGAAGCTGTCAACGGCCATCCTAAGCTAAACGCGCCTGCTCTCGTCAGAACGCAGACTGCTACCCAGCTTAGGGCCCGGTAAGTACCAGCATGGGAGACTGGATGGGAATCCCAGGTGTTGTTGACATTTTGCTCTGTAGCCGCCTTCCGCTCCGATTCCGAAAAGGATTTATTGATGCTTAAATCCACAGTATACAGGGTGTGAAGCCGTCTACGGCTATCCTAAGCTGAATGTGCCTGTTCTTGTCAGATCGCAGACTGCTGCCCGGCAAGTACGGGCATGGGAGACTGGCTGGCAATCCAAGGTGCTATTGACATTTTGCTCTGTTGCCGCCTTCCTCTCCGATTCCGAAAAGGATTTATTGATGCTTAAATGCACAGTATAAAAAGCATGAAGCTGTTAATGGCCATCCAAAGCTGAACGCGCCTGCTCTCGTCAGATCGCAGACTGCTACCCAGCCTAGGGCCCGGTAAGTACTGGCATGGGAGACTGGCTGGGAATCCCGGGTGCCGTTGACATTTTGCTCTATTGCTGCCTTCCGCTCCGATTCCGAAAAGAATTTATTGATGCTTAAATCCACAGTATACAAGGTGTGAAGCTGTCGACGGCCATCCTAAGCTTAACGTGCCTGCTCTTGTCAGATCGCAGACTGGTACAGATCTTAGGGCCCGGTAAGTACCGGCATGGGACACTGGTTGGGAATCCCGGCTGCCGTTGACATTTTGCTCTGTTGCCGCCTTCCGTTCCGATTCCGAAAAGGATTTATTGATGCTTAAATGCACAGTATAAAGTGCGAGAAGCTGTCAACGGCCATCCTAAGCTGAACGTGCCTGCTCTCGTCAGATCGCAGACTGCTACCCAGCTTAGAGCCCGGTAAGTACCAGCATGGGAGACTGGCTGGGAATCCCAGGTGTCGTTGACATTTTGCTCTGTTGCCGCCTTACGCTCCGATTCCGAAAAGGATTTATTGATGCTTAAATCCACAGTATACAGGGTGTGAAGTTGTCTACGGCCATCCTAAGCTGAATGTGCCTGTTCTCGTCAGATCGCAGACTGCTACCCTGCTTCGGGCCTGATAAGTACCAGCATGGGAGACTAGCTGGGAATCCCGGGTGCAGTTGACATTTTGCTCTGTTTCTGCTCCGATTCCGAAAATTATTTATTGATGCTTAAATCCACAGTATACAAAGTGTGAAGCTGTCAACGGCCATCCTAAGCTAAATGCACCTGCTCTCGTCAGATCGCAGACTGATACCCAGTTTAGGGCCTGGTAAGTACCAGCATGGGAGACTGGCTGGGAATCCCGGGTGCAGTTGACATTTTAATCTGTTGCCGCCTTCCGCTCAGATTCGGAAAAGGATTTATTGATGCTTAAATCCACAATAAACAGGGTGTGAAGCTGTCAACGGCCATCCTAAGCCTGAACGTGCCTGCTCTCCTCAGATCGCAGACTGCTGCACGGCAGTTACCGGCATGGGAGACTGGCTGGCAATCCAAGGTGCCATTGACATTTTGCTCTGTTGCCTCCTTCCTCTCCGATTAAAAAAATATTTATTGATGCTTAAATCCACAATATACAAGGCGTGAAGATGTCAACGGCCATCCTAAGCTGAACGCGCCTGCTCTCGTCAGATCGCAGACTGCTACCCAGCTTAGGGCCCAGTAAATACCGGCATGGGAGACTGGCTGGGAATCCCGGGTACAGTTGACATTTTGCTCTGTTGCCGCCTTCCGCTCCGATTCCGAAAAGAATTTATTGATGCTTAAATCCACAGTATACAAGGTGTGAAGCTGTCGACGGCCATCCTAAACTTAACGCGCCTGCTCTCGTCAGATCGCAGACTGGTACAGATCTTAGGGCCCGGTAAGTACCGGCATGGGACACTGGCTGGGAATCCCGGCTGCCGCTGACATTTTGCTCTGTTACCGCCTTCCGTTCCGATTCCGAAAAGGATTTATTGATGCTTAAATGCACAGTATACAAAGTGTGAAGCTGTCAACGGCCATCCTAAGCTGAACGCGCCTGCTCTCGTCAGATCGCAGACTGCTACCCAGCTTAGGGCCTGGTAAGTACCAGCATGGGAGACTGGCTGGGAATCCCGGGTGCAGTTGACATTTTAATCTGTTGCCGCCTTCCGCTCCGAGTCAGAAAAGGATTTATTGATGCTTAAATGCACAGTATAAAGGGCATGAAGCTGTTAATGGCCATCCTAAGCTGAACGCGCCTGCTCTCGTCAGATTGCAGACTGCTACCCAGCTTAGGGCCCGGTAAGTACCAGCATGGGAGACTGGCTGGGAATCTCAGGTGTTGTTGACATTTTGCTCTGTAGCTCTGTAGACATTTTGCTCCGATTCCAAAAAGGATTTATTGATGCTTAAATCCACAATATACAGGGTGTGAAGCCGTCTACGGCTATCCTAAGCTGAATGCGCCTGTTCTTGTCAGATCGCAGACTGCTGCCCGGCAAGTACGGGCATGGGAGACTGGCTGGCAATCCAAGGTGCTATTGACATTTTGATCTGTTGCCGCCTTACTCTCCGATTAAAAAAAATATTTATTGATGCTTAAATTAACAGTATACAAGGCGTGAAGATGTCAACGGCCATCCTAAGCTGAACGCCCCTGCTCTTGTCAGATCGCAGACTGCTTCCCAGCTTAGGGCCCAGTAAGTACTGGCATGGGAGACTGGCTGGGAATCCCAGGTGCCGTTGACATTTTGCTCTATTGCTGCCTTCCGCTCCGATTCCGAAAAGAATTTATTGATGCTTAAATCCACAGTATACAAGGTGTGAAGCTGTCGACGGCCATCCTAAGCTTAACGCGCCTGCTCTCGTCAGATCGCAGACTGGTACAGATCTTAGGGCCCGGTATGTACCGGCATGGGACACTGGCTGGGAATCCCGGCTGCCGTTGACATTTTGCTCTGTTGCCGCCTTCCGTTCCGTTCCGATTCCGAAAAGGTTTTATTGATGCTTAAATGCACAGTATAAAGGGCGAGAAGCTGTCAACGGCCATTCTAAGCTGAATGTGCCTGTTCTCGTCAGATCGCAGACTGCTACCCTGCTTCGGGCCTGATAAGTACCAGCATGGGAGACTGGCTGGGAATCCCGGGTGCAGTTGACATTTTGCTCTGTTTCTGCTCCGATTCCGAAAATTATTTATTGATGCTTAAATCCACAGTATACAAAGTGTGAAGCTGTCAACGGCCATCCTAAGCTAAATGCACCTGCTCTCGTCAGATCGCAGACTGCTACCCAGCTTAGGGCCTGGTAAGTACCAGCATGGGAGACTGGCTGGGAATCCCGGGTGCAGTTGACATTTTGCTCTCTTGCCGCCTTCCGCTCAGATTCGGAAAAGGATTTATTGATGCTTAAATCCACAATATACAGGGTGTGAAGCTGTCAACGGCCATTCTAAGCCTGAACGTGCCTGCTCTCCTCAGATCGCAGACTGTTGCCCGGCAGTTACCGGCATGGGAGACTGGCTGGCAATACAAGGTGCCATTGACATTTTGCTCCGTTGCCGCCTTCCTCTCCGATTAATAAAAATATTTATTGATGCTTAAATCCACAATATACAGGGCGTGAAGCTGTCAACGGCCATCCTAAGCTGAACGCGCCTGCTCTCGTCAGATCGCAGACTGCTACCCAGCTTAGGGCCTGGTAAGTACCAGCATGGGAGACTGGCTGGGAATCCCGGGTGCAGTTGACATTTTAATCTGTTGCCGCCTTCCGCTCCGATTCGGAAAAGGATTTATTGATGCTTAAATCCACAATATACAGGGTGTGAAGCTGTCAACGGCCATCCTAAGCCTGAACGTGCCTGCTCTCCTCAGATCGCAGACTGCTGCCCGGCAGTTACCGTCATGGGAGACTGGCTGGCAATCCAAGGTGCCATTGACATTTTGCTCTGTTGCCGCCTTCCTCTCCGGTTAAAAAAATATTTATTGATGTTTAAATCCACAATATACAAGGCGTGAAGATGTCAACGGCCATCCTAAGCTGAACGCGCCTGCTCTCGTCAGATCGCAGACTGCTACCCAGCTTAGGGCCCAGTAAGTACCGGCATGGGACACTGGCTGGGAATCCCGGCTGCCGTTGACATTTTGCTCTGTTTCCGCCTTCCGTTCCGATTCCGCAAAGGATTTATTGATGCTTAAATCCACAGTATACAAAGTGTGAAGCTGTCAATGGCCATCCTAAGCTGAACGCGCCTGCTCTCGTCAGATCGCAGACTGCTACCCAGCTTAGGGCCTGGTAAGTACCAGCATGGGAGACTGGCTGGGAATCCCGGGTGCAGTTGACATTTTAATCTGTTGCCGCCTTCCGCTCCGATTCGGAAAAGGATTTATTGATGCTTAAATGCACAGTATAAAGGGCATGAAGCTGTCAACGGCCATCCTATGCTAAACGTGCCTGCTCTCGTCAGATCGCAGACTGCTACCCAGCTTAGGGCCCGGTAAGTACCAGCATGGGAGACTGGCTGGGAATCCCAGGTGCAGTTGACATTTTAATCTTTTGCCGCCTTCCGCTCCGATTCGGAAAAGGATTTATTGATGCTTAAATCCACAATATACAGGGTGTGAAGCTGTCAACGGCCATCCTAAGCCTGAACGTGCCTGCTCTCCTCAGATCGCAGACTGTTGCCCGGCAGTTACCGGCATGGGAGACTGGCTGGCAATACAAGGTGCCATTGACATTTTGCTCCATTGCCGCCTTCCTCTCCGATTAATAAAAATATTTATTGATGCTTAAATCCACAATATACAAGGCATGAAGCTGTCAACGGCCATCCTAAGCTGAACGCGCCTGCTCTCGTCAGATCGCAGACTGCTACCCAGCTTAGGGCCTGGTAAGTACCAGCATGGGAGACTGGCTGGGAATCCCGGGTGCAGTTGACATTTTAATCTGTTGCCGCCTTCCGCTACGATTCGGAAAAGGATTTATTGATGCTTAAATCCACAATATACAGGGTGTGAAGCTGTCAACGGCCATCCTAAGCCTGAACGTGCCTGCTCTCCTCAGATCGCAGACTACTGCCCGGCAGTTACCGGCATGGGAGACTGGCTGGCAATCCAAGGTGCCATTGACATTTTGCTCTGTTGCCGCCTTCCTCTCCGATTAAAAAAATATTTATTGATGTTTAAATCCACAATATACAAGGCGTGAAGATGTCAACGGCCATCCTAAGCTGAACGCGCCTGCTCTCGTCAGATCGCAGACTGCTACCCAGCTTAGGGCCCAGTAAGTACCGGCATGGGAGACTGGCTGGGAATCCCGGGTGCAGTTGACATTTTGCTCTGTTGCCGCCTTCCGCTCCGATTCCGAAAAGAATTTATTGATGCTTAAATCCACAGTATACAAGGTGTGAAGCTGTCGACGGCCATCCTAAGCTTAACGCGCCTGCTCTCGTCAGATCGCAGACTGGTACAGATCTTAGGGCCCGGTAAGTACCGGCATGGGACACTGGCTGGGAATCCCGGCTGCCGTTGACATTTTGCTCTGTTTCCGCCTTCCGTTCCGATTCCGAAAAGGATTTATTGATGCTTAAATCCACAGTATACAAAGTGTGAAGCTGTCAATGGCCATCCTAAGCTGAACGCGCCTGCTCTCGTCAGATCGCAGACTGCTACCCAGCTTAGGGCCTGGTAAGTACCAGCATGGGAGACTGGCTGGGAATCCCGGGTGCAGTTGACATTTTAATCTGTTGCCGCCTTCCGCTCCGATTCGGAAAAGGATTTATTGATGCTTAAATGCACAGTATAAAGAGCGTGAAGCTGTCAACGGCCATCCTAAGCTAAACGCGCCTGCTCTCGTCAGAACGCAGACTGCTACCCAGCTTAGGGCCCGGTAAGTACCAGCATGGGAGACTGGCTGGGAATCCCAGGTGTTGTTGACATTTTGCTCTGTAGCCGCCTTCCGCTCCGATTCCGAAAAGGATTTATTGATGCTTAAATCCACAGTATACAGGGTGTGAAGCCGTCTACGGCTATCCTAAGCTGAATGTGCCTGTTCTTGTCAGATCGCAGACTGCTGCCCGGCAAGTACGGGCATGGGAGACTGGCTGGCAATCCAAGGTGCTATTGACATTTTGCTCTGTTGCCGCCTTCCTCTCCGATTCTGAAAAGGATTTATTGATGCTTAAATCCACAGTATACAAGGTGTGAAGCTGTCGACGGCCATCCTAAGCTTAACGTGCCTGCTCTTGTCAGATCGCAGACTGGTACAGATCTTAGGGCCCGGTAAGTACCGGCATGGGACACTGGTTGGGAATCCCGGCTGCCGTTGACATTTTGCTCTGTTGCCGCCTTCCGTTCCGATTCCGAAAAGGATTTATTGATGCTTAAATGCACAGTATAAAGTGCGAGAAGCTGTCAACGGCCATCCTAAGCTGAACGTGCCTGCTCTCGTCAGATCGCAGACTGCTACCCAGCTTAGAGCCCGGTAAGTACCAGCATGGGAGACTGGCTGGGAATCCCAGGTGTCGTTGACATTTTGCTCTGTTGCCGCCTTACGCTCCGATTCCGAAAAGGATTTATTGATGCTTAAATCCACAGTATACAGTGTGTGAAGTTGTCTACGGCCATCCTAAGCTGAATGTGCCTGTTCTCGTCAGATCGCAGACTGCTACCCTGCTTCGGGCCTGATAAGTACCAGCATGGGAGACTGGCTGGGAATCCCGGGTGCAGTTGACATTTTGCTCTGTTTCTGCTCCGATTCCGAAAATTATTTATTGATGCTTAAATCCACAGTATACAAAGTGTGAAGCTGTCAACGGCCATCCTAAGCTAAATGCACCTGCTCTCGTCAGATCGCAGACTGATACCCAGCTTAGGGCCTGGTAAGTACCAGCATGGGAGACTGGCTGGGAATCCCGGGTGCAGTTGACATTTTAATCTGTTGCCGCCTTCCGCTCAGATTCGGAAAAGGATTTATTGATGCTTAAATCCACAATAAACAGGGTGTGAAGCTGTCAACGGCCATCCTAAGCCTGAACGTGCCTGCTCTCCTCAGATCGCAGACTGCTGCCCGGCAGTTACCGGCATGGGAGACTGGCTGGCAATCCAAGGTGCCATTGACATTTTGCTCTGTTGCCTCCTTCCTCTCCGATTAAAAAAATATTTATTGATGCTTAAATCCACAATATACAAGGCGTGAAGATGTCAACGGCCATCCTAAGCTGAACGCGCCTGCTCTCGTCAGATCGCAGACTGCTACCCAGCTTAGGGCCCAGTAAATACCGGCATGGGAGACTGGCTGGGAATCCCGGGTGCAGTTGACATTTTGCTCTGTTGCCGCCTTCCGCTCCGATTCCGAAAAGAATTTATTGATGCTTAAATCCACAGTATACAAGGTGTGAAGCTGTCGACGGCCATCCTAAACTTAACGCGCCTGCTCTCGTCAGATCGCAGACTGGTACAGATCTTAGGGCCCGGTAAGTACCGGCATGGGACACTGGCTGGGAATCCCGGCTGCCGCTGACATTTTGCTCTGTTACCGCCTTCCGTTCCGATTCCGAAAAGGATTTATTGATGCTTAAATGCACAGTATACAAAGTGTGAAGCTGTCAACGGCCATCCTAAGCTGAACGCGCCTGCTCTCGTCAGATCGCAGACTGCTACCCAGCTTAGGGCCTGGTAAGTACCAGCATGGGAGACTGGCTGGGAATCCCGGGTGCAGTTGACATTTTAATCTGTTGCCGCCTTCCGCTCCGAGTCAGAAAAGGATTTATTGATGCTTAAATGCACAGTATAAAGGGCATGAAGCTGTTAATGGCCATCCTAAGCTGAACGCGCCTGCTCTCGTCAGATTGCAGACTGCTACCCAGCTTAGGGCCCGGTAAGTACCAGCATGGGAGACTGGCTGGGAATCTCAGGTGTTGTTGACATTTTGCTCTGTAGCTCTGTAGACATTTTGCTCCGATTCCAAAAAGGATTTATTGATGCTTAAATCCACAATATACAGGGTGTGAAGCCGTCTACGGCTATCCTAAGCTGAATGCGCCTGTTCTTGTTAGATCGCAGACTGCTGCCCGGCAAGTACGGGCATGGGAGACTGGCTGGCAATCCAAGGTGCTATTTACATTTTGATCTGTTGCCGCCTTACTCTCCGATTAAAAAAATATTTATTGATGCTTAAATTAACAGTATACAAGGCGTGAAGATGTCAACGGCCATCCTAAGCTGAACGCGCCTGCTCTTGTCAGATCGCAGACTGCTTCCCAGCTTAGGGCCCAGTAAGTACTGGCATGGGAGACTGGCTGGGAATCCCAGGTGCCGTTGACATTTTGCTCTATTGCTGCCTTCCGCTCCGATTCCGAAAAGAATTTATTGATGCTTAAATCCACAGTATACAAGGTGTGAAGCTGTCGACGGCCATCCTAAGCTTAACGCGCCTGCTCTCGTCAGATCGCAGACTGGTACAGATCTTAGGGCCCGGTAAGTACCGGCATGGGACACTGGCTGGGAATCCCGGCTGCCGTTGACATTTTGCTCTGTTGCCGCCTTCCGTTCCGTTCCGATTCCGAAAAGGTTTTATTGATGCTTAAATGCACAGTATAAAGGGCGAGAAGCTGTCAACGGCCATTCTAAGCTGAATGTGCCTGTTCTCGTCAGATCGCAGACTGCTACCCTGCTTCGGGCCTGATAAGTACCAGCATGGGAGACTGGCTGGGAATCCCGGGTGCAGTTGACATTTTGCTCTGTTTCTGCTCCGATTCCGAAAATTATTTATTGATGCTTAAATCCACAGTATACAAAGGGTGAAGCTGTCAACGGCCATCCTAAGCTAAATGCACCTGCTCTCGTCAGATCGCAGACTGCTACCCAGCTTAGGGCCTGGTAAGTACCAGCATGGGAGACTGGCTGGGAATCCCGGGTGCAGTTGACATTTTGCTCTGTTGCCGCCTTCCGCTCAGATTCGGAAAAGGATTTATTGATGCTTAAATCCACAATATACAGGGTGTGAAGCTGTCAACGGCCATTCTAAGCCTGAACGTGCCTGCTCTCCTCAGATCGCAGACTGTTGCCCGGCAGTTACCGGCATGGGAGACTGGCTGGCAATACAAGGTGCCATTGACATTTTGCTCCGTTGCCGCCTTCCTCTCCGATTAATAAAAATATTTATTGATGCTTAAATCCACAATATACAGGGCGTGAAGCTGTCAACGGCCATCCTAAGCTGAACGCGCCTGCTCTCGTCAGATCGCAGACTGCTACCCAGCTTAGGGCCTGGTAAGTACCAGCATGGGAGACTGGCTGGGAATCCCGGGTGCAGTTGACATTTTAATCTGTTGCCGCCTTCCGCTCCGATTCGGAAAAGGATTTATTGATGCTTAAATCCACAATATACAGGGTGTGAAGCTGTCAACGGCCATCCTAAGCCTGAACGTGCCTGCTCTCCTCAGATCGCAGACTGCTGCCCGGCAGTTACCGTCATGGGAGACCGGCTGGCAATCCAAGGTGCCATTGACATTTTGCTCTGTTGCCACCTTCCTCTCCGGTTAAAAAAATATTTATTGATGTTTAAATCCACAATATACAAGGCGTGAAGATGTCAACGGCCATCCTAAGCTGAACGCGCCTGCTCTCGTCAGATCGCAGACTGCTACCCAGCTTAGGGCCCAGTAAGTACCGGCATGGGACACTGGCTGGGAATCCCGGCTGCCGTTGACATTTTGCTCTGTTTCCGCCTTCCGTTCCGATTCCGCAAAGGATTTATTGATGCTTAAATCCACAGTATACAAAGTGTGAAGCTGTCAATGGCCATCCTAAGCTGAACGCGCCTGCTCTCGTCAGATCGCAGACTGCTACCCAGCTTAGGGCCTGGTAAGTACCAGCATGGGAGACTGGCTGGGAATCCCGGGTGCAGTTGACATTTTAATCTGTTGCCGCCTTCCGCTCCGAGTCAGAAAAGGATTTATTGATGCTTAAATGCACAGTATAAAGGGCATGAAGCTGTTAATGGCCATCCTAAGCTGAACGCGCCTGCTCTCGTCAGATTGCAGACTGCTACCCAGCTTAGGGCCCGGTAAGTACCAGCATGGGAGACTGGCTGGGAATCTCAGGTGTTGTTGACATTTTGCTCTGTAGCTCTGTAGACATTTTGCTCCGATTCCAAAAAGGATTTATTGATGCTTAAATCCACAATATACAGGGTGTGAAGCCGTCTACGGCTATCCTAAGCTGAATGCGCCTGTTCTTGTCAGATCGCAGACTGCTGCCCGGCAAGTACGGGCATGGGAGACTGGCTGGCAATCCAAGGTGCTATTTACATTTTGATCTGTTGCCGCCTTACTCTCCGATTAAAAAAAATATTTATTGATGCTTAAATTAACAGTATACAAGGCGTGAAGATGTCAACGGCCATCCTAAGCTGAACGCGCCTGCTCTTGTCAGTTCGCAGACTGCTTCCCAGCTTAGGGCCCAGTAAGTACTGGCATGGGAGACTGGCTGGGAATCCCAGGTGCCGTTGACATTTTGCTCTATTGCTGCCTTCCGCTCCGATTCCGAAAAGAATTTATTGATGCTTAAATCCACAGTATACAAGGTGTGAAGCTGTCGACGGCCATCCTAAGCTTAACGCGCCTGCTCTCGTCAGATCGCAGACTGGTACAGATCTTAGGGCCCGGTAAGTACCGGCATGGGACACTGGCTGGGAATCCCGGCTGCCGTTGACATTTTGCTCTGTTGCCGCCTTCCGTTCCGTTCCGATTCCGAAAAGGTTTTATTGATGCTTAAATGCACAGTATAAAGGGCGAGAAGCTGTCAACGGCCATTCTAAGCTGAATGTGCCTGTTCTCGTCAGATCGCAGACTGCTACCCTGCTTCGGGCCTGATAAGTACCAGCATGGGCGACTGGCTGGGAATCCCGGGTGCAGTTGACATTTTGCTCTGTTTCTGCTCCGATTCCGAAAATTATTTATTGATGCTTAAATCCACAGTATACAAAGTGTGAAGCTGTCAACGGCCATCCTAAGCTAAATGCACCTGCTCTCGTCAGATCGCAGACTGCTACCCAGCTTAGGGCCTGGTAAGTACCAGCATGGGAGACTGGCTGGGAATCCCGGGTGCAGTTGACATTTTGCTCTGTTGCCGCCTTCCGCTCAGATTCGGAAAAGGATTTATTGATGCTTAAATCCACAATATACAGGGTGTGAAGCTGTCAACGGCCATTCTAAGCCTGAACGTGCCTGCTCTCCTCAGATCGCAGACTGCTGCCCGGCAGTTACCGTCATGGGAGACCGGCTGGCAATCCAAGGTGCCATTGACATTTTGCTCTGTTGCCGCCTTCCTCTCCGGTTAAAAAAATATTTATTGATGTTTAAATCCACAATATACAAGGCGTGAAGATGTCAACGGCCATCCTAAGCTGAACGCGCCTGCTCTCGTCAGATCGCAGACTGCTACCCAGCTTAGGGCCCAGTAAGTACCGGCATGGGACACTGGCTGGGAATCCCGGCTGCCGTTGACATTTTGCTCTGTTTCCGCCTTCCGTTCCGATTCCGCAAAGGATTTATTGATGCTTAAATCCACAGTATACAAAGTGTGAAGCTGTCAATGGCCATCCTAAGCTGAACACGCCTGCTCTCGTCAGATCGCAGACTGCTACCCATCTTAGGGCCTGGTAAGTACCAGCATGGGAGACTGGCTGGGAATCCCGGGTGCAGTTGACATTTTAATCTGTTGCCGCCTTCCGCTCCGATTCGGAAAAGGATTTATTGATGCTTAAATGCACAGTATAAAGGGCATGAAGCTGTCAACGGCCATCCTAAGCTAAACGTGCCTGCTCTTGTCAGATCGCAGACTGCTACCCAGCTTAGGGCCCGGTAAGCACCAGCATGGGAGACTGGCTGGGAATCCCAGGTGCAGTTGACATTTTAATCTTTTGCCGCCTTCCGCTCCGATTCGGAAAAGGATTTATTGATGCTTAAATCCACAATATACAGGGTGTGAAGCTGTCAACGGCCATCCTAAGCCTGAACGTGCCTGCTCTCCTCAGATCGCAGACTGCTGCCCGGCAGTTACCGGCATGGGAGACTGGCTGGCAATCCAAGGTGCCATTGACATTTTGCTCTGTTGCCGCCTTCCTCTCCGATTAAAAAAATATTTATTGATGTTTAAATCCACAATATACAAGGCGTGAAGATGTCAACGGCCATCCTAAGCTGAACGCGCCTGCTCTCGTCAGATCGCAGACTGCTACCCAGCTTAGGGCCCAGTAAGTACCGGCATGGGAGACTGGCTGGGAATCCCGGGTGCAGTTGACATTTTGCTCTGTTGCCGCCTTCCGCTCCGATTCCGAAAAGAATTTATTGATGCTTAAATCCACAGTATACAAGGTGTGAAGCTGTCGACGGCCATCCTAAGCTTAACGCGCCTGCTCTCGTCAGATCGCAGACTGGTACAGATCTTAGGGCCCGGTAAGTACCGGCATGGGACACTGGCTGGGAATCCCGGCTGCCGTTGACATTTTGCTCTGTTTCCGCCTTCCGTTCCGATTCCGAAAAGGATTTATTGATGCTTAAATCCACAGTATACAAAGTGTGAAGCTGTCAATGGCCATCCTAAGCTGAACGCGCCTGCTCTCGTCAGATCGCAGACTGCTACCCAGCTTAGGGCCTGGTAAGTACCAGCATGGGAGACTGGCTGGGAATCCCGGGTGCAGTTGACATTTTAATCTGTTGCCGCCTTCCGCTCCGATTCGGAAAAGGATTTATTGATGCTTAAATGCACAGTATAAAGGGCATGAAGCTGTCAACGGCCATCCTAAGCTAAACGTGCCTGCTCTCGTCAGATCGCAGACTGCTACCCAGCTTAGGGCCCGGTAAGTACCAGCATGGGAGACTGGCTGGGAATCCCAGGTGTTGTTGACATTTTGCTCTGTAACCGCCTTCCGCTTCGATTCCGAAAAGGATTTATTGATGCTTAAATCCACAGTATACAGGGTGTGAAGCCGTCTACGGCTATCCTAAGCTGAATGTGCCTGTTCTTGTCAGATCGCAGACTGCTGCCCGGCAAGTACGGGCATGGGTGACTGGCTGGCAATCCAAGGTGCTATTGACATTTTGCTCTGTTGCCGCCTTACTCTCCGATTCCGAAAAGGATTTATTGATGCTTAAATGCACAGTATAAAAAGCATGAAGCTGTCAATGGCCATCCTAAGCTGAACGCGCCTGCTCTCGTCAGATCGCAGACTGCTACCCAGCTTAGGGCCCGGTAAGTACTGGCATGGGAGACTGGCATGGGAATCCCAGGTGCCGTTGACACTTTGCTCTATTGCTGCCTTCCGCTCCGATTCCGAAAATAATTTATTGATGCTTAAATCCACAGTATACAAGGTGTGAAGCTGTTGACGGCCATCCAAAGCTTATTTATGCCTAAATGCACAGTATAAAGGGCGAGAAGCTGTCAACGGCCATCCTAAGCTGAACGCGCCTGCTCTCGTCACATCGCCGCCTTCCGCTCCGATTCGGAAAAGGATTTATTGATGCTTAAATCCACAATATACAGGGTGTGAAGCTGTCAACGGCCATCCTAAGCCTGAACGTGCCTGCTCTCCTCAGATCGCAGACTGCTGCCCGGCAGTTAACGGCATGGGAGGCTGGCTGGCAATCCAAGGTGCCATTGACATTTTGCTCTGTTGCCACCTTCCTCTCCGATTAAAAAATTATTTATTGATGCTTAAATCCACAATATACAAGGCGTGAAGATGTCAATGGCCATCCTAAGCTGAACGCGCCTGCTCTCGTCAGATCGCAGACTGCTACCCAGCTTAGGGCCCAGTAAGTACCGGCATGGGAGACTGGCTGGGAATACCGGGTGCAGTTGACATTTTGCTCTGTTGCCGCCTTCCATTCCGTTTCCGAAAAGGATTTATTGATGCTTAAATGCACAGTATAAAAAGCATGAAGCTGTCAATGGCCATCCTAAGCTGAACGCGCCTGCTCTCGTCAGATCGCAGACTGGTACAGATCTTAGGGCCCGGTAAGTACCGGCATGGGACACTGGCTGGGAATCCCGGCTGCCGTTGACATTTTGCTCTGTTGCCGCCTTCCGTTCCGATTCCGACAAGGATTTATTGATGCTTAAATGCACAGTATACAAAATGAGAAGCTGTCAACGGCCATCCTAAGCTGAACACGCCTGCTCTCGTCAGATCGCAGACTGATACCCATCTTAGGGCCTGGTAAGTACCAGCATGGGAGACTGGCTGGGAATCCCGGGTGCAGTTGACATTTTAATCTGTTGCCGCCTTCCGCTCCTATTCGGAAAAGGATTTATTGATGCTTAAATGCACAGTATAAAGGGCGTGAAGCTGTTAACGGACATCCTAAGCTGAACGCGCCTGCTCTCGTCAGATCGCAGACTGCTACCCAGCTTAGGGCCCGGTAAGTACCAGCATGGGAGACTGGCTGGGAATCTCAGGTGTTGTTGACATTTTGCTCTGTAGCTCTGTAGACATTTTGCTCCGATTCCGAAAAGGATTTATTAAATCCACAATATACAGGGTGTGAAGCCGTCTACGGCTATCCTAAGCTGAATGCGCCTGTTCTTGTCAGATCGCAGACTGCTTACCGGCAAGTACGGGCATGGGAGACTGGCTGGCAATCCAAGGTGCTATTGACATTTTGATCTGTTGCCGCCTTCCTCTCCGATTAAAAAAAATATTTATTGATGCTTAAATCCACAGTATACAAAGAGTGAAGATGTCAACGGCCATCCTAAGCTTAACGCGCCTGCTCTCGTCAGATCGCAGACTGCTACCCAGCTTAGGGCCCGGTAAGTACTGGCATGGGAGACTGGCTGGGAATCCCGGGTGCCGTTGATATTTTGCTCTATTGCTGCCTTCCGCTCCGATTCCGAAAATAATTTATTGATGCTTAAATCCACAGCATACAAGGTGTGAAGCTGTCGACGGCCATCCTAAGCTTAACGCGCCTGCTCTCGTCAGATCGCAGACTGGTACAGATCTTAGGGCCCGGTAAGTTCCGGCATGGGACACTGGCTGGGAATCCCGGCTGCCGTTGACATTTTGCTCTGTTGCCGCTTTCCGTTCCAATTCCGAAAAGGATTTATTGATGCCTAAATGCACAGTATAAAGGGCGAGAATCTGTCAACGGCCATCCTAAGCTGAATGCGCCTGTTCTCGTCAGATCGCAGACTGCTACCCAGCTTCGGGCCTGGTAAGTACCAGCATGGGAGACTGGCTGGGAATCCCGGGTGCAGTTGACATTTTGCTCTGTTTCCCCTCCGATTCCGAATTTTTTTTATTGATGCTTAAATCCACAGTATACAAAGTGTGAAGCTGTCAACGGCCATCCTAAGCTGAACGTGCCTGCTCTCGTCAGATCGCAGACTGCTACCCAGCTTAGGGCCTGGTAAGTACCAGCATGGGAGACTGGCTGGGAATCCCGGGTGCAGTTGACATTTTAATCTGTTGCCGCCTTCCGCTCCTATTCGGAAAAGGATTTATTGATGCTTAAATGCACAGTATAAAGGGCGTGAAGCTGTTAACGGACATCCTAAGCTGAACGCGCCTGCTCTCGTCAGATCGCAGACTGCTACCCAGCTTAGGGCCCGGTAAGTACCAGCATGGGAGACTGGCTGGGAATCTCAGGTGTTGTTGACATTTTGCTCTGTAGCTCTGTAGACATTTTGCTCCGATTCCGAAAAGGATTTATTAAATCCACAATATACAGGGTGTGAAGCCGTCTACGGCTATCCTAAGCTGAATGCGCCTGTTCTTGTCAGATCGCAGACTGCTGCCCGGCAAGTACGGGCATGGGAGACTGGCTGGCAATCCAAGGTGCTATTGACATTTTGATCTGTTGCCGCCTTCCTCTCCGATTAAAAAAAATATTTATTGATGCTTAAATCCACAGTATACAAAGAGTGAAGATGTCAACGGCCATCCTAAGCTGAACGCGCCTGCTCTCGTCAGATCGCAGACTGCTACCCAGCTTAGGGCCCGGTAAGTACTGGCATGGGAGACTGGCTGGGAATCCCGGGTGCCGTTGATATTTTGCTCTATTGCTGCCTTCCGCTCCGATTCCGAAAATAATTTATTGATGCTTAAATCCACAGTATACAAGGTGTGAAGCTGTCGACGGCCATCCTAAGCTTAACGCGCCTGCTCTCGTCAGATCGCAGACTGGTACAGATCTTAGGGCCCGGTAAGTTCCGGCATGGGACACTGGCTGGAAATCCCGGCTACCGTTGACATTTTGCTCTGTTGCCGCCTTCCGTTCCAATTCCGAAAAGGATTTATTGATGCCTAAATGCACAGTATAAAGGGCGAGAAGCTGTCAACGGCCATCCTAAGCTGAATGCGCCTGTTCTCGTCAGATCGCAGACTGCTACCCAGCTTCGGGCCTGGTAAGTACCAGCATGGGAGACTGGCTGGGAATCCCGGGTGCAGTTGACATTTTGCTCTGTTTCTCCTCCGATTCCGAATTTTTTTTATTGATGCTTAAATCCACAGTATACAAAGTGTGAAGCTGTCAACGGCCATCCTAAGCTGAACGTGCCTGCTCTCGTCAGATCGCAGACTGCTACCCAGCTTAGGGCCTGGTAAGTACCAGCATGGGAGACTGGCTGGGAGTCCCAGGTGCAGTTGACATTTTAATCTTTTGCCGCCTTCCGCTCCGATTCGGAAAAGGATTTATTGATGCTTAAATCCACAATATACAGGGTGTGAAGCTGTCAACGGCCATCCTAAGCCTGAACGTGCCTGCTCTCCTCAGATCGCAGACTGTTGCCCGGCAGTTACCGGCATGGGAGACTGGCTGGCAATACAAGGTGCCATTGACATTTTGCTCCATTGCCGCCTTCCTCTCCGATTAATAAAAATATTTATTGATGCTTAAATCCACAATATACAAGGCGTGAAGCTGTCAACAGCCATCCTAAGCTGAACGCGCCTGCTCTCGTCAGATCGCAGACTGCTACCCAGCTTAGGGCCCAGTAAGTACCGGCATGGGAGACTGGCTGGGAATCCCGGGTGCAGTTGACATTTTGCTCTGTTGCCGCCTTCCGCTCCGATTCCGAAAAGAATTTATTGATGCTTAAATCCACAGTATACAAGGTGTGAAGCTGTCGACGGCCATCCTAAGCTTAACGCGCCTGCTCTCGTCAGATCGCAGACTGGTACAGATCTTAGGGCCCGATAAGTACCGGCATGGGACACTGGCTGGGAATCCCGGCTGCCGTTGACATTTTGCTCTGTTTCCGCCTTCCGTTCCGATTCCGAAAAGGATTTATTGATGCTTAAATCCACAGTATACAAAGTGTGAAGCTGTCAATGGCCATCCTAAGTTGAACGCGCCTGCTCTCGTCAGATCGCAGACTGCTACCCAGCTTAGGGCCTGGTAAGTACCAGCATGGGAGACTGGCTGGGAATCCCGGGTGCAGTTGACATTTTAATCTGTTGCCGCCTTCCGCTCCGATTCGGAAAAGGATTTATTGATGCTTAAATGCACAGTATAAAGGGCGTGAAGCTGTCAACGGCCATCCTAAGCTAAACGCGCCTGCTCTCGTCAGAACGCAGACTGCTACCCAGCTTAGGGCCCGGTAAGTACCAGCATGGGAGACTGGCTGGGAATCCCAGGTGTTGTTGACATTTTGCTCTGTAGCCGCCTTCCGCTCCGATTCCGAAAAGGATTTATTGATGCTTAAATCCACAGTATACAGGGTGTGAAGCCGTCTACGGCTATCCTAAGCTGAATGTGCCTGTTCTTGTCAGATCGCAGACTGCTGCCCGGCAAGTACGGGCATGGGAGACTGGCTGGCAATCCAAGGTGCTATTGACATTTTGCTCTGTTGCCGCCTTCCTCTCCGATTCCGAAAAGGATTTATTGATGCTTAAATGCACAGTATAAAAAGCATGAAGCTGTCAATGGCCATCCAAAGCTGAACGCGCCTGCTCTCGTCAGATCGCAGACTGCTACCCAGCCTAGGGCCCGATAAGTACTGGCATGGGAGACTGGCTGGGAATCCCGGGTGCCGTTGACATTTTGCTCTATTGCTGCCTTCCGCTCCGATTCCGAAAAGAATTTATTGATGCTTAAATCCACAGTATACAAGGTGTGAAGCTGTCGACGGCCATCCTAAGCTTAACGTGCCTGCTCTTGTCAGATCGCAGACTGGTACAGATCTTAGGGCCCGGTAAGTACCCGCATGGGACACTGGTTGGGAATCCCGGCTGCCGTTGACATTTTGCTCTGTTGCCGCCTTCCGTTCCGATTCCGAAAAGGATTTATTGATGCTTAAATGCACAGTATAAAGTGCGAGAAGCTGTCAACGGCCATCCTAAGCTGAACGTGCCTGCTCTCGTCAGATCGCAGACTGCTACCCAGCTTAGAGCCAGGTAAGTACCAGCATGGGAGACTGGCTGGGAATCCCAGGTGTCGTTGACATTTTGCTCTGTTGCCGCCTTACGCTCCGATTCCGAAAAGGATTTATTGATGCTTAAATCCACAGTATCCACAGTATACAGGGTGTGAAGTTGTCTACGGCCATCCTAAGCTGAATGTGCCTGTTCTCGTCAGATCGCAGACTGCTACCCTGCTTCGGGCCTGATAAGTACCAGCATGGGAGACTGGCTGGGAATCCCGGGTGCAGTTGACATTTTGCTCTGTTTCTGCTCCGATTCCGAAAATTATTTATTGATGCTTAAATCCACAGTATACAAAGTGTGAAGCTGTCAACGGCCATCCTAAGCTAAATGCACCTGCTCTCGTCAGATCGCAGACTGCTACCCAGCTTAGGGCCTGGTAAGTACCAGCATGGGAGACTGGCTGGGAATCCCGGGTGCAGTTGACATTTTAATCTGTTGCCGCCTTCCGCTCAGATTCGGAAAAGGATTTATTGATGCTTAAATCCACAATAAACAGGGTGTGATGCTGTCAACGGCCATCCTAAGCCTGAACGTGCCTGCTCTCCTCAGATCGCAGACTGCTGCCCGGCAGTTACCGGCATGGGAGACTGGCTGGCAATCCAAGGTGCCATTGACATTTTGCTCTGTTGCCTCCTTCCTCTCCGATTAAAAAAATATTTATTGATGCTTAAATCCACAATATACAAGGCGTGAAGATGTCAACGGCCATCCTAAGCTGAACGCGCCTGCTCTCGTCAGATCGCAGACTGCTACCCAGCTTAGGGCCCAGTAAATACCGGCATGGGAGACTGGCTGGGAATCCCGGGTGCAGTTGACATTTTGCTCTGTTGCCGCCTTCCGCTCCGATTGCGAAAAGAATTTATTGATGCTTAAATCCACAATATACAAGGTGTGAAGCTGTCGACGGCCATCCTAAACTTAACGCGCCTGCTCTCGTCAGATCGCAGACTGGTACAGATCTTAGGGCCCGGTAAGTACCGGCATGGGACAATGGCTGGGAATCCCGGCTGCCGCTGACATTTTGCTCTGTTACCGCCTTCCGTTCCGATTCCGAAAAGGATTTATTGATGCTTAAATGCACAGTATACAAAGTGTGAAGCTGTCAACGGCCATCCTAAGCTGAACGCGCCTGCTCTCGTCAGATCGCAGACTGCTACCCAGCTTAGGGCCTGGTAAGTACCAGCATGGGAGACTGGCTGGGAATCCCGGGTGCAGTTGACATTTTAATCTGTTGCCGCCTTCCGCTCCGAGTCAGAAAAGGATTTATTGATGCTTAAATGCACAGTATAAAGGGCATGAAGCTGTTAATGGCCATCCTAAGCTGAACGCGCCTGCTCTCGTCAGATTGCAGACTGCTACCCAGCTTAGGGCCCGGTAAGTACCAGCATGGGAGACTGGCTGGGAATCTCAGGTGTTGTTGACATTTTGCTCTGTAGCTCTGTAGACATTTTGCTCCGATTCCAAAAAGGATTTATTGATGCTTAAATCCACAATATACAGGGTGTGAAGCCGTCTACGGCTATCCTAAGCTGAATGCGCCTGTTCTTGTCAGATCGCAGACTGCTGCCCGGCAAGTACGGGCATGGGAGACTGGCTGGCAATCCAAGGTGCTATTGACATTTTGATCTGTTGCCGCCTTACTCTCCGATTAAAAAAAATATTTATTGATGCTTAAATTAACAGTATACAAGGCGTGAAGATGTCAACGGCCATCCTAAGCTGAACGCGCCTGCTCTTGTCAGATCGCAGACTGCTTCCCAGCTTAGGGCCCAGTAAGTACTGGCATGGGAGACTGGCTGGGAATCCCAGGTGCCGTTGACATTTTGCTCTATTGCTGCCTTCCGCTCCGATTCCGAAAATAATTTATTGATGCTTAAATCCACAGTATACAAGGTGTGAAGCTGTCGACGGCCATCCTAAGCTTAACGCGCCTGCTCTCGTCAGATCGCAGACTGGTACAGATCTTAGGGCCCGGTAAGTACCGGCATGGGACACTGGCTGGGAATCCCGGCTGCCGTTGACATTTTGCTCTGTTGCCGCCTTCCGTTCCGTTCCGATTCCGAAAAGGTTTTATTGATGCTTAAATGCACAGTATAAAGGGCGAGAAGCTGTCAACGGCCATTCTAAGCTGAATGTGCCTGTTCTCGTCAGATCGCAGACTGCTACCCTGCTTCGTGCCTGATAAGTACCAGCATGGGAGACTGGCTGGGAATCCCGGGTGCAGTTGACATTTTGCTCTGTTGCCGCCTTCCGCTCAGATTCGGAAAAGGATTTATTGATGCTTAAATCCACAATAAACAGGGTGTGAAGCTGTCAACGGCCATCCTACGCCTGAACGTGCCTGCTCTCCTCAGATCGCAGACTGCTGCCCGGCAGTTACCGGCATGGGAGACTGGCTGGCAATCCAAGGTGCCATTGACATTTTGCTCTGTTGCCGCCTTCCTCTCCGATTAAAAAAATATTTATTGATGCTTAAATCCACAATATACAAGGCGTGAAGATGTCAACGGCCATCCTAAGCTGAACGCGCCTGCTCTCGTCAGATCGCAGACTGCTACCCAGCTTAGGGCCCAGTAAATACCGGCATGGGAGACTGGCTGGGAATCCCGGGTGCAGTTGACATTTTGCTCTGTTGCCGCCTTCCGCTCCGATTCCGAAAAGAATTTATTGATGCTTAAATCCACAGTATACAAGGTGTGAAGCTGTCGACGGCCATCCTAAACTTAACGCGCCTGCTCTCGTCAGATCGCAGACTGGTACAGATCTTAGGGCCCGGTAAGTACCGGCATGGGACACTGGCTGGGAATCCCGGCTGTCGCTGACATTTTGCTCTGTTGCCGCCTTCCGTTCCGATTCCGAAAAGGATTTATTGATGCTTAAATGCACAGTATACAAATTGTGAAGCTGTCAACGGCCATCCTAAGCTGAACGCGCCTGCTCTCGTCAGATCGCAGACTGCTACCCAGCTTAGGGCCTGGTAAGTACCAGCATGGGAGACTGGCTGGGAATCCCGGGTGCAGTTGACATTTTAATCTGTTGCCGCCTTCCGCTCCGATTCAGAAAAGGATTTATTGATGCTTAAATGCACAGTATAAAGGGCATGAAGCTGTTAATGGCCATCCTAAGCTGAACGCGCCTGCTCTCGTCAGATTGCAGACTGCTACCCAGCTTAGGGCCCGGTAAGTACCAGCATGGGAGACTGGCTGGGAATCTCAGGTGTTGTTGACATTTTGCTCTGTAGCTCTGTAGACATTTTGCTCCGATTCCAAAAAGGATTTATTGATGCTTAAATCCACAATATACAGGGTGTGAAGCCGTCTACGGCTATCCTAAGCTGAATGCGCCTGTTCTTGTCAGATCGCAGACTGCTGCCCGGCAAGTACGGGCATGGGAGACTGGCTGGCAATCCAAGGTGCTATTGACATTTTGATCTGTTGCCGCCTTACTCTCCGATTAAAAAAAATATTTATTGATGCTTAAATTAACAGTATACAAGGCGTGAAAATGTCAACGGCCATCCTAAGCTGAACGCGCCTGCTCTTGTCAGATCGCAGACTGCTTCCCAGCTTAGGGCCTGGTAAGTACTGGCATGGGAGACTGGCTGGGAATCCCAGGTGCCATTGACATTTTGCTCTATTGCTGCCTTCCGCTCCGATTCCGCAAAGAATTTATTGATGCTTAAATCCACAGTATACAAGGTGTGAAGCTGTCGACGGCCATCCTAAGCTTAACGCGCCTGCTCTCGTCAGATCGCAGACTGGTACAGATCTTAGGGCCCGGTAAGTACCGGCATGGGACACTGGCTGGGAATCCCGGCTGCCGTTGACATTTTGCTCTGTTGCCGCCTTCCGTTCCGTTCTGATTCCGAAAAGGTTTTATTGATGCTTAAATGCACAGTATAAAGGGCGAGAAGCTGTCAACGGCCATCCTAAGCTGAATTCGCCTGCTCTCGTCAGATCGCAGACTGCTACCCAGCTTAGGGCCCGGTAAGTACCAGCATGGGAGACTGGCTGGGAATCCCAGGTGCAGTTGACATTTTGCTCTGTTGCCGCCTTCCGCTCCGATTCCGAAAAGGATTTATTGATGCTTAAATCCACAGTATACAGGTTGTGAAAATGTCTACGGCCATCCTAAGCTGAATGCGCCTGTTCTTGTCAGATCGCAGACTGCTACCCAGCTTCGGGCCTGGTAAGTACCGGCATGGGAGGCTGGCTGGGAATCCTGGGAGCAGTTGACATTTTGCTCTGTTTCTGCTCCGATTCCGAAAATTATTTATTGATGCTTAAATCCACAGTATACAAAATGTGAAGCTTACAACGGCCATCCTAAGCTGAACACGCCTGCTCTCGTCAGATCGCAGACTGCTACCCAGCTTACGGCCCGGTAAGTACCAGCATGGGAGACTGGCTGGGAATCCCAGGTGTTGTTGACATTTTGCTCTGTAACCGCCTTCCGCTTCGATTCCGAAAAGGATTTATTGATGCTTAAATCCACAGTATACAGGGTGTGAAGCCGTCTACGGCTATCCTAAGCTGAATGTGCCTGTTCTTGTCAGATCGCAGACTGCTGCCCGGCAAGTACGGGCATGGGTGACTGGCTGGCAATCCAAGGTGCTATTGACATTTTGCTCTGTTGCCGCCTTACTCTCCGATTCCGAAAAGGATTTATTGATGCTTAAATCCACAGTATAAGAGGTGTGAAGCTGTTGACGGCCATCCTAAGCTTATTTATGCCTAAATGCACAGTATAAAGGGCGAGAAGCTGTCAACGGCCATCCTAAGCTGAACGCGCCTGCTCTCGTCAGATCGCCGCCTTCCGCTCCGATTCGGAAAAGGATTTATTGATGCTTAAATCCACAATACACAGGGTGTGAAGCTGTCAACGGCCATCCTAAGCCTGAACGTGCCTGCTCTCCTCAGATCGCAGACTGCTGCCCGGCAGTTACCGGCATGGGAGGCTGGCTGGCAATCCAAGGTGCAATTGACATTTTGCTCTGTTGCCACCTTCCTTTCCGATTAAAAAATTATTTATTGATGCTTAAATCCACAATATACAAGGCGTGCAGATGTCAACGGCCATCCTAAGCTGAACGCGCCTGCTCTCGTCAGATCGCAGACTGCTACCCAGCTTAGGGCCCAGTAAGTACCGGCATGGGAGACTGGCTGGGAATCCCGGGTGCAGTTGATATTTTGCTCTGTTGCCGCCTTCCATTCCGTTTCCGAAAAGGATTTATTGATGCTTAAATGCACAGTATAAAAAGCATGAAGCTGTCAATGGCCATCCTAAGCTGAACGTGCCTGCTCTCGTCAGATCGCAGACTGGTACAGATCTTAGGGCCCGGTAAGTACCGGCATGGGACACTGGCTGGGAATCCCGGCTGCCGTTGACATTTTGCTCTGTTGCCGCCTTCCGTTCCGATTCCGAAAAGGATTTATTGATGCTTAAATGCACAGTATACAAAGTGAGAAGCTGTCAACGGCCATCCTAAGCTGAACGCGCCTGCTCTCGTCAGATCGCAGACTGCTACCCAGCTTAGGGCCTGGTAAGTACCAGCATGGGAGACTGGCTGGGAATCCCGGGTGCAGTTGACATTTTAATCTGTTGCAGCCTTCCGCTCCTATTCGGAAAAGGATTTATTGATGCTTAAATGCACAGTATAAAGGGCGTGAAGCTGTTAACGGACATCCTAAGCTGAACGCGCCTGCTCTCGTCAGATCGCAGACTGCTACCCAGCTTAGGGCCTGGTAAGTACCAGCATGGGAGACTGGCTGGGAATCTCAGGTGTTGTTGACATTTTGCTCTGTAGCTCTGTAGACATTTTGCTCCGATTCCGAAAAGGATTTATTAAATCCTCAATATACAGGGTGTGAAGCCGTCTACGGCTATCCTAAGCTGAATGCGCCTGTTCTTGTCAGATCGCAGACTGCTGCCCGGCAAGTACGGGCATGGGAGACTGGCTGGCAATCCAAGGTGCTATTGATCTGTTGCCGCCTTCCTCTCCGATTAAAAAAAATATTTATTGATGCTTAAATCCACAGTATACAAAGAGTGAAGATGTCAACAGCCATCCTAAGCTGAACGCGCCTGCTCTCGTCAGATCGCAGACTGCTACCCAGCTTAGGGCCCGGTAAGTACTGGCATGGGAGACTGGCTGGGAATCCCGGGTGCCGTTGATATTTTGCTCTATTGCTGCCTTCCGCTCCGATTCCGAAAATAATTTATTGATGCTTAAATCCACAGTATACAAGGTGTGAAGCTGTCGACGGCCATCCTAAGCTTAACGCGCCTGCTCTCGTCAGATCGCAGACTGGTACAGATCTTAGGGCCCGGTAAGTTCCGGCATGGGACACTGGCTGGGAATCCCGGCTGCCGTTGACATTTTGCTCTGTTGCCGCCTTCCGTTCCAATTCCGAAAAGGATTTATTGATGCTTAAATGCACAGTATAAAGGGCGAGGAGCAGTCAACGGCCATCCTAAGCTGAATGCGCCTGTTCTCGTCAGATCGCAGACTGCTACCCAGCTTCGGGCCTGGTAAGTACCAGCATGGGAGACTGGCTGGGAATCCCGGGTGCAGTTGACATTTTGCTCTGTTTCTCCTCAGATTCCGAATTTTTTTTATTGATGCTTAAATCCACAGTATACAAAGTGTGAAGCTGTCAACGGTCATCCTAAGCTGAACGTGCCTGCTCTCGTCAGATCGCAGACTGCTACCCAGCTTAGGGCCTGGTAAGTACCAGCTTGGGAGACTGGCTGGGAATCCCAGGTGCAGTTGACATTTTAATCTGTTGCCGCCTTCCGCTCCAATTCGGAAAAGGATTTATTGATGCTTAAATCCACAATATACAGGGTGTGAAGCTGTCAACGGCCATCCTAAGCCTGAACGTGCCTGCTCTCCTCAGATCGCAGACTGTTGCCCGGCAGTTACCGGCATGGGAGACTGGTTGGCAATACAAGGTGCCATTGACATTTTGCTCTGTTGCCGCCTTCCTCTTCGATTAATAAAAATATTTATTGATGCTTAAATCCACAATATACAAGGCGTGAAGCTGTCAACGGCCATCCTAAGCTGAACGCGCCTGCTCTCGTCAGATCGCAGACTGCTACCCAGCTTAGGGCCTGGTAAGTACCAGCATGGGAGACTGGCTGGGAATCCCGGATGCAGTTGACATTTTAATCTGTTGCCGCCTTCCGCACCGATTCGGAAAAGGATTTATTGATGCTTAAATCCACAATATACAGGGTGCGAAGCTGTCAACGTCCATCCTAAGCCTGAACGTGCCTGCTCTCCTCAGATCGCAGACTGCTGCCCGGCAGTTACCGGCATGGGAGACTGGCTGGCAATCCAAGGTGCCATTGACATTTTGCTCTGTTGCCGCCTTCCTCTCCGATTAAAAAAATATTTATTGATGTTTAAATCCACAATATACAAGACGTGAAGATGTCAACGGCCATCCTAAGCTGAACGCGCCTGCTCTCGTCAGATCGCAGACTGCTACCCAGCTTAGGGCCCAGTAAGTACCGGCATGGGAGACTGGCTGGGAATCCCGGGTGCAGTTGACATTTTTCTCTGTTGCCGCCTTCCGCTCCGATTCCGAAAAGAATTTATTGATGCTTAAATCCACAGTATACAAGGTGTGAAGCTGTCGACGGCCATCCTAAGCTTAACGCGCCTGCTCTCGTCAGATCGCAGACTGGTACAGATCTTAGGGCCCGGTAAGTACCGGCAT
Source organism: Hyla sarda (assembly GCF_029499605.1). Lineage (NCBI taxonomy): Eukaryota > Metazoa > Chordata > Amphibia > Anura > Hylidae > Hyla > Hyla sarda. The sequence goes on from NC_079189.1 coordinate 257,075,898, forward strand.
GGGACACTGGCTGGGAATCCCGGCTGCCGTTGACATTTTGCTCTGTTTCCGCCTTCCGTTCCGATTCCGAAAAGGATTTATTGATGCTTAAATCCACAGTATACAAAGTGTGAAGCTGTCAATGGCCATTCTAAGCTGAACGCGCCTGCTCTCGTCAGATCGCAGACTGCTACCTAGCTTAGGGCCTGGTAAGTACCAGCATGGGAGACTGGCTGGGAATCCCGGGTGCAGTTGACATTTTAATCTGTTGCCGCCTTCCGCTCCGATTCGGAAAAGGATTTATTGATGCTTAAATGCACAGTATAAAGGGCGTGAAGCTGTCAACGGCCATCCTAAGCTGAACGAGCCTGCTCTCGTCAGAACGCAGACTGCTACCCAGCTTAGGGCCCGGTAAGTACCAGCATGGGAGACTGGCTGGGAATCCCAGGTGTTGTTGACATTTTGCTCTGTAGCCGCCTTCCGCTCCGATTCCGAAAAGGATTATTGATGCTTAAATCCACAGTATACAGGGTGTGAAGCCGTCTACGGCTATCCTAAGCTGAATGTACCTGTTCTTGTCAGATCGCAGACTGCTGCCCGGCAAGTACGGGCATGGGAGACTGGCTGGCAATCCAAGGTGCTATTGACATTTTGCTCTGTTGCCGCCTTCCTCTCCGATTCCGAAAAGGATTTATTGATGCTTAAATGCACAGTATAAAAAGCATGAAGCTGTCAATGGCCATCCAAAGCTGAACGCGCCTGCTCTCGTCAGATCGCAGACTGCTACGCAGCCTAGGGCCCGGTAAGTACTGGCATGGGAGACTGGCTGGGAATCCCGGGTGCCGTTGACATTTTGCTCTATTGCTGCCTTCCGCTCCGATTCCGAAAAGAATTTATTGATGCTTAAATCCACAGTATACAAGGTGTAAAGCTGTCGACGGCCATCCTAAGCTTAACGCGCCTGCTCTCGTCAGATCGCAGACTGGTACAGATCTTAGGGCCCGGTAAGTACCGGCATGGGACACTGGCTGGGAATCCCGGCTGCCGTTGACATTTTGCTCTGTTGCCGCCTTCCGTTCCGATTCCGAAAAGGATTTATTGATGCTTAAATGCACAGTATAAAGGGCGAAAAGCTGTCAACGGCCATCCTAAGCTGAACGCGCCTGCTCTCGTCAGATCGCAGACTGCTATCCAGCTTAGGGCCCGGTAAGTACCAGCATGGGAGACTGGCTGGGAATCCCAGGTGTCGTTGACATTTTGCTCTGTTGCCGCCTTCCGCTCTGATTCCGAAAAGGATTTATTGATGCTTAAATCCACAGTATACAGGGTGTGAAGATGTCTACGGCCATCCTAAGCTGAATGCGCCTGTTCTTGTCAGATCGCAGACTGCTACCCAGCTTCGGGCCTGGTAAGTACCAGCATGGGAGACTGGCTGGGAATCCTGGGTGCAGTTGACATTTTGCTCTGTTTCTGCTCCGATTCCGAAAATTATTTATTGATGCTTAAATCCACAGTATACAAAGTGTGAAGCTGTCAACGGCCATCCTAAGCTGAACGCGCCTGCTCTCGTCAGATCGCAGACTGCTACCCAGCTTAGGGCCCGGTAAGTACCAGCATGGGAGACTGGCTGGGAATCCCAGGTGTTGTTGACATTTTGCTCTGTAGCCGTCTTCCGCTCTGATTACGAAAAGGATTTATTGATGCTTAAATCCACAATATACAGGGTGTGAAGCCGTCTACGGCTATCCTAAGCTGAAAGTGCCTGTTCTTGTCAGATCGCAGACTGCTGCCCGGCAAGTACGGGCATGGGAGACTGGCTGGCAATCCAAGGTGCTATTGAAATTTTGCTCTGTTGCCGCCTTCCTCTCCGATTCCGAAAAGGATTTATTGATGCTTAAATGCACAGTATAAAAAGCATGAAGCTGTCAATGGCCATCCTAAGCTGAACGCGCCTGCTCTCGTCAGATCGCAGACTGCTACCCAGCTTAGGGCCCGGTAAGTACTGGCATGGGAGACTGGCTGGGAATCCCGGATGCCGTTGCCATTTTGCTCTATTGCTGCCTTCCGCTCCGATTCCGAAAAGATATTATTGATGCTTAAATCCACAGTATAAAGGGCAAGAAGCTGTCAAAGGCCATCCTAAGCTGAACGCACTTGCTCTCGTCAGATCGCAGACTGCTACCCAGCTTAGGGCCCGGTAAGTATCAGCATGGGAGACTGGCTGGGAATCCCAGGTGCCGTTGACATTTTGCTCTATTGCTGCCTTTCGCTCCGATTCCGAAAATAATTTATTGATGCTTAAATCCACAGTATACAAGGTGTGAAGCTGTCGACGGCCATCCTAAGCTTAACGTGCCTGCTCTCGTCAGATCGCAGACTGGTACAGATCTTAGGGCCCGGTAAGTACCGGCATGGGACACTGGCTGGGAATCGCGGCTGCCGTTGACATTTTGCTCTGTTGCCGCCTTCCGTTCCGATTCCAAAAAGGATTTATTGATGCTTAAATGCACAGTATAAAGGGCGAGAAGCTGTCAACGGCCATCCTAAGCTGAACACGCCTGCTCTCGTCAGATCGCAGACTGCTACCCAGCTTAGGGCCCGGTAAGTACCAGCATGGGAGACTGGCTGGGAATCCCGGGTGCCGTTGGCCTTTTTAATCTGTTGCCGCCTTCCGCTCCGATTCGGAAAAGGATTTATTGATGCTTAAATCCACAGTATAAAGGGCGTGAAGCTGTCAACGGCCATCCTAATCTGAACACGCCTGCTCTCGTCAGATCGCAGACTGCTACCCAGCTTAGGGCCCGGTAAGTACCAGCATGGGAGACTGGCTGGGAATCCCAGGTGTCGTTGACATTTTGCTCTGTTGCCGCCTTACGCTCCGATTCCGAAAAGGATTTATTGATGCTTAAATCCACAGTATACAGGGTGTGAAGATGTCTACGGCCATCCTAAGCTGAACGCGCCTGCTCTCGTCAGATCGCAGACTGCTACCCAGCTTAGGGCCCAGTAAGTACCGGCATGGGAGATTGGCTGGGAATCCCGGGTGCAGTTGACATTTTGCTCTGTTGCCGCCTTCCCTTCCGATTCCGAAAAGGATTTATTGATGCTTAAATGCACAGTGTAAAAAGCATGAAGCTGTCAACGTCCATCCTAAGCTGAACGTGCCTGCTCTCGTCAGATCGCAGACTGCTACCCAGCTTAGGGCCTGGTAAGTACCAGCATGGGAGACTGGCTGGGAATCCCGGGTGCAGTTGACATTTTAATCTGTTGCCGCCTTCCGCTCCGATTCGGAAAAGGATTTATTGATGCTTAAATGCACAGTATAAAGGGCGTGAAGCTGTCAACGGCCATCCTAAGCTGAACGCGCCTGCTCTCGTCAGATCGCAGACTGCTACCCAGCTTAGGGCCCGGTAAGTACCAGCATGGGAGACTGGCTGGGAATCCCAGGTGTCGTTGACATTTTGCTCTGTTGCCGCCTTACGCTCCGATTCCGAAAAGGATTTATTGATGCTTAAATCCACAGTATACAGGGTGTGAAGATGTCTACGGCCATCCTAAGCTGAATGCGACTGTTCTCGTCAGATCGCAGACTGCTACCCAGCTTCGGGCCTGGTAAGTACCAGCATGGGAGACTGGCTGGGAATCCCGGGTGCAGTTGACATTTTGCTCTGTTTCTGCTCCGATTCCGAAAATTATTTATTGATGCTTAAATCCACAGTATACAAAGTGTGAAGCTGTCAACGGCCATCCTAAGCTGAACGCGCCTGCTCTCGCCAGATCGCAGACTGCTACCCAGCTTAGGGCCTGGTAAGTACCAGCATGGGAGACTGGCTGGGAATCTCAGGTGTTGTTGACATGTAGCTCTGTAGACATTTTGCTTTGATTCCGAAAAGGATTTATTGATGCTTAAATCCACAATATACAGGGTGTGAAGCCGTCTACGGCTATCCTAAGCTGAATGTGCCTGTTCTTGTCAGATCGCAGACTGCTGCCCGGCAAGTACGGGCATGGTAGACTGGCTGGCAATCCAAGGTGCTATTGACATTTTGCTCTGTTGCCGCCTTCCTCTCCGATTCCGAAAAGGATTTATTGATGCTTAAATGCACAGTATAAAAAGCAAGAAGCTTTCAATGGCCATCCTAAGCTGAACGCGCCTGCTCTCGTCAGATCGCAGACTGCTTCCCAGCTTCGGGCCTGGTAAGTACCAGCATGGGAGACTGGCTGGCAATCCAAGGTGCTATTGACATTTTGATCTGTTGCCGCCTTCCTCTCTGATTAAAAAAGAATATTTATTGATGCTTAAATCCACAGTATACAAGGTATGAAGATGTCAACGGCCATCCTAAGCTGAACGCGCCTTCTCTCGTCAGATCGCAGACTGCTACCCAGCTTAGGGCCCGGTAAGTACTGGCATGGGAGACTGGCTGGGAATCCCGGGTGCCGTTGATATTTTGCTCTATTGCTGCCTTCCGCTCCGATTCCGAAAATAATTTATTGATGCTTAAATCCACAGTATACAAGGTGTGAAGCTGTCGACGGCCATCCTAAGCTTAACGGGCCTGCTCTCGTCAGATCGCAGACTGGTACAGATCTTAGGGCCCGGTAAGTACCGGCATGGGACACTGGCTGGGAATCCCGGCTGCCGGCGACATTTTGCTCTGTTGCCGCCTTCCGTTCCAATTCCGAAAAGGATTTATTGATGCCTAAATGCACAGTATAAAGGGCGAGAAGCTGTCAACGGCCATCCTAAGCTGAACGCGCCTGTTCTCGTCAGATCGCAGACTGCTACCCTGCTTCGGGCCTGGTAAGTACCAGCAAGGGAGACTGGCTGGGAATCCCGGGTGCAGTTGACATTTTGCTCTGTTTCTGCTCAGATTCCGAAAATTATTTATTGATGCTTAAATCCACAGTATACAAAGTGTGAAGCTGTCAACGGCCATCCTAAGCTAAACGCGCCTGCTCTCGTCAGATCGCAGACTGCTACCCAGCTTAGGTCCTGGTAAGTACCAGCATGGGAGACTGGCTGGGAATCCCGGGTGCAGTTGACATTGTAATCTAATGCCGCCTTCCGCTCCGATTCGGAAAAGGATTTATTGATGCTTAAATTCACAATATACAGGGTGTGAAGCTGTCAACGGCCATCCTAAGCCTGAACATGCCTGCTCTCCTCAGATCGCAGACTGCTGCCCGGCAGTTACCGGCATGGGAGACTGGCTGGCAATCCAAGGTGCCATTGACATTTTGCTCTGTTGCCGCCTTCCTTTCCGATTAAAAAAAAAATGTATTGATGCTTAAATCCACAATATACAAGGCATGAAGATGTCAACAGCCATCCTAAGCTGAACGCGCCTGCTCTCGTCAGATCGCAGACTGCTACCCAGCTTAGGGCCCGGTAAGTACCGGCATGGGAGACTGGCTGGGAATCCCGGGTGCAGTTGACATTTTGCTCTGTTGCCGCCTTCCGTTCCGATTCCGAAAAGGATTTATTGATGCTTAAATGCACAGTATAAAAAGCATGAAGCTGTCAATGGCCATCCTAAGCTGAACGCGCCTGCTCTCGTCAGATCGAAGACTGCTACCCAGCTTAGGGCCCGGTAAGTACTGGCATGGGAGACTGGCTGGGAATCCCGGTTGACATTTAGCTCTATTGCTGCCTTCCGCTCCGATTCCGAAAATAATTTATTGATGCTTAAATCCACAGTATACAAGGTGTGAAGCTGTCGACGGCCATCCTAAGCTTAACGCGCCTGCTCTCGTCAGATCGCAGACTGGTACAGATCTTAGGGCCCAGTAAGTACTGGCACGGGACACTGGCTGGGAATCCCGGCTGCCGTTGACATTTTGCTCTGTTGCCGCCTTCCGTTCCGGTTCCGATTCCGAAAAGGATTTATTGATGCTTAAATGCACAGTATACAAAGTGTGAAGCTGTCAACGGCCATCCTAAGCTGAACGCGCCTGCTCTCGTCAGATCGCAGACTGCTACCCAGCTTAGGGCCTGGTAAGTACCAGCATGGGAGACTGGCTGGGAATCCCGGGTGCAGTTGACATTTTAATCTGTTGCCGCCTTCCGCTCCGATTCGGAAAAGGATTTATTGATGCTTAAATGGACAGTATAAAGGGCGTGAAGCTGTTAACGGCCATCCTAAGCTGAACGCGCCTGCTCTCGTCAGATCGCAGACTGCTACCCAGCTTAGGGCCCGGTAAGTACCAGCATGGGAAACTGGCTGGAAATCTCAGGTGTTGTTGACATGTTGCTCTGTTGCTCTGTAGACATTTTGCTCCGATTCCGAAAAGGATTTATTGATGCTTAAATCCACAATATACAGGGTGTGAAGCCGTCTACGGCTATCCTAAGCTGAATGCGCCTGTTCTTGTCAGATCGCAGACTGCTGCCCGGCAAGTACGGGCATGGGAGACTGGCTGGCAATCCAAGGTGCTATTGACATTTTGATCTGTTGCCGCCTTCCTCTCCGATTAAAAAAAATATTTATTGATGCTTAAATCCACAGTATACAAGGCATTAAGATGTCAACGGCCATCCTAAGCTGAACGCGCCTGCTCTCGTCAGATCGCAGACTGCTACCCAGCTTAGGGCCCGGTAAGTACTGGCATGGGAGACTGGCTGGGAATCCCGGGTGCCGTTGATATTTTGCTCTATTGCTGCCTTCCGCTCCGATTCCGAAAAGAATTTATTGATGCTTAAATCCACAGTATACAAGGTGTGAAGCTGTCGACGGCCATCCTAAGCTTAACGCGCCTGCTCTCGTCAGATCGCAGACTGGTACAGATCTTAGGGCCCGGTAAGTACCGGCATGGGACACTGGCTGGGAATCCCGGCTGCCATTGACATTTTGCTCTGTTGCCGCCTCCCATTCCAATTCCGAAAAGGATTTATTGATGCCTAAATGCACAGTATAAAGGGCGAGAAGCTGTCAACGGCCATCCTAAGCTGAACGCGCCTGCTCTCGACAGATCGCAGACTGCTACCCAGCTTAGGGCCTGGTAAGTACCAGCATGGGAGACTGGCTGGGAATCCCAGGTGTCGTTGACATTTTGCTCTGTTGCCGCCTTCCGCTCCGATTCCGAAAAGGATTTATTGATGCTTAAATCCACAGTATACAGGGTGTGAAGACGTCTACGGCCATCCTAAGCTGAATGCGCCTGTTCTCGTCAGATCGCAGACTGCTACCCAGCTTAGGGCCTGGTGAGTACCAGCATGGGAGACTGGCTGGGAATCCCGGGTGCAGTTGACATTTTAATCTGTTGCCGCCTTCCGCTCCGATTCGGAAAAGGATTTATTGATGCTTAAATCCACAATATACAGGGTGTGAAGCTGTCAACGGCCATCCTAAGCCTGAACGTGCCTGCTCTCCTCAGATCGCAGACTGCTGCCCGGCAGTTACCGGCATGGGAGACTGGCTGGCAATCCAAGGTGCCATTGACATTTTGCTCTGTTGCCGCCTTCCTCTCCGATTAATAAAAATATGTATGGATGCTTAAATCCACAATATACAAGGCGTGAAGCTGTCAACGTCCATCCTAAGCTGAACGTGCCTGCTCTCGTCAGATCGCAGACTGCTACCCAGCTTAGGGCGTGGTAAGTACCAGCATGGGAGACTGGCTGGGAATCCCGGGTGCAGTTGACATTTTAATCTGTTGCCGCCTTCCGCTCCGATTCGGAAAAGAATTTATTGATGCTTAAATGCACAGTATAAAGGGCATGAAGCTGTCAACGGCCATCCTAAGCTGAACGCGCCTGCTCTCGTCAGATCGCAGACTGCTACCCAGCTTAGGGCCCGGTAAGTACCAGCATGGGAGACTGGCTGGGAATCCCAGGTGTCATTGACACTTTGCTCTGTTGCCGCCTTACGCTCCGATTCCGAAAAGGATTTATTGATGCTTAAATCCACAGTATACAGGGTGTGAAGATGTCTACGGCCATCCTAAGCTGAATGCGACTGTTCTCGTCAGATCGCAGACTGCTACCCAGCTTCGGGCCTGGTAAGTACCAGCATGGGAGACTGGCTGTGAATCCCGGGTGCAGTTGACATTTTGCTCTGTTTCTGCTCCGATTCCGAAAATTATTTATTGATGCTTAAATCCACAGTATACAAAGTGTGAAGCTGTCAACGGCCATCCTAAGCTGAACACGCCTGCTTTCGTCTGATCGCAGACTGCTACCCAGCTTAGAGCCTTGTAAGTACCAGCATGGGAGACTGGCTGGGAATCCCGGGTGCAGTTGACATTTTAATCTGTTGCCGCCTTCCCCTCCGATTCGGAAAAGGATTTATTGATGCTTAAATCCACAATATACAGGGTGTGAAGCTGTCAACAGCCATCCTAAGCCTGAACGTGCCTGCTCTCCTCAGATCGCAGACTGCTGCCCGGCAGTTACCGGCATGGGAGACTGGCTGGCAATCCAAGGTGCCATTGACATTTTGCTCTGTTGCCGCCTTCCTCTCCGATTAAAAAAATATTTATTGATGCTTAAATCCACAATATACAAGGCGTGAAGATGTCAACGGCCATCCTAAGCTGAACGCGCCTGCTCTCGTCAGATCGCAGACTTCTACCCAGCTTAGGGCCCAGTAAGTACCGGCATGGGAGACTGGCTGGGAATCCCGGGTGCAGTTGATATTTTGCTCTGTTGCCGCCTTCCGCTCCGATTCCGAAAATAATTTATTGATGCTTAAATCCACAGTATACAAGGTGTGAAGCTGTCGACGGCCATCCTAAGCTTAACGTGCCTGCTCTCGTCAGATCGCAGACTGGTACAGATCTTAGGGCCCGGTAAGTACCGGCATGGGACACTGGCTGGGAATCCCGGCTGCCGTTGACATTTTGCTCTGTTGCCGCCTTCCGTTCCGATTCCAAAAAGGATTTATTGATGCTTAAATGCACAGTATAAAGGGCGAGAAGCTGTCAATGGCCATCCTAAGCTGAACACGCCTGCTCTCATCAGATCGCAGACTGCTACCCAGCTTAGGGCCCGGTAAGTACCAGCATGGGAGACTGGCTGGGAATCCCGGGTGCCGTTGGCCTTTTTAATCTGTTGCCGCCTTCCGCTCCGATTCGGAAAAGGATTTATTGATGCTTAAATCCACAGTATAAAGGGCGTGAAGCTGTCAACGGCCATCCTAAGCTGAACGTGCCTGCTCTCGTCAGATCGCAGACTGCTACCCTGCTTAGGGCCCGGTAAGTACCAGCATGGGAGACTGGCTGGGAATCTCAGGTGTCGTTGACATTTTGCTCTGTTGCCGCCTTACGCTCCGATTCCGAAAAGGATTTATTGATGCTTAAATCCACAGTATACAGGGTGTGAAGATGTCTACGGCCATCCTAAGCTGAACGCGCCTGCTCTCGTCAGATCGCAGACTGCTACCCAGCTTAGGGCCCAGTAAGTACCGGCATGGGAGATTGGCTGGGAATTCCGGGTGCAGTTCACATTTTGCTCTGTTGCCGCCTTCCCTTCCGATTCCGAAAAGGATTTATTGATGCTTAAATGCACAGTATAAAAAACATGAAGCTGTCAATGGCCATCCTAAGCTGAACGCGCCTGCTCTTGTCAGATCGCAGACGGCTACCCAGCTTAGGGCCCGGTAAGTACTGGCATGGGAGACTGGCTGGGAATCCCGAGTGCCGTTGACATTTTGCTCTATTGCTGCCTTCCGCTCCGATTCCGAAAATAATTTATTGATGCTTAAATCCACAGTATACAAGGTGTAAAGCTGTCGACGGCCATCCTAAGCTTAACGCGCCTGCTCTCGTCAGATCGCAGACTGGTACAGATCTTAGGGCCCGGTAAGTACCGGCATGGGACACTGGCTGGGAATCCCGGCTGCCGTTGACATTTTGCTCTGTTGCCGCCTTCCGTTCCGATTCCGAAAAGGATTTATTGATGCTTAAATGCACAGTATAAAGGGCGAAAAGCTGTCAACGGCCATCCTAAGCTGAACGCGCCTGCTCTCGTCAGATCGCAGACTGCTATCCAGCTTAGGGCCCGGTAAGTACCAGCATGGGAGACTGGCTGGGAATCCCAGGTGTCGTTGACATTTTGCTCTGTTGCCGCCTTCCGCTCTGATTCCGAAAAGGATTTATTGATGCTTAAATCCACAGTATACAGGGTGTGAAGATGTCTACGGCCATTCTAAGCTGAATGCGCCTGTTCTTGTCAGATCGCAGACTGCTACCCAGCTTCGGGCCTGGTAAGTACCAGCATGGGAGACTGGCTGGGAATCCTGGGTGCAGTTGACATTTTGCTCTGTTTCTGCTCCGATTCCGAAAATTATTTATTGATGCTTAAATCCACAGTATACAAAGTGTGAAGCTGTCAACGGCCATCCTAAGCTGAACGCGCCTGCTCTCGTCAGATCGCAGACTGCTACCCAGCTTAGGGCCCGGTAAGTACCAGCGTGGGAGACTGGCTGGGAATCCCAGGTGTTGTTGACATTTTGCTCTGTAGCCGCCTTCCGCTCTGATTACGAAAAGGATTTATTGATGCTTAAATCCACAATATACAGGGTGTGAAGCCGTCTACGGCTATCCTAAGCTGAAAGTGCCTGTTCTTGTCAGATCGCAGACTGCTGCCCGGCAAGTACGGGCATGGGAGACTGGCTGGCAATCCAAGGTGCTATTGAAATTTTGCTCTGTTGCCGCCTTCCTCTCTGATTCCGAAAAGGATTTATTGATGCTTAAATGCACAGTATAAAAAGCATGAAGCTGTCAATGGCCATCCTAAGCTGAACGCGCCTGCTCTCGTCAGATCGCAGACTGCTACCCAGCTTAGGGCCCGGTAAGTACTGGCATGGGAGACTGGCTGGGAATCCCGGATGCCGTTGCCATTTTGCTCTATTGCTGCCTTCCGCTCCGATTCCGAAAAGATATTATTGATGCTTAAATCCACAGTATAAAGGGCGAGAAGCTGTCAAAGGCCATCCTAAGCTGAACGCACTTGCTCTCGTCAGATCGCAGACTGCTACCCAGCTTAGGGCCCGGTAAGTATCAGCATGGGAGACTGGCTGGGAATCCCAGGTGCCGTTGACATTTTGCACTATTGCTGCCTTCCGCTCCGATTCCGAAAAGAATTTATTGATGCTTAAATCCACAGTATACAAGGTGTGAAGCTGTCGACGGCCATCCTAAGCTTAACGTGCCTGCTCTCGTCAGATCGCAGACTGGTACAGATCTTAGGGCCCGGTAAGTACCGGCATGGGACACTGGCTCGGAATCCCGGCTGCCGTTGACATTTTGCTCTGTTGCAGCCTTCCGTTCCGATTCCAAAAAGGATTTATTGATGCTTAAATGCACAGTATAAAGGGCGAGAAGCTGTCAACGGCCATCCTAAGCTGAACACGCCTGCTCTCGTCAGATCGCAGACTGCTACCCAGCTTAGGGCCCGGTAAGTACCAGCATGGGAGACTGGCTGGGAATCCCGGATGCCGTTGAGCTTTTTAATCTGTTGCCGCCTTCCGCTCCGATTCGGAAAAGGATTTATTGATGCTTAAATCCACAGTATAAAGGGCGTGAAGCTGTCAACGGCCATCCTAAGCTGAACACGCCTGCTCTCGTCAGATCGCAGACTGCTACCCAGCTTAGGGCCCGGTAAGTACCAGCATGGGAGACTGGCTGGGAATCCCAGGTGTCGTTGACATTTTGCTCTGTTGCCGCCTTACGCTCCGATTCCGAAAAGGATTTATTGATGCTTAAATCCACAGTATACAGGGTGTGAAGATGTCTACGGCCATCCTAAGCTGAACGCGCCTGCTCTCGTCAGATCGCAGACTGCTACCCAGCTTAGGGCCCAGTAAGTACCGGCATGGGAGATTGGCTGGGAATCCCGGGTGCAGTTGACATTTTGCTCTGTTGCCGCCTTCCCTTCCGATTCCGAAAAGGATTTATTGATGCTTAAATGCACAGTGTAAAAAGCATGAAGCTGTCAATGGCCATCCTAAGCTGAACGCGCCTGCTCTTGTCAGATCGCAGACGCCTACCCAGCTTAGGGCCCGGTAAGTACCGGCATGGGAGACTGGCTGGCAATCCAAGGTGCCATTGACATTTTGCTCTCTTGCCGCCTTCCTCTCCGATTAATAAAAATATTTATTGATGCTTAAATCCACAATATACAAGGCGTGAAGCTGTCAACGGCCATCCTAAGCTAAACGCTCCTGCTCTCGTCAGATCGCAGACTGCTACCCAGCTTAGGGCCTGGTAAGTACCAGCATGGGAGACTGGCTGGGAATCCCGGGTGCAGTTGACATTTTAATCTGTTGCCGCCTTACGCTACGATTCCGAAAAGGATTTATTGATGCTTAAATCCACAGTATACAGGGTGTGAAGATGTCTACGGCCATCCTAAGCTGAATGCGACTGTTCTCGTCAGATCGCAGACTGCTACCCAGCTTCGGGCCTGGTAAGTACCAGCATGGGAGACTGGCTGGGAATCCCGGGTGCAGTTGACATTTTGCTCTGTTTCTGCTCCGATTCCGAAAATTATTTATTGATGCTTAAATCCACAGTATACAAAGTGTGAAGCTGTCAACGGCCATCCTAAGCTGAACGCGCCTGCTCTCGCCAGATCGCAGACTGCTACCCAGCTTAGGGCCTGGTAAGTACCAGCATGGGAGACTGGCTGGGAATCTCAGGTGTTGTTGACATGTAGCTCTGTATACATTTTGCTTTGATTCCGAAAAGGATTTATTGATGCTTAAATCCACAATATACAGGGTGTGAAGCCGTCTACGGCTATCCTAAGCTGAACGTGCCTGTTCTTGTCAGATCGCAGACTGCTGCCCGGCAAGTACGGGCATGGTAGACTGGCTGGCAATCCAAGGTGCTATTGACATTTTGCTCTGTTGCCGCCTTCCTCTCCGATTCCGAAAAGGATTTATTGATGCTTAAATGCACAGTATAAAAAGCAAGAAGCTTTCAATGGCCATCCTAAGCTGAACGCGCCTGCTCTCGTCAGATCGCAGACTGCTTCCCAGCTTCGGGCCTGGTAAGTACCAGCATGGGAGACTGGCTGGCAATCCAAGGTGCTATTGACATTTTGATCTGTTGCCGCCTTCCTCTCTGATTAAAAAAAATATTTATTGATGCTTAAATCCACAGTATACAAGGTATGAAGATGACAACGGCCATCCTAAGCTGAACGTGCCTTCTCTCGTCAGATCGCAGACTGCTACCCAACTTAGGGCCCGGTAAGTACTGGCATGGGAGACTGGCTGGGAATCCCGGGTGCCGTTGATATTTTGCTCTATTGCTGCCTTCCGCTCCGATTCCGAAAATAATTTATTGATGCTTAAATCCACAGTATACAAGGTGTGAAGCTGTCGACGGCCATCCTAAGCTTAACGCGCCTGCTCTCGTCAGATCGCAGACTGGTACAGATCTTAGGGCCCGGTAAGTACCGGCATGGGACACTGGCTGGGAATCCCGGCTGCCGGCGACATTTTGCTCTGTTGCCGCCTTCCGTTCCAATTCCGAAAAGGATTTATTGATGCCTAAATGCACAGTATAAAGGGCGAGAAGCTGTCAACGGCCATCCTAAGCTGAACGCGCCTGTTCTCGTCAGATCGCAGACTGCTACCCTGCTTCGGGCCTGGTAAGTACCAGCAAGGGAGACTGGCTGGGAATCCCGGGTGCAGTTGACATTTTGCTCTGTTTCTGCTCTGATTCCGAAAATTATTTATTGATGCTGAAATCCACAGTATACAAAGTGTGAAGTTGTCAACGGCCATCCTAAGCTAAACGCGCCTGCTCTCGTCAGATCGCAGACTGCTACCCAGCTTAGGTCCTGGTAAGTACCAGCATGGGAGACTGGCTGGGAATCCCGGGTGCAGTTGACATTGTAATCTAATGCCGCCTTCCGCTCCGATTCGGAAAAGGATTTATTGATGCTTAAATTCACAATATACAGGGTGTGAAGCTGTCAACGGCCATCCTAAGCCTGAACATGCCTGCTCTCCTCAGATCGCAGACTGCTGCCCGGCAGTTACCGGCATGGGAGACTGGCTGGCAATCCAAGGTGCCATTGACATTTTGCTCTGTTGCCGCCTTCCTTTCCGATTAAAAAAAAAATGTATTGATGCTTAAATCCACAATATACAAGGCATGAAGATGTCAACAGCCATCCTAAGCTGAACGCGCCTGCTCTCGTCAGATCGCAGACTGCTACCCAGCTTAGGGCCCGGTAAGTACCGGCATGGGAGACTGGCTGGGAATCCCGGGTGCAGTTGACATTTTGCTCTGTTGCCGCCTTCCGTTCCGATTCCGAAAAGGATTTATTGATGCTTAAATGCACAGTATAAAAAGCATGAAGCTGTCAATGGCCATCCTAAGCTGAACGCGCCTGCTCTCGTCAGATCGAAGACTGCTACCCAGCTTAGGGCCCGGTAAGTACTGGCATGGGAGACTGGCTGGGAATCCCGGTTGACATTTAGCTCTATTGCTGCCTTCCGCTCCGATTCCGAAAATAATTTATTGATGCTTAAATCCACAGTATACAAGGTGTGAAGCTGTCGACGGCCATCCTAAGCTTAACGCGCCTGCTCTCGTCAGATCGCAGACTGGTACAGATCTTAGGGCCCAGTAAGTACTGGCATGGGACACTGGCTGGGAATCCCGGCTGCCGTTGACATTTTGCTCTGTTGCCGCCTTCCGTTCCGGTTCCGATTCCGAAAAGGATTTATTGATGCTTAAATGCACAGTATACAAAGTGTGAAGCTGTCAACGGCCATCCTAAGCTGAACGTGCCTGCTCTCGTCAGATCGCAGACTGCTACCCAGCTTAGGGCCTGGTAAGTACCAGCATGGGAGACTGGCTGGGAATCCCGGGTGCAGTTGACATTTTAATCTGTTGCCGCCTTCTGCTCCGATTCGGAAAAGGATTTATTGATGCTTAAATGGACAGTATAAAGGGCGTGAAGCTGTTAACGGCCATCCTAAGCTGAACGCGCCTGCTCTCGTCAGATCGCAGACTGCTACCCAGCTTAGGGCCCGGTAAGTACCAGCATGGGAAACTGGCTGGGAATCTCAGGTGTTGTTGACATGTTGCTCTGTTGCTCTGTTGCTCTGTAGACATTTTGCTCCGATTCCGAAAAGGATTTATTGATGCTTAAATCCACAATATACGGGGTGTGAAGCCGTCTACGGCTATCCTAAGCTGAATGCGCCTGTTCTTGTCAGATCGCAGACTGCTGCCCGGCAAGTACGGGCATGGGAGACTGGCTGGCAATCCAAGGTGCTATTGACATTTTGATCTGTTGCCGCCTTCCTCTCCGATTAAAAAAAATATTTATTGATGCTTAAATCCACAGTATACAAAGCATTAAGATGTCAACGGCCATCCTAAGCTGAACGCGCCTGCTCTCGTCAGATCGCAGACTGCTACCCAGCTTAGGGCCCGGTAAGTACTGGCATGGGAGACTGGCTGGGAATCCCGGGTGCCGTTGATATTTTGCTCTATTGCTGCCTTCCGCTCCGATTCCGAAAAGAATTTATTGATGCTTAAATCCACAGTATACAAGGTGTGAAGCTGTCGACGGCCATCCTAAGCTTAACGCGCCTGCTCTCGTCAGATCGCAGACTGGTACAGATCTTAGGGCCCGGTAAGTACCGGCATGGGACACTGGCTGGGAATCCCGGCTGCCATTGACATTTTGCTCTGTTGCCGCCTCCCATTCCAATTCCGAAAAGGATTTATTGATGCCTAAATGCACAGTATAAAGGGCGAGAAGCTGTCAACGGCCATCCTAAGCTGAACGCGCCTGCTCTCGACAGATCGCATACTGCTACCCAGCTTAGGGCCTGGTAAGTACCAGCATGGGAGACTGGCTGGGAGTCCCAGGTGTCGTTGACATTTTGCTCTGTTGCCGCCTTCCGCTCCGATTCCGAAAAGGATTTATTGATGCTTAAATCCACAGTATACAGGGTGTGAAGACGTCTACGGCCATCCTAAGCTGAATGCGCCTGTTCTCGTCAGATCGCAGACTGCTACCCAGCTTAGGGCCTGGTGAGTACCAGCATGGGAGACTGGCTGGGAATCCCGGGTGCAGTTGACATTTTAATCTGTTGCCGCCTTCCGCTCCGATTCGGAAAAGGATTTATTGATGCTTAAATCCACAATATACAGGGTGTGAAGCTGTCAACGGCCATCCTAAGCCTGAACGTGCCTGCTCTCCTCAGATCGCAGACTGCTGCCCGGCAGTTACCGGCATGGGAGACTGGCTGGCAATCCAAGGTGCCATTGACATTTTGCTCTGTTGCCGCCTTCCTCTCCGATTAATAAAAATATGTATGGATGCTTAAATCCACAATATACAAGGCGTGAAGCTGTCAACGTCCATCCTAAGCTGAACGTGCCTGCTCTCGTCAGATCGCAGACTGCTACCCAGCTTAGGGCGTGGTAAGTACCAGCATGGGAGACTGGCTGGGAATCCCGGGTGCAGTTGACATTTTAATCTGTTGCCGCCTTCCGCTCCGATTCGGAAAAGGATTTATTGATGCTTAAATGCACAGTATAAAGGGCATGAAGCTGTCAACGGCCATCCTAAGCTGAACGCGCCTGCTCTCGTCAGATCGCAGACTGCTACCCAGCTTAGGGCCCGGTAAGTACCAGCATGGGAGACTGGCTGGGAATCCCAGGTGTCATTGACACTTTGCTCTGTTGCCGCCTTACGCTCCGATTCCGAAAAGGATTTATTGATGCTTAAATCCACAGTATACAAAGTGTGAAGCTGTCAACGGCCATCCTAAGCTGAACGCGCCTGCTTTCGTCTGATCGCAGACTGCTACCCAGCTTAGAGCCTTGTAAGTACCAGCATGGGAGACTGGCTGGGAATCCCGGGTGCAGTTGACATTTTAATCTGTTGCCGCCTTCCCCTCCGATTCGGAAAAGGATTTATTGATGCTTAAATCCACAATATACAGGGTGTGAAGCTGTCAACAGCCATCCTAAGCCTGAACGTGCCTGCTCTCCTCAGATCGCAGACTGCTGCCCGGCAGTTACCGGCATGGGAGACTGGCTGGCAATCCAAGGTGCCATTGACATTTTGCTCTGTTGCCGCCTTCCTCTCCGATTAAAAAAATATTTATTGATGCTTAAATCCACAATATATAAGGCGTGAAGATGTCAACGGCCATCCTAAGCTGAACGCGCCTGCTCTCGTCAGATCGCAGACTTCTACCCAGCTTAGGGCCCAGTAAGTACCGGCATGGGAGACTGGCTGGGAATCCCGGGTGCAGTTGATATTTTGCTCTGTTGCCGCCTTCCCCTCCGATTCCGAAAAGAATTTATTGATGCTTAAATCACAGTATACAAGGTGTGAAGCTGTCGACGGCCATCCTAAGCTTAACGCGCCTGCTCTCGTCAGATCGCATACTGGTACAGATCTTAGGGCCCGGTAAGTACCGGCATGGGACACTGGCTGGGAATCCCGGCTGCCGTTGACATTTTGCTCTGTTGCCGCCTTCCGTTCCGATTCCGAAAAGGTTTTATTGATGCTTAAATGCACAGTATACAAAGTGTGAAGCTGTCAACGGCCATCCTAAGCTGAACGCGCCTGCTCTCGTCAGATCGCAGACTGCTACCCAGCTTAGGGCCCGGGAGACTGGCTGGGAATCTCAGGTGTTGTTGACATTTTGCTCTGTAGCTCTGTAGACATTTTGCTCCGATTCCGAAAAGGATTTATTGATGCTTAAATCCACAATATACAGGGTGTGAAGCCGTCTACGGCTATCCTAAGCTGAATGCGCCTGTTCTTGTCAGATCGCAGACTGCTGCCCGGCAAGTACGGGCATGGGAGACTGGCTCGCAATCCAAGGTGCTATTGACATTTTGATCTGTTGCCGCCTTCCTCTCCGATTAAAAAAAATATTTATTGATGCTTAAATCCACAGTATACAAGGCGTGAAGATGTCAACGGCCATCCTAAGCTGAACGCGCCTGCTCTCGTCAGATCGCAGACTGCTACCCAGCTTAGGGCCCGGTAAGTACTGGCATGTGAGACTGGCTGGTAATCCCGGGTGCCGTTGATATTTTGCTCTATTGCTGCCTTCCGCTCCGATTCCGAAAAGAATTTATTGATGCTTAAATCCACAGTATACAAGGTGTGAAGCTGTCGACGGCCATCCTAAGCTTAACGCGCCTGCTCTCGTCAGATCGCAGACTGGTACAGATCTTAGGGCCCGGTAAGTACCGGCATGGGACACTGGCTGGGAATCCCGGCTGCCGTTGACATTTTGCTCTGTTGCCGCCTTCCGTTCCAATTCCGAAAAGGATTTATTGATGCCTAAATGCACAGTATAAAGGGCGAGAAGCTGTCAACGGCCATCCTAAGCTGAACGCGCCTGTTCTCGTCAGATCGCAGACTGCTACCCAGCTTCGGGCCTGGTAAGTACCAGCAAGGGAGACTGGCTGGGAATCCCGGGTGCAGTTGACATTTTGCTCTGTTTCTGCTCCGATTCCGAAAATTATTTATTGATGCTTAAATCCACAGTATACAAAGTGTGAAGCTGTCAACGGCCATCCTAAGCTGAACGCGCCTGCTCTCGTCAGATCGCAGACTGCTACCCAGCTTAGGTCCTGGTAAGTACCAGCATGGGAGACTGGCTGGGAATCCCGGGTGCAGTTGACTTTTTAATATGTTGCCGCCTTCCGCTCCGATTCGGAAAATGATTTATTGATGCTTAAATCCACAATATACAGGGTGTAAAGCTGTCAACGGCCATCCTAAGCCTGAACGTGCCTGCTTTCCTCAGATCGCAGACTGCTGCCCGGCAGTTACCGGCATGGGAGACTGGCTGGCAATCCAAGGTGCCATTGACATTTTGCTCTGTTGCCGCCTTCCTCTCCGATGAAAAAAATATTTATTGATGCTTAAATCCACAATATACAAGGCGTGAAGATGTCAACGGCCATCCTAAGCTGAACGCGCCTGCTCTCGTCAGATCGCAGACTGATACCCAGCTTAGGGCCCAGTAAGTACCGGCATGGGAGACTGGCTGGGAATCCCGGGTGCAGTTGACATTTTGCTCTGTTGCCGCCTTCCGCTCCGATTCCGAAAAGAATTTATTGATGCTTAAATCCACAGTATACAAGGTGTGAAGCTGTCGACGGCCATCCTAAGCTTAACGCGCCTGCTCTCGTCAGATCGCAGACTGGTACAGATCTTAGGGCCCGGTAAGTACCGGCATGGGACACTGGCTGGGAATCCCGGCTGCCGTTGACATTTTGCTCTGTTGCCGCCTTCCGTTCCGATTCCGAAAAGGATTTATTGATGCTTAAATGCACAGTATACAAAGTGTGAAGCTGTCAACAGCCATCCTAAGCTGAACGCGCCTGCTCTCGTCAGATCGCAGACTGCTACCCAGCTAAGGGCCCAGTAAGTACCGGCATGGGAGACTGGCTGGGAATCCCGGGTGCAGTTGACATTTTGCTCTGTTGCCGCCTTCCGTTCCGATTCCGAAAATAATTTATTGATGCTTAAATCCACAGTATACAAGGTGTGAAGCTGTCGACAGCCATCCTAAGCTTAACGCGCCTGCTCTCGTCAGATAGCAGACTGGTACAGATCTTAGGGCCCGGTAAGTACCGGCATGGGACACTGGCTGGGAATCCCGGCTGCCGTTGACATTTTGCTCTGTTGCCGCCTTCCTTTCCGATTCCGAAAAGGATTTATTGATGCTTAAATGCACAGTATACAAAGTGTGAAGCTGTCAACGGCCATCCTAAGCTGAACGCACCTGCTCTCGTCAGATCGCAGACTGCTACCCAGCTTAGGGCCCGGTAAGTACCAGCATGGGAGACTGGCTGGGAATCTCAGGTGTTGTTGACATTTTGCTCTGTAGCTCTGTAGACATTTTGCTCCGATTCCGAAAAGGATTTATTGATGCTTAAATCCACAATATACAGGGTGTGAAGTCGTCTACGGCTATCCTAAGCTGAATGCGCCTGTTCTTGTCAGATCGCAGACTGCTGCCCGGCAAGTACGGGCATGGGTGACTGGCTGGCAATCCAAGGTGCTATTGACATTTTGATCTGTTGCCGCCTTCCTCTCCGATTAAAAAAAATATTTATTGATGCTTAAATCCACAGTATACAAGGCGTGAAGATGTCAACGGCCATCCTAAGCTGAACGCGCCTGCTCTCGTCAGATCGCAGACTGGTACAGATCTTAGGGCCCGGTAAGTACCGGCATGGGACACTGGCTGGGAATCCCGGGTGCAGTTGACATTTTAATCTGTTGCCGCCTTACGCTCCGATTCGGAAAAGGATTTATTGATGCTTAAATGCACAGTATAAAGGGCGTGAAGCTGTCAACGGCCATCCTAAGCTGAACGCGCCTGCTCTCGTCAGATCGCAGACTGCTACCCAGCTTAAGGCCCGGTAAGTACCAGCATGGGAGACTGGCTGGGAATCCCAGGTGTCGTTGACATTTTGCTCTGTTGCCGCCTTACGCTCCGATTCCGAAAAGGATTTATTGATGCTTAAATCCACAGTATACAGGGTGTGAAGTTGTCTACGGCCATCCTAAGCTGAATGTGCCTGTTCTCGTCAGATCGCAGACTGCTACCCTGCTTCGGGCCTGATAAGTACCAGCATGGGAGACTGGCTGGGAATCCCGGGTGCAGTTGACATTTTGCTCTGTTTCTGCTCCGATTCCGAAAATTATTTATTGATGCTTAAATCCACAGTATACAAAGTGTGAAGCTGTCAACGGCCATCCTAAGCTAAATGCACCTGCTCTCGTCAGATCGCAGACTGCTACCCAGCTTAGGGCCTGGTAAGTACCAGCATGGGAGACTGGCTGGGAATCCCGGGTGCAGTTGACATTTTAGTCTGTTGCCGCCTTCCGCTCAGATTCGGAAAAGGATTTATTGATGCTTAAATGCACAATAAACAGGGTGTGAAGCTGTCAACGGCCATCCTAAGCCTGAACGTGCCTGCTCTCCTCAGATCGCAGACTGCTGCCCGGCATGGGAGACTGGCTGGCAATCCAAGGTGCCATTGACATTTTGCTCTGTTGCCGCCGATTAAAAAAATATTTATTGATGCTTAAATCCACAATATACAAGGCGTGAAGATGTCAACGGCCATCCTAAGCTGAACGCGCCTGCTCTCGTCAGATCGCAGACTGCTACCCAGCTTAGGGCCCAGTAAGTACCGGCATGGGAGACTGGCTGGGAATCCCGGGTGCAGTTGACATTTTGCTCTGTTGCCGCCTTCCGCTCCGATTCCGAAAAGAATTTATTGATGCTTAAATCCACAGTATACAAGGTGTGAAGCTGTCGACGGCCATCCTAAACTTAACGCGCCTGCTCTCGTCAGATCGCAGACTGGTACAGATCTTAGGGCCCGGTATGTACCGGCATGGGACACTGCCTGGGAATCCCGGCTGCCGCTGACATTTTGCTCTGTTGCCGCCTTCCGTTCCGATTCCGAAAAGGATTTATTGATGCTTAAATGCACAGTATACAAAGTGTGAAGCTGTCAACGGCCATCCTAAGCTGAACGCGCCTGCTCTCGTCAGATCGCAGACTGCTACCCAGCTTAGGGTCTGGTAAGTACCAGCATGGGAGACTGGCTGGGAATCCCGGGAGCAGTTGACATTTTAATCTGTTGCCGCCTTCCGCTCCGATTCGGAAAAGGATTTATTGATGCTTAAATGCACAGTATAAAGGGCATGGAGCTGATAATGGCCATCCTAAGCTGAACGCGCCTGCTCTCGTCAGATTGCAGACTGCTACCCAGCTTAGGGCCCGGTAAGTACCAGCATGGGAGACTGGCTGAGAATCTCAGGTGTTGTTGACATTTTGCTCTGTAGCTCTGTAGACATTTTGCTCCGATTCCAAAAAGGATTTATTGATGCTTAAATCCACAATATACAGGGTGTGAAGCCGTCTACGGCTATCCTAAGCTGAATGCGCCTGTTCTTGTCAGATCGCAGACTGCTGCCCAGCAAGTACGGGCATGGGAGACTGGCTGGCAATCCAAGGTGCTATTGACATTTTGATCTGTTGCCGCCTTACTCTCCGATTAAAAAAAATATTTATTGATGCTTAAATCAACAGTATACAAGGCATGAAGATGTCAACGGCCATCCTAAGCTGAACGCGCCTGCTCTTGTCAGATCGCAGACTGCTTCCCAGCTTAGGGCCCGGTAAGCACTGGCATGGGAGACTGGCTGGGAATCCCAGGTGCCATTGACATTTTGCTCTATTGCTGCATTCCGCTCCGATTCCGAAAATAATTTATTGATGCTTAAATCCACAGTATACAAGGTGTGAAGCTGTCGACGGCCATCCTAAGCTTAACGCGCCTGCTCTCGTCAGATCGCAGACTGGTACAGATCTTAGGGCCCGGTAAGTACCGGCATGGGACACTGGCTGGGAATCCCGGCTGCCGTTGACATTTTGCTCTGTTGCCGCCTTCCGTTCCGTTCCGATTCCGAAAAGGTTTTATTGATGCTTAAATGCACAGTATAAAGGGCGAGAAGCTGTCAACGGCCATCCTAAGCTGAACTCGCCTGCTCTCGTCAGATCGCAGACTGCTACACAGCTTAGGGCCCAGTAAGTACCAGCATGGGAGACTGGCTGGGAATCCCAGGTGTCGTTGACATTTTGCTCTGTTGCCGCCTTTCGCTCCGATTCCGAAAAGGATTTATTGATGCTTAAATCCACAGTATACAGGTTGTGAAAATGTCTACGGCCATCCTAAGCTGAATGCGCCTGTTCTTGTCAGATCGCAGACTGCTACCCAGCTTCGGGCCTGGTAAGTACCGGCATGGGAGGCTGGCTGGGAATCCTGGGAGCAGTTGAAATTTTGCTCTGTTTCTGCTCCGATTCCGAAAATTATTTATTGATGCTTAAATCCACAGTATACAAAATGTGAAGCGTACAACGGCCATCCTAAGCTGAACACGCCTGCTCTCGTCAGATCGCAGACTGCTACCCAGCTTAGGGCCCGGTAAGTACCAGCATGGGAGACTGGCTGGGAATCCCAGGTGTTGTTGACATTTTGCTCTGTAACCGCCTTCCGCTTCGATTCCGAAAAGGATTTATTGATGCTTAAATCCACAGTATACAGGGTGTGAAGCCGTCTACGGCTATCCTAAGCTGAATGTGCCTGTTCTTGTCAGATCGCAGACTGCTGCCCGGCAAGTACGGGCATGGGTGACTGGCTGGCAATCCAAGGTGCTATTGACATTTTGCTCTGTTGCCGCCTTACTCTCCGATTCCGAAAAGGATTTATTGATGCTTAAATGCACAGTATAAAAAGCATGAAGCTGTCAATGGCCATCCTAAGCTGAACGCGCCTGCTCTCGTCAGATCGCAGACTGCTACCCAGCTTAGGGCCCGGTAAGTACTGGCATGGGAGACTGGCTGGGAATCCCAGGTGCCGTTGACATTTTGCTCTATTGCTGCCTTCCGCTCCGATTCCGAAAATAATTTATTGATGCTTAAATCCACAGTATACAAGGTGTGAAGCTGTTGACGGCCATCCAAAGCTTATTTATGCCTAAATGCACAGTATAAAGGGCGAGAAGCTGTCAACGGCCATCCTAAGCTGAACGCGCCTGCTCTCGTCAGATCGCCGCATTCCGCTCCGATTCGGAAAAGGATTTATTGATGCTTAAATCCACAAAACACAGGGTGTGAAGCTGTCAACGGCCATCCTAAGCCTGAACGTGCCTGCTCTCCTCAGATCGCAGACTGCTGCCCGGCAGTTACCGGCATGGGAGGCTGGCTGGCAATCCAAGGTGCCATTGACATTTTGCTCTGTTGCCACCTTCCTCTCCGATTAAAAAATTATTTATTGATGCTTAAATCCACAATATACAAGGCGAGAAGATGTCAATGGCCATCCTAAGCTGAACGCGCCTGCTCTCGTCAGATCGCAGACTGCTACCCAGCTTAGGGCCCAGTAAGTACCGGCAAGGGAGACTGGCTGGGAATACCGGGTGCAGTTGACATTTTGCTCTGTTGCCGCCTTCCATTCCGTTTCCGAAAAGGATTTATTGATGCTTAAATGCACAGTATAAAAAGCATGAAGCTGTCAATGGCCATCCTAAGCTGAACGCGCCTGCTCTCGTCAGATCGCAGACTGGTACAGATCTTAGGGCCCGGTAAGTACCGGCATGGGACACTGGCTGGGAATCCCGGCTGCCGTTGACATTTTGCTCTGTTGCCGCCTTCCGTTCCGATTCCGAAAAGGATTTATTGATGCTTAAATGCACAGTATACAAAATGAGAAGCTGTCAACGGCCATCCTAAGCTGAACGTGCCTGCTCTCGTCAGATCGCAGACTGCTACCCAGCTTAGGGCCTGGTAAGTACCAGCATGGGAGACTGGCTGGGAATCCCGGGTGCAGTTGACATTTTAATCTGTTGTCGCCTTCCGCTCCTATTCGGAAAAGGATTTATTGATGCTTAAATGCACAGTATAAAGGGCTTGAAGCTGTTAACGGACATCCTAAGCTGAACGCGCCTGCTCTCGTCAGATCGCAGACTGCTACCCAGCTTAGGGCCCGGTAAGTACCAGCATGGGAGACTGGCTGGGAATCTCAGGTGTTGTTGACATTTTGCTCTGTAGACATTTTGCTCCGAATCCGAAAAGGATTTATTAAATCCACAATATACAGGGTGTGAAGCCGTCTACGGCTATCCTAAGCTGAATGCGCCTGTTCTTGTCAGATCGCAGACTGCTGCCCGGCAAGTCCGGGCATGGGAGACTGGCTGGCATTCCAAGGTGCTATTGACATTTTGATCTGTTGCCGCCTTCCTCTCCGATTAAAAAAAATATTTATTGATGCTTAAATCCACAGTATACAAGGCGTGAAGATGTCAACGGCCATCCTAAGCTGAACGCGCCTTCTCTCGTCAGATCGCAGACTGCTACCCAGCTTAGGGCCCGGTAAGTACTGGCATGGGAGACTGGCTGGGAATCCCGGGTGCCGTTGATATTTTGCTCTATTGCTGCCTTCCGCTCCGATTCCGAAAAGAATTTATTGATGCTTAAATCCACAGTATACAAGGTGTGAAGCTGTCGACGGCCATCCTAAGCTTAACGCGCCTGCTTTCGTCAGATCGCAGACTGGTACAGATCTTAGGGCCCGGTAAGTACCGGCATGGGACACTGGCTGGGAATCCCGGCTGCCGGCGACATTTTGCTCTGCTGCCGCCTTCCGTTCCAAATCCGAAAAGGATTTATTGATGCCTAAATGCACAGTATAAAGGGCGAGAAGCTGTCAACGGCCATCCTAAGCTGAACGCGCCTGTTCTCGTCAGATCGCAGACTGCTACCCTGCTTCGGGCGTGGTAAGTACCAGCAAGGGAGACTGGCTGGGAATCCCGGGTGCAGTTGACATTTTGCTCTGTTTCTGCTCCGATTCCGAAAATTATTTATTGATGCTTAAATCCACAGTATACAAAGTGTGAAGCTGTCAACGGCCATCCTAAGCTGAACGCGCCTGCTCTCGTCAGATCGCAGACTGCTACCCAGCTTAGGTCCTGGTAAGTACCAGCATGGGAGACTGGCTGGGAATCCCAGGTGTCGTTGACATTTTGCTCTGTTGCCGCCTTCCGCTCCGATTCCGAAAAGGATTTATTGATGCTTAAATCCACAGTATACAGAGTGTGAAGACGTCTACGGCCATCCTAAGCTGAATGCGCCTGTTCTCGTCAGATCGCAGACAGCTACCCAGCTTAGAGCCTTGTAAGTACCAGCATGGGAGACTGGCTGGGAATCCCGGGTGCAGTTGACATTTTAATCTGTTGCCGCCTTCCCCTCCGATTCGGAAAAGGATTTATTGATGCTTAAATTCACAATATACAGGGTGTGAAGCTGTCAACAGCCGTCCTAAGCCTGAACGTGCCTGCTCTCCTCAGATCGCAGACTGCTGCCCGGCAGTTACCGGCATGGGAGACTGGCTGGCAATCCAAGGTGCCATTGACATTTTGCTCTGTTGCCGCCTTCCTCTCCGATTAAAAAAATATTTATTGATGCTTAAATCCACAATATACAAGGCGTGAAGATGTCAACGGCCATCCTAAGCTGAACGCGCCTGCTCTCGTCAGATCGCAGACTTCTACCCAGCTTAGGGCCCAGTAAGTACCGGCATGGGAGACTAGCTGGGAATCCCGGGTGCAGTTGACATTTTGCTCTGTTGCCGCCTTCCGCTCCGATTCCGAAAAGGTTTTATTGATGCTTAAATGCACAGTATACAAAGTGTGAAGCTGTCAACGGCCATCCTAAGCTGAACGTGCCTGCTCTCGTCAGATCGCAGACTGCTACCCAGCTTAGGTCCTGGTAAGTACCAGCATGGGAGACTGGCTGGGAATCCCGGGTGCAGTTGACTTTTTAATATGTTGCCGCCTTCCGCTCCGATTCGGAAAATGATTTATTGATGCTTAAATCCACAATATACAGGGTGTAAAGCTGTCAACGGCCATCCTAAGCCTGAACGTGCCTGCTTTCCTCAGATCGCAGACTGCTGCCCGGCAGTTACCGGCATGGGAGACTGGCTGGCAATCCAAGGTGCCATTGACATTTTGCTCTGTTGCCGCCTTCCTCTCCGATGAAAAAAATATTTATTGATGCTTAAATCCACAATATACAAGGCGTGAAGATGTCAACGGCCATCCTAAGCTGAACGTGCCTGCTCTCGTCAGATCGCAGACTGCTACCCAGCTTAGGGCCCAGTAAGTACCGCCATGGGAGACTGGCTGGGAATCCCGGGTGCAGTTGACATTTTGCTCTGTTGCCGCCTTCCGCTCCGATTCCGAAAAGAATTTATTGATGCTTAAATCCACAGTATACAAGGTGTGAAGCTGTCGACGGCCATCCTAAGCTTAACGCGCCTGCTCTCGTCAGATCGCAGACTGGTACAGATCTTAGGGCCCGGTAAGTACCGGCATGGGACACTGGCTGGGAATCCCGGCTGCCGTTGACATTTTGCTCTGTTGCCGCCTTCCGTTCCGATTCCGAAAAGGATTTATTGATGCTTAAATGCACAGTATACAAAGTGTGAAGCTGTCAACAGCCATCCTAAGCTGAACGCGCCTGCTCTCGTCAGATCGCAGACTGCTACCCAGCTAAGGGCCCAGTAAGTACCGGCATGGGAGACTAGCTGGGAATCCCGGGTGCAGTTGACATTTTGCTCTGTTGCCGCCTTCCGTTCCGATTCCGAAAAGAATTTATTGATGCTTAAATCCACAGTATACAAGGTGTGAAGCTGTCGACAGCCATCCTAAGCTTAACGCGCCTGCTCTCGTCAGATAGCAGACTGGTACAGATCTTAGGGCCCGGTAAGTACCGGCATGGGACACTGGCTGGGAATCCCGGCTGCCGTTGACATTTTGCTCTGTTGCCGCCTTCCGTTCCGATTCCGAAAAGGATTTATTGATGCTTAAATGCACAGTATACAAAGTGTGAAGCTGTCAACGGCCATCCTAAGCTGAACGCACCTGCTCTCGTCAGATCGCAGACTGCTACCCAGCTTAGGGCCCGGTAAGTACCAGCATGGGAGACTGGCTGGGAATCTCAGGTGTTGTTGACATTTTGCTCTGTAGCTCTGTAGACATTTTGCTCCGATTCCGAAAAGGATTTATTGATGCTTAAATCCACAATATACAGGGTGTGAAGTCGTCTACGGCTATCCTAAGCTGAATGCGCCTGTTCTTGTCAGATCGCAGACTGCTGCCCGGCAAGTACGGGCATGGGTGACTGGCTGGCAATCCAAGGTGCTATTGACATTTTGATCTGTTGCCGCCTTCCTCTCCGATTAAAAAAAATATTTATTGATGCTTAAATCCACAGTATACAAGGCGTGAAGATGTCAACGGCCATCCTAAGCTGAACGCGCCTGCTCTCGTCAGATCGCAGACTGGTACAGATCTTAGGGCCCGGTAAGTACCGGCATGGGACACTGGCTGGGAATCCCGGGTGCAGCTGACATTTTAATCTGTTGCCGCCTTACGCTCCGATTCGGAAAAGGATTTATTGATGCTTAAATGCACAGTATAAAGGGCATGGAGCTGTTAATGGCCATCCTAAGCTGAACGCGCCTGCTCTCGTCAGATTGCAGACTGCTACCCAGCTTAGGGCCCGGTAAGTACCAGCATGGGAGACTGGCTGAGAATCTCAGGTGTTGTTGACATTTTGCTCTGTAGCTCTGTAGACATTTTGCTCCGATTCCAAAAAGGATTTATTGATGCTTAAATCCACAATATACAGGGTGTGAAGCCGTCTACGGCTATCCTAAGCTGAATGCGCCTGTTCTTGTCAGATCGCAGACTGCTGCCCGGCAAGTACGGGCATGGGAGACTGGCTGGCAATCCAAGGTGCTATTGACATTTTGATCTGTTACGCCTTACTCTCCGATTAAAAAAAATATTTATTGATGCTTAAATCAACAGTATACAAGGCGTGAAGATGTCAGCGGCCATCCTAAGCTGAACGCGCCTGCTCTTGTCAGATCGCAGACTGCTTCCCAGCTTAGGGCCCGGTAAGTACTGGCATGGGAGACTGGCTGGGAATCCCAGGTGCCGTTGACATTTTGCTCTATTGCTGCCTTCCGCTCCGATTCCGAAAATAATTTATTGATGCTTAAATCCACAGTATACAAGGTGTGAAGCTGTCGACGGCCATCCTAAGCTTAACGGGCCTGCTGTCGTCAGATCGCAGACTGGTACAGATCTTAGGGCCCGGTAAGTACCGGCATGGGACACTGGCTGGGAATCCCGGCTGCCGTTGACATTTTGCTCTGTTGCCGCCTTCCGTTCCGTTCCGATTCCGAAAAGGTTTTATTGATGCTTAAATCCACAGTATACAAAATGTGAAGCGTACAACGGCTATCCTAAGCTGAACACGCCTGCTCTCGTCAGATCGCAGACTGCTACCCAGCTTAGGGCCCGGTAAGTACCAGCATGGGAGACTGGCTGGGAATCCCAGGTGTTGTTGACATTTTGCTCTGTAACCGCCTTCCGCTTCGATTCCGAAAAGGATTTATTGATGCTTAAATCCACAGTATACAGGGTATGAAGCCGTCTACGGCTATCCTAAGCTGAATGTGCCTGTTCTTGTCAGATCGCAGACTGCTGCCCGGCAAGTACGGGCATGGGTGACTGGCTGGCAATCCAAGGTGCTATTGACATTTTGCTCTGTTGCCGCCTTACTCTCCGATTCCGAAAAGGATTTATTGATGCTTAAATGCACAGTATAAAAAGCATGAAGCTGTCAATGGCCATCCTAAGCTGAACGCGCCTGCTCTCGTCAGATCGCAGACTGCTACCCAGCTTAGGGCCCGGTAAGTACTGGCATGGGAGACTGGCTGGGAATCCCAGGTGCCGTTGACATTTTGCTCTATTGCTGCCTTCCGCTCCGATTCCGAAAATAATTTATTGATGCTTAAATCCACAGTATACAAGGTGTGAAGCTGTTGACGGCCATCCAAAGCTTATTTATGCCTAAATGCACAGTATAAAGGGCGAGAAGCTGTCAACGGCCATCCTAAGCTGAACGCGCCTGCTCTCGTCAGATCGCCGCATTCCGCTCCGATTCGGAAAAGGATTTATTGATGCTTAAATCCACAATACACAGGGTGTGAAGCTGTCAACGGCCATCCTAAGCCTGAACGTGCCTGCTCTCCTCAGATCGCAGACTGCTGCCCGGCAGTTACCGGCATGGGAGGCTGGCTGGCAATCCAAGGTGCCATTGACATTTTGCTCTGTTGCCACCTTCATCTCCGATTAAAAAATTATTTATTGATGCTTAAATCCACAATATACAAGGCGTGAAGATGTCAATGGCCATCCTAAGCTGAACGCGCCTGCTCTCGTCAGATCGCAGACTGCTACCCAGCTTAGGGCCCAGTAAGTACCGGCATGGGAGACTGGCTGGGAATACCGGGTGCAGTTGACATTTTGCTCTGTTGCCGCCTTCCATTCCGTTTCCGAAAAGGATTTATTGATGCTTAAATGCACAGTATAAAAAGCATGAAGCTGTCAATGGCCATCCTAAGCTGAACGCGCCTGCTCTCGTCAGATCGCAGACTGGTACAGATCTTAGGGCCCGGTAAGAACCGGCATGGGACACTGGCTGGGAATCCCGGCTGCCGTTGACATTTTGCTCTGTTGCCGCCTTCCGTTCCGATTCCGAAAAGGATTTATTGATGCTTAAATGCACAGTATACAAAATGAGAAGCTGTCAACGGCCATCCTAAGCTGAACGCGCCTGCTCTCGTCAGATCGCAGACTGCTACCCAGCTTAGGGCCTGGTAAGTACCAGCATGGGAGACTGGCTGGGAATCCCGGGTGCAGTTGACATTTTAATCTGTTGCCGCCTTCCGCTCCTATTCGGAAAAGGATTTATTGATGCTTAAATGCACAGTATAAAGGGCTTGAAGCTGTTAACGGACATCCTAAGCTGAACGCGCCTGCTCTCGTCAGATCGCAGACTGCTACCCAGCTTAGGGCCCGGTAAGTACCAGCATGGGAGACTGGCTGGGAATCTCAGGTGTTGTTGACATTTTGCTCTGTAGGCATTTTGCTCCGATTCCGAAAAGGATTTATTAAATCCACAATATACAGGGTGTGAAGCCGTCTACGGCTATCCTAAGCTGAATGCGCCTGTTCTTGTCAGATCGCAGACTGCTGCCCGGCAAGTACGGGCATGGGAGACTGGCTGGCAATCCAAGGTGCTATTGACATTTTGATCTGTTGCCGCCTTCCTCTCCGATTAAAAAAAATATTTATTGATGCTTAAATCCACAGTATACAAAGAGTGAAGATGTCAACGGCCATCCTAAGCTGAACGCGCCTGCTCTCGTCAGATTGCAGACTGCTACCCAGCTTAGGGCCCGGTAAGTACTGGCATGGGAGACTGGCTGGGAATCCCGGGTGCCGTTGATATTTTGCTCTATTGCTGCCTTCCGCTCCGATTCCGAAAATAATTTATTGATGCTTAAATCCACAGTATACAAGGTGTGAAGCTGTTGACGGCCATCCTAAGCTTAACGCGCCTGCTCTAGTCAGATCGCAGACTGGTACAGATCTTAGGGCCCGGTAAGTTCCGGCATGGGACACTGGCTGGGAATCCCGGCTGTCGTTGACATTTTGCTCTGTTGCCGCCTTCCGTTCCAATTCCGAAAAGGATTTATTGATGCCTAAATGCACAGTATAAAGGGCAAGAAGCTGTCAACGGCCATCCTAAGCTGAATGCGCCTCTTCTCGTCAGATCGCAGACTGCTACCCAGCTTCGGGCCTGGTAAGTACCAGCATGGGAGACTGGCTGGGAATCCCGGGTGCAGTTGACATTTTGCTCTGTTTCCCCTCTGATTCCGAATTTTTTTTATTGATGCTTAAATCCACAGTATACAAAGTGTGAAGCTGTCAACGGCCATCCTAAGCTGAACGTGCCTGCTCTCGTCAGATCGCAGACTGCTACCCAGCTTAGGGCCTGGTAAGTACCAGCATGGGAGACTGGCTGGGAATCCCAGGTGCAGTTGACATTTTAATCTGTTGCCGCCTTCCGCTCCGATTCGGAAAAGGATTTATTGATGCTTAAATGCACAGTATAAAGGGCGTGGAGCTGTCAACGGCCATCCTAAGCTGAACGCGCCTGCTCTCGTCAGATCGCAGACTGCTACCCAGCTTAGGGCCCGGTAAGTACCAGCATGGGAGACTGGCTGGGAATCCCAGGTGTCGTTGACATTTTGCTCTGTTGCCGCCTTACGCTCCGATTCCGAAAAGGATTTATTGATGCTTAAATCCACAGTATACAGGGTGTGAAGATGTCTACGGCCATCCTAAGCTGAATGCGACTGTTCTCGTCAGATCGCAGACTGCTACCCAGCTTCGGGCCTGGTAAGTACCAGCATGGGAGACTGGCTGGGAATCCCGGGTGCAGTTGACATTTTGCTCTGTTTCTGCTCCGATTCCGAAAATTATTTATTGATGCTTAAATCCACAGTATACAAAGTGTGAAGCTGTCAATGGCCATCCTAAGCTGAACGCGCCTGCTCTCGCCAGATCGCAGACTGCTACACAGCTTAGGGCCCGGTAAGTACCAGCATGGGAGACTGGCTGGGAATCTCAGGTGTTGTTGACATGTAGCTCTGTAGACATTTTGCTTTGATTCCGAAAAGGATTTATTGATGCTTAAATCCACAATATACAGGGTGTGAAGCCGTCTACGGCTATCCTAAGCTGAATGCGCCTGTTCTTGTCAGATCGCAGACTGCTGCCCGGCAAGTCCGGGCATGGGAGACTGGCTGGCATTCCAAGGTGCTATTGACATTTTGATCTGTTGCCGCCTTCCTCTCTGATTAAAAAAAATATTTATTGATGCTTAAATCCACAGTATACAAGGCGTGAAGATGTCAACGGCCATCCTAAGCTGAACGCGCCTTCTCTCGTCAGATCGCAGACTGCTACCCAGCTTAGGGCCCGGTAAGTACTGGCATGGGAGACTGGCTGGGAATCCCGGGTGCCGTTGATATTTTGCTCTATTGCTGCCTTCCGCTCCGATTCCGAAAAGAATTTATTGATGCTTAAATCCACAGTATAAAGGGCTTGAAGCTGTTAACGGACATCCTAAGCTGAACGCGCCTGCTCTCGTCAGATCGCAGACTGCTACCCAGCTTAGGGCCCGGTAAGTACCAGCATGGGAGACTGGCTGGGAATCTCAGGTGTTGTTGACATTTTGCTCTGTAGACATTTTGCTCCGAATCCGAAAAGGATTTATTAAATCCACAATATACAGGGTGTGAAGCCGTCTACGGCTATCCTAAGCTGAATGCGCCTGTTCTTGTCAGATCGCAGACTGCTGCCCGGCAAGTCCGGGCATGGGAGACTGGCTGGCATTCCAAGGTGCTATTGACATTTTGATCTGTTGCCGCCTTCCTCTCCGATTAAAAAAAATATTTATTGATGCTTAAATCCACAGTATACAAGGCGTGAAGATGTCAACGGCCATCCTAAGCTGAACGCGCCTTCTCTCGTCAGATCGCAGACTGCTACCCAGCTTAGGGCCCGGTAAGTACTGGCATGGGAGACTGGCTGGGAATCCCGGGTGCCGTTGATATTTTGCTCTATTGCTGCCTTCCGCTCCGGTCCGAAAAGAATTTATTGATGCTTAAATCCACAGTATACAAGGTGTGAAGCTGTCGACGGCCATCCTAAGCTTAACGCGCCTGCTTTCGTCAGATCGCAGACTGGTACAGATCTTAGGGCCCGGTAAGTACCGGCATGGGACACTGGCTGGGAATCCCGGCTGCCGGCGACATTTTGCTCTGCTGCCGCCTTCCGTTCCAAGTCCGAAAAGGATTTATTGATGCCTAAATGCACAGTATAAAGGGCGAGAAGCTGTCAACGGCCATCCTAAGCTGAACGCGCCTGTTCTCGTCAGATCGCAGACTGCTACCCTGCTTCGGGCGTGGTAAGTACCAGCAAGGGAGACTGGCTGGGAATCCCGGGTGCAGTTGACATTTTGCTCTGTTGCCGCCTTCCGCTCCGATTCCGAAAAGGATTTATTGATGCTTAAATCCACAGTATACAGAGTGTGAAGACGTCTACGGCCATCCTAAGCTGAATGCGCCTGTTCTCGTCAGATCGCAGACAGCTACCCAGCTTAGAGCCTTGTAAGTACCAGCATGGGAGACTGGCTGGGAATCCCGGGTGCAGTTGACATTTTAATCTGTTGCCGCCTTCCCCTCCGATTCGGAAAAGGATTTATTGATGCTTAAATTCACAATATACAGGGTGTGAAGCTGTCAACAGCCATCCTAAGCCTGAACGTGCCTGCTCTCCTCAGATCGCAGACTGCTGCCCGGCAGTTACCGGCATGGGAGACTGGCTGGCAATCCAAGGTGCCATTGACATTTTGCTCTGTTGCCGCCTTCCTCTCCGATTAAAAAAATATTTATTGATGCTTAAATCCACAATATACAAGGCGTGAAGATGTCAACGGCCATCCTAAGCTGAACGCGCCTGCTCTCGTCAGATCGCAGACTTCTACCCAGCTTAGGGCCCAGTAAGTACCGGCATGGGAGACTAGCTGGGAATCCCGGGTGCAGTTGACATTTTGCTCTGTTGCCGCCTTCCGCTCCGATTCCGAAAAGGTTTTATTGATGCTTAAATGCACAGTATACAAAGTGTGAAGCTGTCAACGGCCATCCTAAGCTGAACGTGCCTGCTCTCGTCAGATCGCAGACTGCTACCCAGCTTAGGTCCTGGTAAGTACCAGCATGGGAGACTGGCTGGGAATCCCGGGTGCAGTTGACTTTTTAATATGTTGCCGCCTTCCGCTCCGATTCGGAAAATGATTTATTGATGCTTAAATCCACAATATACAGGGTGTAAAGCTGTCAACGGCCATCCTAAGCCTGAACGTGCCTGCTTTCCTCAGATCGCAGACTGCTGCCCGGCAGTTACCGGCATGGGAGACTGGCTGGCAATCCAAGGTGCCATTGACATTTTGCTCTGTTGCCGCCTTCCTCTCCGATGAAAAAAATATTTATTGATGCTTAAATCCACAATATACAAGGCGTGAAGATGTCAACGGCCATCCTAAGCTGAACGCGCCTGCTCTCGTCAGATCGCAGACTGCTACCCAGCTTAGGGCCCAGTAAGTACCGCCATGGGAGACTGGCTGGGAATCCCGGGTGCAGTTGACATTTTGCTCTGTTGCCGCCTTCCGCTCCGATTCCGAAAAGAATTTATTGATGCTTAAATCCACAGTATACAAGGTGTGAAGCTGTCGACGGCCATCCTAAGCTTAACGCGCCTGCTCTCGTCAGATCGCAGACTGGTACAGATCTTAGGGCCCGGTAAGTACCGGCATGGGACACTGGCTGGGAATCCCGGCTGCCGTTGACATTTTGCTCTGTTGCCGCCTTCCGTTCCGATTCCGAAAAGGATTTATTGATGCTTAAATGCACAGTATACAAAGTGTGAAGCTGTCAACAGCCATCCTAAGCTGAACGCGCCTGCTCTCGTCAGATCGCAGACTGCTACCCAGCTAAGGGCCCAGTAAGTACCGGCATGGGAGACTAGCTGGGAATCCCGGGTGCAGTCGACATTTTGCTCTGTTGCCGCCTTCCGTTCCGATTCCGAAAAGAATTTATTGATGCTTAAATCCACAGTATACAAGGTGTGAAGCTGTCGACAGCCATCCTAAGCTTAACGCGCCTGCTCTCGTCAGATAGCAGACTGGTACAGATCTTAGGGCCCGGTAAGTACCGGCATGGGACACTGGCTGGGAATCCCGGCTGCCGTTGACATTTTGCTCTGTTGCCGCCTTCCGTTCCGATTCCGAAAAGGATTTATTGATGCTTAAATGCACAGTATACAAAGTGTGAAGCTGTCAACGGCCATCCTAAGCTGAACGCACCTGCTCTCGTCAGATCGCAGACTGCTACCCAGCTTAGGGCCCGGTAAGTACCAGCATGGGAGACTGGCTGGGAATCTCAGGTGTTGTTGACATTTTG
Organism: Hyla sarda; assembly: GCF_029499605.1. Classification (NCBI taxonomy): domain Eukaryota; kingdom Metazoa; phylum Chordata; class Amphibia; order Anura; family Hylidae; genus Hyla; species Hyla sarda. The sequence goes on from NC_079189.1 coordinate 257,111,358, forward strand.
CTCTGTAGCTCTGTAGACATTTTGCTCCGATTCCGAAAAGGATTTATTGATGCTTAAATCCACAATATACAGGGTGTGAAGTCGTCTACGGCTATCCTAAGCTGAATGCGCCTGTTCTTGTCAGATCGCAGACTGCTGCCCGGCAAGTACGGGCATGGGTGACTGGCTGGCAATCCAAGGTGCTATTGACATTTTGATCTGTTGCCGCCTTCCTCTCCGATTAAAAAAAATATTTATTGATGCTTAAATCCACAGTATACAAGGCGTGAAGATGTCAACGGCCATCCTAAGCTGAACGCGCCTGCTCTCGTCAGATCGCAGACTGGTACAGATCTTAGGGCCCGGTAAGTACCGGCATGGGACACTGGCTGGGAATCCCGGGTGCAGCTGACATTTTAATCTGTTGCCGCCTTACGCTCCGATTCGGAAAAGGATTTATTGATGCTTAAATGCACAGTATAAAGGGCATGGAGCTGTTAATGGCCATCCTAAGCTGAACGCGCCTGCTCTCGTCAGATTGCAGACTGCTACCCAGCTTAGGGCCCGGTAAGTACCAGCATGGGAGACTGGCTGAGAATCTCAGGTGTTGTTGACATTTTGCTCTGTAGCTCTGTAGACATTTTGCTCCGATTCCAAAAAGGATTTATTGATGCTTAAATCCACAATATACAGGGTGTGAAGCCGTCTACGGCTATCCTAAGCTGAATGCGCCTGTTCTTGTCAGATCGCAGACTGCTGCCCGGCAAGTACGGGCATGGGAGACTGGCTGGCAATCCAAGGTGCTATTGACATTTTGATCTGTTACGCCTTACTCTCCGATTAAAAAAAATATTTATTGATGCTTAAATCAACAGTATACAAGGCGTGAAGATGTCAACGGCCATCCTAAGCTGAACGCGCCTGCTCTTGTCAGATCGCAGACTGCTTCCCAGCTTAGGGCCCGGTAAGTACTGGCATGGGAGACTGGCTGGGAATCCCAGGTGCCGTTGACATTTTGCTCTATTGCTGCCTTCCGCTCCGATTCCGAAAATAATTTATTGATGCTTAAATCCACAGTATACAAGGTGTGAAGCTGTCGACGGCCATCCTAAGCTTAACGGGCCTGCTGTCGTCAGATCGCAGACTGGTACAGATCTTAGGGCCCGGTAAGTACCGGCATGGGACACTGGCTGGGAATCCCGGCTGCCGTTGACATTTTGCTCTGTTGCCGCCTTCCGTTCCGTTCCGATTCCGAAAAGGTTTTATTGATGCTTAAATCCACAGTATACAAAATGTGAAGCGTACAACGGCTATCCTAAGCTGAACACGCCTGCTCTCGTCAGATCGCAGACTGCTACCCAGCTTAGGGCCCGGTAAGTACCAGCATGGGAGACTGGCTGGGAATCCCAGGTGTTGTTGACATTTTGCTCTGTAACCGCCTTCCGCTTCGATTCCGAAAAGGATTTATTGATGCTTAAATCCACAGTATACAGGGTATGAAGCCGTCTACGGCTATCCTAAGCTGAATGTGCCTGTTCTTGTCAGATCGCAGACTGCTGCCCGGCAAGTACGGGCATGGGTGACTGGCTGGCAATCCAAGGTGCTATTGACATTTTGCTCTGTTGCCGCCTTACTCTCCGATTCCGAAAAGGATTTATTGATGCTTAAATGCACAGTATAAAAAGCATGAAGCTGTCAATGGCCATCCTAAGCTGAACGCGCCTGCTCTCGTCAGATCGCAGACTGCTACCCAGCTTAGGGCCCGGTAAGTACTGGCATGGGAGACTGGCTGGGAATCCCAGGTGCCATTGACATTTTGCTCTATTGCTGCCTTCCGCTCCGATTCCGAAAATAATTTATTGATGCTTAAATCCACAGTATACAAGGTGTGAAGCTGTTGACGGCCATCCAAAGCTTATTTATGCCTAAATGCACAGTATAAAGGGCGAGAAGCTGTCAACGGCCATCCTAAGCTGAACGCGCCTGCTCTCGTCAGATCGCCGCATTCCGCTCCGATTCGGAAAAGGATTTATTGATGCTTAAATCCACAATACACAGGGTGTGAAGCTGTCAACGGCCATCCTAAGCCTGAACGTGCCTGCTCTCCTCAGATCGCAGACTGCTGCCCGGCAGTTACCGGCATGGGAGGCTGGCTGGCAATCCAAGGTGCCATTGACATTTTGCTCTGTTGCCACCTTCCTCTCCGATTAAAAAATTATTTATTGATGCTTAAATCCACAATATACAAGGCGTGAAGATGTCAATGGCCATCCTAAGCTGAACGCGCCTGCTCTCGTCAGATCGCAGACTGCTACCCAGCTTAGGGCCCAGTAAGTACCGGCATGGGAGACTGGCTGGGAATACCGGGTGCAGTTGACATTTTGCTCTGTTGCCGCCTTCCATTCCGTTTCCGAAAAGGATTTATTGATGCTTAAATGCACAGTATAAAAAGCATGAAGCTGTCAATGGCCATCCTAAGCTGAACGCGCCTGCTCTCGTCAGATCGCAGACTGGTACAGATCTTAGGGCCCGGTAAGAACCGGCATGGGACACTGGCTGGGAATCCCGGCTGCCGTTGACATTTTGCTCTGTTGCCGCCTTCCGTTCCGATTCCGAAAAGGATTTATTGATGCTTAAATGCACAGTATACAAAATGAGAAGCTGTCAACGGCCATCCTAAGCTGAACGCGCCTGCTCTCGTCAGATCGCAGACTGCTACCCAGCTTAGGGCCTTGTAAGTACCAGCATGGGAGACTGGCTGGGAATCCCGGGTGCAGTTGACATTTTAATCTGTTGCCGCCTTCCGCTCCTATTCGGAAAAGGATTTATTGATGCTTAAATGCACAGTATAAAGGGCTTGAAGCTGTTAACGGACATCCTAAGCTGAACGCGCCTGCTCTCGTCAGATCGCAGACTGCTACCCAGCTTAGGGCCCGGTAAGTACCAGCATGGGAGACTGGCTGGGAATCTCAGGTGTTGTTGACATTTTGCTCTGTAGCTCTGTAGGCATTTTGCTCCGATTCCGAAAAGGATTTATTAAATCCACAATATACAGGGTGTGAAGCCGTCTACGGCTATCCTAAGCTGAATGCGCCTGTTCTTGTCAGATCGCAGACTGCTGCCCGGCAAGTACGGGCATGGGAGACTGGCTGGCAATCCAAGGTGCTATTGACATTTTGATCTGTTGCCGCCTTCCTCTCCGATTAAAAAAAATATTTATTGATGCTTAAATCCACAGTATACAAAGAGTGAAGATGTCAACGGCCATCCTAAGCTGAACGCGCCTGCTCTCGTCAGATTGCAGACTGCTACCCAGCTTAGGGCCCGGTAAGTACTGGCATGGGAGACTGGCTGGGAATCCCGGGTGCCGTTGATATTTTGCTCTATTGCTGCCTTCCGCTCCGATTCCGAAAATAATTTATTGATGCTTAAATCCACAGTATACAAGGTGTGAAGCTGTTGACGGCCATCCTAAGCTTAACGCGCCTGCTCTAGTCAGATCGCAGACTGGTACAGATCTTAGGGCCCGGTAAGTTCCGGCATGGGACACTGGCTGGGAATCCCGGCTGTCGTTGACATTTTGCTCTGTTGCCGCCTTCCGTTCCAATTCCGAAAAGGATTTATTGATGCCTAAATGCACAGTATAAAGGGCGAGAAGCTGTCAACGGCCATCCTAAGCTGAATGCGCCTCTTCTCGTCAGATCGCAGACTGCTACCCAGCTTCGGGCCTGGTAAGTACCAGCATGGGAGACTGGCTGGGAATCCCGGGTGCAGTTGTCATTTTGCTCTGTTTCCCCTCTGATTCCGAATTTTTTTTATTGATGCTTAAATCCACAGTATACAAAGTGTGAAGCTGTCAACGGCCATCCTAAGCTGAACGTGCCTGCTCTCGTCAGATCGCAGACTGCTACCCAGCTTAGGGCCTGGTAAGTACCAGCATGGGAGACTGGCTGGGAATCCCAGGTGCAGTTGACATTTTAATCTGTTGCCGCCTTCCGCTCCGATTCGGAAAAGGATTTATTGATGCTTAAATGCACAGTATAAAGGGCGTGGAGCTGTCAACGGCCATCCTAAGCTGAACGCGCCTGCTCTCGTCAGATCGCAGACTGCTACCCAGCTTAGGGCCCGGTAAGTACCAGCATGGGAGACTGGCTGGGAATCCCAGGTGTCGTTGACATTTTGCTCTGTTGCCGCCTTACGCTCCGATTCCGAAAAGGATTTATTGATGCTTAAATCCACAGTATACAGGGTGTGAAGATGTCTACGGCCATCCTAAGCTGAATGCGACTGTTCTCGTCAGATCGCAGACTGCTACCCAGCTTCGGGCCTGGTAAGTACCAGCATGGGAGACTGGCTGGGAATCCCGGGTGCAGTTGACATTTTGCTCTGTTTCTGCTCCGATTCCGAAAATTATTTATTGATGCTTAAATCCACAGTATACAAAGTGTGAAGCTGTCAATGGCCATCCTAAGCTGAACGCGCCTGCTCTCGCCAGATCGCAGACTGCTACACAGCTTAGGGCCCGGTAAGTACCAGCATGGGAGACTGGCTGGGAATCTCAGGTGTTGTTGACATGTAGCTCTGTAGACATTTTGCTTTGATTCCGAAAAGGATTTATTGATGCTTAAATCCACAATATACAGGGTGTGAAGCCGTCTACGGCTATCCTAAGCTGAATGCGCCTGTTCTTGTCAGATCGCAGACTGCTGCCCGGCAAGTCCGGGCATGGGAGACTGGCTGGCATTCCAAGGTGCTATTGACATTTTGATCTGTTGCCGCCTTCCTCTCTGATTTAAAAAAATATTTATTGATGCTTAAATCCACAGTATACAAGGCGTGAAGATGTCAACGGCCATCCTAAGCTGAACGCGCCTTCTCTCGTCAGATCGCAGACTGCTACCCAGCTTAGGGCCCGGTAAGTACTGGCATGTGAGACTGGCTGGGAATCCCGGGTGCCGTTGATATTTTGCTCTATTGCTGCCTTCCGCTCCGATTCCGAAAAGAATTTATTGATGCTTAAATCCACAGTATACAAGGTGTGAAGCTGTCGACGGCCATCCTAAGCTTAACGCTTCTGCTCTCGTCAGATCGCAGACTGGTACAGATCTTAGGGCCCGGTAAGTACCGGCATGGGACACTGGCTGGGAATTCCGGCTGCCGGCGACATTTTGCTCTGTTGCCGCCTTCCGTTCCAATTCCGAAAAGGATTTATTGATGCCTAAATGCACAGTATAAAGGGCGAGAAGCTGTCAACGGCCATCCTAAGCTGAACGCGCCTGTTCTCGTCAGATCGCAGACTGCTACCCTGCTTCGGGCCTGGTAAGTACCAGCAAGGGAGACTGGCTGGGAATCCCGGGTGCAGTTGACATTTTGCTCTGTTTCTGCTCAGATTCCGAAAATTATTTATTGATGCTTAAATCCACAGTATACAAAGTGTGAAGCTGTCAACGGCCATCCTAAGCTGAACGCGCCTGCTCTCGTCAGATCGCAGACTGCTACCCAGCTTAGGTCCTGGTAAGTACCAGCATGGGAGACTGGCTGGGAATCCCAGGTGTCGTTGACATTTTGCTCTGTTGCCGCCTTCCGCTCCGATTCCGAAAAGGATTTATTGATGCTTAAATCCACAGTATACAGGATGTGAAGACGTCTACGGCCATCCTAAGCTGAATGCGCCTGTTCTCGTCAGATCGCAGACTGCTACCCAGCTTAGAGCCTTGTAAGTACCAGCATGGGAGACTGGCTGGGAATCCCGGGTGCAGTTGACATTTTAATCTGTTGCCGCCTTCCCCTCCGATTCGGAAAAGGATTTATTGATGCTTAAATCCACAATATACAGGGTGTGAAGCTGTCAACAGCCATCCTAAGCCTGAACGTGCCTGCTCTCCTCAGATCGCAGACTGCTGCCCGGCAGTTACCGGCATGGGAGACTGGCTGGCAATCCAAGGTGCCATTGACATTTTGCTCTGTTGCCGCCTTCCTCTCCGATTAAAAAAATATTTATTGATGCTTAAATCCACAATATACAAGGCGTGAAGATGTCAACGGCCATCCTAAGCTGAACGCGCCTGCTCTCGTCAGATCGCAGACTTCTACCCAGCTTAGGGCCCAGTAAGTACCGGCATGGGAGACTAGCTGGGAATCCCGGGTGCAGTTGACATTTTGCTCTGTTGCCGCCTTCCTCTCCGATTAAAAAAATATTTATTGATGCTTAAATCCACAGTATACAAGGTGTGAAGCTGTCGACGGCCATCCTAAGCTTAACGCGCCTGCTCTCGTCAGATCGCAGACTGGTACAGATCTTAGGGCCCGGTAAGTACCGGCATGGGACACTGGCTGGGAATCCCGGCTGCCGTTGACATTTTGCTCTGTTGCCGCCTTCCGTTCCGATTCCGAAAAGGTTTTATTGATGCTTAAATGCACAGTATACAAAGTGTGAAGCTGTCAACGGCCATCCTAAGCTGAACGCGCCTGCTCTCGTCAGATCGCAGACTGCTACCCAGCTTAGGGCCCGGTAAGTACCAGCATGGGAGACTGGCTGGGAATCTCAGGTGTTGTTGACATTTTGCTCTGTAGCTCTGTAGACATTTTGCTCCGATTCCGAAAAGGATTTATTGATGCTTAAATCCACAATATACAGGGTGTGAAGCTGTCTACGGCTATCCTAAGCTGAATGCGCCTGTTCTTGTCAGATCGCAGACTGCTGCCCGGCAAGTACGGGCATGGGAGACTGGCTCGCAATCCAAGGTGCTATTGACATTTTGATCTGTTGCCGCCTTCCTCTCCGATTAAAAAAAATATTTATTGATGCTTAAATCCACAGTATACAAGGCGTGAAGATGTCAACGGCCATCCTAAGCTGAACGCGCCTGCTCTCGTCAGATTGCAGACTGCTACCCAGCTTAGGGCCCGGTAAGTACTGGCATGTGAGACTGGCTGGTAATCCCGGGTGCCGTTGATATTTTGCTCTATTGCTGCCTTCCGCTCCGATTCCGAAAAGAATTTATTGATGCTTAAATCCACAGTATACAAGGTGTGAAGCTGTCGACGGCCATCCTAAGCTTAACGCGCCTGCTCTCGTCAGATCGCAGACTGGTACAGATCTTAGGGCCCGGTAAGTACCGGCATGGGACACTGGCTGGGAATCCCGGGTGCAGTTGACATTTTAATCTGTTGCCGCCTTACGCTCCGATTCGGAAAAGGATTTATTGATGCTTAAATGCACAGTATAAAGGGCGTGAAGCTGTCAACGGCCATCCTAAGCTGAACGCGCCTGCTCTCGTCAGATCGCAGACTGCTACCCAGCTTAGGGCCCGGTAAGTACCAGCATGGGAGACTGGCTGGGAATCCCAGGTGTCGTTGACATTTTGCTCTGTTGCCGCCTTACGCTCCGATTCCGAAAAGGATTTATTGATGCTTAAATCCACAGTATACAGGGTGTGAAGTTGTCTACGGCCATCCTAAGCTGAATGTGCCTGTTCTCGTCAGATCGCAGACTGCTACCCTGCTTCGGGCCTGATAAGTACCAGCATGGGAGACTGGCTGGGAATCCCGGGTGCAGTTGACATTTTGCTCTGTTTCTGCTCCGATTCCGAAAATTATTTATTGATGCTTAAATCCACAGTATACAAAGTGTGAAGCTGTCAACGGCCATCCTAAGCTAAATGCACCTGCTCTCGTCAGATCGCAAACTGCTACCCAGCTTAGGGCCTGGTAAGTACCAGCATGGGAGACTGGCTGGGAATCCCGGGTGCAGTTGACATTTTAGTCTGTTGCCGCCTTCCGCTCAGATTCGGAAAAGGATTTATTGATGCTTAAATGCACAATAAACAGGGTGTGAAGCTGTCAACGGCCATCCTAAGCCTGAACGTGCCTGCTCTCCTCAGATCGCAGACTGCTGCCCGGCAGTTACCGGCATGGGAGACTGGCTGGCAATCCAAGGTGCCATTGACATTTTGCTCTGTTGCCGCCTTCCTCTCCGATTAAAAAAATATTTATTGATGCTTAAATCCACAATATACAAGGTGTGAAGATGTCAACGGCCATCCTAAGCTGAACGCGCCTGCTCTCGTCAGATCGCAGACTGCTACCCAGCTTAGGGCCCAGTAAGTACCGGCATGGGAGACTGGCTGGGAATCCCGGGTGCAGTTGACATTTTGCTCTGTTGCCGCCTTCCGCTCCGATTCCGAAAAGAATTTATTGATGCTTAAATCCACAGTATACAAGCTGTGAAGCTGTCGACGGCCATCCTAAACTTAACGCGCCTGCTCTCGTCAGATCGCAGACTGGTACAGATCTTAGGGCCCGGTATGTACCGGCATGGGACACTGGCTGGGAATCCCGGCTGCCGCTGACATTTTGCTCTGTTGCCGCCTTCCGTTCCGATTCCGAAAAGGATTTATTGATGCTTAAATGCACAGTATACAAAGTGTGAAGCTGTCAACGGCCATCCTAAGCTGAACGCGCCTGCTCTCGTCAGATCGCAGACTGCTACCCAGCTTAGGGTCTGGTAAGTACCAGCATGGGAGACTGGCTGGGAATCCCGGGTGCAGTTGACATTTTAATCTGTTGCCGCCTTCCGCTCCGATTCGGAAAAGGATTTATTGATGCTTAAATGCACAGTATAAAGGGCATGAAGCTGTTAATGGCCATCCTAAGCTGAACGCGCCTGCTCTCGTCAGATTGCAGACTGCTACCCAGCTTAGGGCCCGGTAAGTACCAGCATGGGAGACTGGCTGAGAATCTCAGGTGTTGTTGACATTTTGCTCTGTAGCTCTGTAGACATTTTGCTCCGATTCCAAAAAGGATTTATTGATGCTTAAATCCACAATAAACAGGGTGTGAAGCCGTCTACGGCTATCCTAAGCTGAATGCGCCTGTTCTTGTCAGATCGCAGCCTGCTGCCCGGCAAGTACGGGCATGGGAGACTGGCTGGCAATCCAAGGTGCTATTGACATTTTGATCTGTTGCCGCCTTACTCTCCGATTAAAAAAAATATTTATTGATGCTTAAATCAACAGTATACAAGGCGTGAAGATGTCAACGGCCATCCTAAGCTGAACGCGCCTGCTCTTGTCAGATCGCAGACTGCTTCCTAGCTTAGGGCCCGGTAAGTACTGGCATGGGAGACTGGCTGGGAATCCCAGGTGCCGTTGACATTTTGCTCTATTGCTGCCTTCCGCTCCGATTCCGAAAATAATTTATTGATGCTTAAATCCACAGTATACAAGGTGTGAAGCTGTCGACGGCCATCCTAAGCTTAACGCGCCTGCTCTCGTCAGATCGCAGACTGGTACAGATCTTAGGGCCCGGTAAGTACCGGCATGGGACACTGGCTGGGAATCCCGGCTGCCGTTGACATTTTGCTCTGTTGCCGCCTTCCGTTCCGATTCCGAAAAGGATTTATTGATGCTTAAATGCACAGTATACAAAATGAGAAGCTGTCAACGGCCATCCTAAGCTGAACGCGCCTGCTCTTGTCAGATCGCAGACTGCTACCCAGCTTAGGGCCTGGTAAGTACCAGCATGGGAGACTGGCTGGGAATCCCGGGTGCAGTTGACATTTTAATCTGTTGCCGCCTTCCGCTCCTATTCGGAAAAGGATTTATTGATGCTTAAATGCACAGTATAAAGGGCGTGAAGCTGTTAACGGACATCCTAAGCTGAACGCGCCTGCTCTCGTCAGATCGCAGACTGCTACCCAGCTTAGGGCCCGGTAAGTACCAGCATGGGAGACTGGCTGGGAATCTCAGGTGTTGTTGACATTTTGCTCTGTAGCTCTGTAGACATTTTGCTCCGATTCCGAAAAGGATTTATTAAATCCACAATATACAGGGTGTGAAGCCGTCTACGGCTATCCTAAGCTGAATGTGCCTGTTCTTGTCAGATCGCAGACTGCTGCCCGGCAAGTACGGGCATGGGAGACTGGCTGGCAATCCAAGGTGCTATTGACATTTTGATCTGTTGCCGCCTTCCTCTCCGATTAAAAAAAATATTTATTGATGCTTAAATCCACAGTATACAAAGAGTGAAGATGTCAACGGCCATCCTAAGCTGAACGCGCCTGCTCTCGTCAGATCGCAGACTGCTACCCAGCTTAGGGCCCGGTAAGTACTGGCATGGGAGACTGGCTGGGAATCCCGGGTGCCGTTGATATTTTGCTCTATTGCTGCCTTCCGCTCCGATTCCGAAAATAATTTATTGATGCTTAAATCCACAGTATACAAGGTGTGAAGCTGTCGACGGCCATCCTAAGCTTAACGCGCCTGCTCTCGTCAGATCGCAGACTGGTACAGATCTTAGGGCCCGGTAAGTTCCGGCATGGGACACTGGCTGGGAATCCCGGCTGCCGTTGACATTTTGCTCTGTTGTCGCCTTCCGTTCCAATTCCGAAAAGGATTTATTGATGCCTAAATGCACAGTATAAAGGGCGAGAAGCTGTCAACGGCCATCCTAAGCTGAATACGCCTCTTCTCGTCAGATCGCAGACTGCTACCCAGATTCGGGCCTGGTAAGTACCAGCATGGGAGACTGGCTGGGAATCCCGGGTGCAGTTGACATTTTGCTCTGTTTCCCCTCCGATTCCGAATTTTTTTTATTGATGCTTAAATCCACAGTATACAAAGTGTGAAGCTGTCAACGGCCATCCTAAGCTGAACGTGCCTGCTCTCGTCAGATCGCAGACTGCTACCCAGCTTAGGGCCTGGTAAGTACCAGCATGGGAGACTGGCTGGGAATCCCAGGTGCAGTTGACATTTTAATCTGTTGCCGCCTTCCGCTCCGATTCGGAAAAGGATTTATTGATGCTTAAATGCACAGTATAAAGGGTGTGAAGCTGTCAACGGCCATCCTAAGCTGAACGCGCCTGCTCTCGTCAGATCGCAGACTGCTACCCAGCTTAGGGCCCGGTAAGTACCAGCATGGGAGACTGGCTGGGAATCCCAGGTGTCGTTGACATTTTGCTCTGTTGCCGCCTTACGCTCCGATTTCGAAAAGGATTTATTGATGCTTAAATCCACAGTATACAGGGTGTGAAGATGTCTATGGCCATCCTAAGCTGAATGCGACTGTTCTCGTCAGATCGCAGACTGCTACCCAGCTTCGGGCCTGGTAAGTACCAGCATGGGAGACTGGCTGGGAATCCCGGGTGCAGTTGACATTTTGCTCTGTTTCTGCTCCGATTCCGAAAATTATTTATTGATGCTTAAATCCACAGTATACAAAGTGTGAAGCTGTCAATGGCCATCCTAAGCTGAACGCGCCTGCTCTCGCCAGATCGCAGACTGCTACACAGCTTAGGGCCCGGTAAGTACCAGCATGGGAGACTGGCTGGGAATCTCAGGTGTTGTTGACATGTAGCTCTGTAGACATTTTGCTTTGATTCCGAAAAGGATTTATTGATGCTTAAATCCACAATATACAGGGTGTGAAGCCGTCTACGGCTATCCTAAGCTGAATGCGCCTGTTCTTGTCAGATCGCAGACTGCTGCCCGGCAAGTCCGGGCATGGGAGACTGGCTGGCATTCCAAGGTGCTATTGACATTTTGATCTGTTGCCGCCTTCCTCTCTGATTAAAAAAAATATTTATTGATGCTTAAATCCACAGTATACAAGGCGTGAAGATGTCAACGGCCATCCTAAGCTGAACGCGCCTTCTCTCGTCAGATCGCAGACTGCTACCCAGCTTAGGGCCCGGTAAGTACTGGCATGGGAGACTGGCTGGGAATCCCGGGTGCCGTTGATATTTTGCTCTATTGCTGCCTTCCGCTCCGATTCCGAAAAGAATTTATTGATGCTTAAATCCACAGTATACAAGGTGTGAAGCTGTCGACGGCCATCCTAAGCTTAACGCTTCTGCTCTCGTCAGATCGCAGACTGGTACAGATCTTAGGGCCCGGTAAGTACCGGCATGGGACACTGGCTGGGAATCCCGGCTGCCGGCGACATTTTGCTCTGTTGCCGCCTTCCGTTCCAATTCCGAAAAGGATTTATTGATGCCTAAATGCACAGTATAAAGGGCGAGAAGCTGTCAATGGCCATCCTAAGCTGAACGCGCCTGTTCTCGTCAGATCGCAGACTGCTACCCTGCTTCGGGCCTGGTAAGTACCAGCAAGGGAGACTGGCTGGGAATCCCGGGTGCAGTTGACATTTTGCTCTGTTTCTGCTCAGATTCCGAAAATTATTTATTGATGCTTAAATCCACAGTATACAAAGTGTGAAGCTGTCAACGGCCATCCTAAGCTGAACGCGCCTGCTCTCGTCAGATCGCAGACTGCTACCCAGCTTAGGTCCTGGTAAGTACCAGCATGGGAGACTGGCTGGGAATCCCAGGTGTCGTTGACATTTTGCTCTGTTGCCGCCTTCCGCTCCGATTCCGAAAAGGATTTATTGATGCTTAAATCCACAGTATACAGGATGTGAAGACGTCTACGGCCATCCTAAGCTGAATGCGCCTGTTCTCGTCAGATCGCAGACTGCTACCCAGCTTAGAGCTTTGTAAGTACCAGCATGGGAGACTGGCTGGGAATCCCGGGTGCAGTTGACATTTTAATCTGTTGCCGCCTTCCCCTCCGATTCGGAAAAGGATTTATTGATGCTTAAATCCACAATATACAGGGTGTGAAGCTGTCAACAGCCATCCTAAGCCTGAACGTGCCTGCTCTCCTCAGATCGCAGACTGCTGCCCGGCAGTTACCGGCATGGGAGACTGGCTGGCAATCCAAGGTGCCATTGACATTTTGCTCTGTTGCCGCCTTCCTCTCCGATTAAAAAAATATTTATTGATGCTTAAATCCACAATATACAAGGCGTGAAGATGTCAACTGCCATCCTAAGCTGAACGCGCCTGCTCTCGTCAGATCGCAGACTTCTACCCAGCTTAGGGCCCAGTAAGTACCGGCATGGGAGACTAGCTGGGAATCCCGGGTGCAGTTGACATTTTGCTCTGTTGCCGCCTTCCTCTCCGATGAAAAAAATATTTATTGATGCTTAAATCCACAGTATACAAGGTGTGAAGCTGTCGACGGCCATCCTAAGCTTAACGTGCCTGCTCTCGTCAGATCGCAGACTGGTACAGATCTTAGGGCCCGGTAAGTACCGGCATGGGACACTGGCTGGGAATCCCGGCTGCCGTTGACATTTTGCTCTGTTGCCGCCTTCCGTTCCGATTCCGAAAAGGTTTTATTGATGCTTAAATGCACAATATACAAAGTGTGAAGCTGTCAACGGCCATCCTAAGCTGAACGCGCCTGCTCTCGTCAGATCGCAGACTGCTACCCAGCTTAGGGCCCGGTAAGTACCAGCATGGGAGACTGGCTGGGAATCTCAGGTGTTGTTGACATTTTGCTCTGTAGCTCTGTAGACATTTTGCTCCGATTCCGAAAAGGATTTATTAAATCCACAATATACAGGGTGTGAAGCCGTCTACGGCTATCCTAAGCTGAATGTGCCTGTTCTTGTCAGATCGCAGACTGCTACCCGGCAAGTACGGGCATGGGAGACTGGCTGGCAATCCAAGGTGCTATTGACATTTTGATCTGTTGCCGCCTTCCTCTCCGATTAAAAAAAATATTTATTGATGCTTAAATCCACAGTATACAAAGAGTGAAGATGTCAACGGCCATCCTAAGCTGAACGCGCCTGCTCTCGTCAGATCGCAGACTGCTACCCAGCTTAGGGCCCGGTAAGTACTGGCATGGGAGACTGGCTGGGAATCCCGGGTGCTGTTGATATTTTGCTCTATTGCTGCCTTCCGCTCCGATTCCGAAAATAATTTATTGATGCTTAAATCCACAGTATACAAGGTGTGAAGCTGTCGACGGCCATCCTAAGCTTAACGCGCCTGCTCTCGTCAGATCGCAGACTGGTACAGATCTTAGGGCCCGGTAAGTTCCGGCATGGGACACTGGCTGGGAATCCCGGCTGCCGTTGACATTTTGCTCTGTTGTCGCCTTCCGTTCCAATTCCGAAAAGGATTTATTGATGCCTAAATGCACAGTATAAAGGGCGAGAAGCTGTCAACGGCCATCCTAAGCTGAATACGCCTCTTCTCGTCAGATCGCAGACTGCTACCCAGATTCGGGCCTGGTAAGTACCAGCATGGGAGACTGGCTGGGAATCCCGGGTGCAGTTGACATTTTGCTCTGTTTCCCCTCCGATTCCGAATTTTTTTTATTGATGCTTAAATCCACAGTATACAAAGTGTGAAGCTGTCAACGGCCATCCTAAGCTGAACGTGCCTGCTCTCGTCAGATCGCAGACTGCTACCCAGCTTAGGGCCTGGTAAGTACCAGCATGGGAGACTGGCTGGGAATCCCAGGTGCAGTTGACATTTTAATCTGTTGCCGCCTTCCGCTCCGATTCGGAAAAGGATTTATTGATGCTTAAATGCACAGTATAAAGGGCGTGAAGCTGTCAACGGCCATCCTAAGCTGAACGCGCCTGCTCTCGTCAGATCGCAGACTGCTACCCAGCTTAGGGCCCGGTAAGTACCAGCATGGGAGACTGTCTGGGAATCCCAGGTGTCGTTGACATTTTGCTCTGTTGCCGCCTTACGCTCCGATTCCGAAAAGGATTTATTGATGCTTAAATCCACAGTATACAGGGTGTGAAGATGTCTATGGCCATCCTAAGCTGAATGCGACTGTTCTCGTCAGATCGCAGACTGCTACCCAGCTTCGGGCCTGGTAAGTACCAGCATGGGAGACTGGCTGGGAATCCCGGGTGCAGTTGACATTTTGCTCTGTTTCTGCTCCGATTCCGAAAATTATTTATTGATGCTTAAATCCACAGTATACAAAGTGTGAAGCTGTCAATGGCCATCCTAAGCTGAACGCGCCTGCTCTCGCCAGATCGCAGACTGCTACACAGCTTAGGGCCCGGTAAGTACCAGCATGGGAGACTGGCTGGGAATCTCAGGTGTTGTTGACATGTAGCTCTGTAGACATTTTGCTTTGATTCCGAAAAGGATTTATTGATGCTTAAATCCACAATATACAGGGTGTGAAGCCGTCTACGGCTATCCTAAGCTGAATGCGCCTGTTCTTGTCAGATCGCAGACTGCTGCCCGGCAAGTCCGGGCATTGGAGACTGGCTGGCATTCCAAGGTGCTATTGACATTTTGATCTGTTGCCGCCTTCCTCTCTGATTAAAAAAAATATTTATTGATGCTTAAATCCACAGTATACAAGGCGTGAAGATGTCAACGGCCATCCTAAGCTGAACGCGCCTTCTCTCGTCAGATCGCAGACTGCTACCCAGCTTAGGGCCCGGTAAGTACTGGCATGGGAGACTGGCTGGGAATCCCGGGTGCCGTTGATATTTTGCTCTATTGCTGCCTTCCGCTCCGATTCCGAAAAGAATTTATTGATGCTTAAATCCACAGTATACAAGGTGTGAAGCTGTCGACGGCCATCCTAAGCTTAACGCTTCTGCTCTCGTCAGATCGCAGACTGGTACAGATCTTAGGGCCCGGTAAGTACCGGCATGGGACACTGGCTGGGAATCCCGGCTGCCGGCGACATTTTGCTCTGTTGCCGCCTTCCGTTCCAATTCCGAAAAGGATTTATTGATGCCTAAATGCACAGTATAAAGGGCGAGAAGCTGTCAACGGCCATCCTAAGCTGAACGCGCCTGTTCTCGTCAGATCGCAGACTGCTACCCTGCTTCGGGCCTGGTAAGTACCAGCAAGGGAGACTGGCTGGGAATCCCGGGTGCAGTTGACATTTTGCTCTGTTTCTGCTCAGATTCCGAAAATTATTTATTGATGCTTAAATCCACAGTATACAAAGTGTGAAGCTGTCAACGGCCATCCTAAGCTGAACGCGCCTGCTCTCGTCAGATCGCAGACTGCTACCCAGCTTAGGTCCTGGTAAGTACCAGCATGGGAGACTGGCTGGGAATCCCAGGTGTCGTTGACATTTTGCTCTGTTGCCGCCTTCCGCTCCGATTCCGAAAAGGATTTATTGATGCTTAAATCCACAGTATACAGGATGTGAAGACGTCTACAGCCATCCTAAGCTGAATGCGCCTGTTCTCGTCAGATCGCAGACTGCTACCCAGCTTAGAGCTTTGTAAGTACCAGCATGGGAGACTGGCTGGGAATCCCGGGTGCAGTTGACATTTTAATCTGTTGCCGCCTTCCCCTCCGATTCGGAAAAGGATTTATTGATGCTTAAATCCACAATATACAGGGTGTGAAGCTGTCAACAGCCATCCTAAGCCTGAACGTGCCTGCTCTCCTCAGATCGCAGACTGCTGCCCGGCAGTTACCGGCATGGGAGACTGGCTGGCAATCCAAGGTGCCATTGACATTTTGCTCTGTTGCCGCCTTCCTCTCCGATTAAAAAAATATTTATTGATGCTTAAATCCACAATATACAAGGCGTGAAGATGTCAACTGCCATCCTAAGCTGAACGCGCCTGCTCTCGTCAGATCGCAGACTTCTACCCAGCTTAGGGCCCAGTAAGTACCGGCATGGGAGACTAGCTGGGAATCCCGGGTGCAGTTGACATTTTGCTCTGTTGCCGCCTTCCTCTCCGATGAAAAAAATATTTATTGATGCTTAAATCCACAGTATACAAGGTGTGAAGCTGTCGACGGCCATCCTAAGCTTAACGTGCCTGCTCTTGTCAGATCGCAGACTGGTACAGATCTTAGGGCCCGGTAAGTACCGGCATGGGACACTGGCTGGGAATCCCGGCTGCCGTTGACATTTTGCTCTGTTGCCGCCTTCCGTTCCGATTCCGAAAAGGTTTTATTGATGCTTAAATGCACAGTATACAAAGTGTGAAGCTGTCAACGGCCATCCTAAGCTGAACGCGCCTGCTCTCGTCAGATCGCAGACTGCTACCCAGCTTAGGGCCCGGTAAGTACCAGCATGGGAGACTGGCTGGGAATCTCAGGTGTTGTTGACATTTTGCTCTGTAGCTCTGTAGACATTTTGCTCCGATTCCGAAAAGGATTTATTGATGCTTAAATCCACAATATACAGGGTGTGAAGCTGTCTACGGCTATCCTAAGCTGAATGCGCCTGTTCTTGTCAGATCGCAGACTGCTGCCCGGCAAGTACAGGCATGGGAGACTGGCTCGCAATCCAAGGTGCTATTGACATTTTGATCTGTTGCCGCCTTCCTCTCCGATTAAAAAAAATATTTATTGATGCTTAAATCCACAGTATACAAGGCGTGAAGATGTCAACGGCCATCCTAAGCTGAACGCGCCTGCTCTCGTCAGATTGCAGACTGCTACCCAGCTTAGGGCCCGGTAAGTACTGGCATGTGAGACTGGCTGGTAATCCCGGGTGCCGTTGATATTTTGCTCTATTGCTGCCTTCCGCTCCGATTCCGAAAAGAATTTATTGATGCTTAAATCCACAGTATACAAGGTGTGAAGCTGTCGACGGCCATCCTAAGCTTAACGCGCCTGCTCTCGCCAGATCGCAGACTGGTACAGATCTTAGGGCCCGGTAAGTACCGGCATGGGACACTGGCTGGGAATCCCGGGTGCAGTTGACATTTTAATCTGTTGCCGCCTTACGCTCCGATTCGGAAAAGGATTTATTGATGCTTAAATGCACAGTATAAAGGGCGTGAAGCTGTCAACGGCCATCCTAAGCTGAACGCGCCTGCTCTCGTCAGATCGCAGACTGCTACCCAGCTTAGGGCCCGGTAAGTACCAGCATGGGAGACTGGCTGGGAATCCCAGGTGTCGTTGACATTTTGCTCTGTTGCCGCCTTACGCTCCGATTCCGAAAAGGATTTATTGATGCTTAAATCCACAGTATACAGGGTGTGAAGTTGTCTACGGCCATCCTAAGCTGAATGTGCCTGTTCTCGTCAGATCGCAGACTGCTACCCTGCTTCGGGCCTGATAAGTACCAGCATGGGAGACTGGCTGGGAATCCCGGGTGCAGTTGACATTTTGCTCTGTTTCTGCTCCGATTCCGAAAATTATTTATTGATGCTTAAATCCACAGTATACAAAGTGTGAAGCTGTCAACGGCCATCCTAAGCTAAATGCACCTGCTCTCGTCAGATCGCAGACTGCTACCCAGCTTAGGGCCTGGTAAGTACCAGCATGGGAGACTGGCTGGGAATCCCGGGTGCAGTTGACATTTTAGTCTGTTGCCGCCTTCCGCTCAGATTCGGAAAAGGATTTATTGATGCTTAAATGCACAATAAACAGGGTGTGAAGCTGTCAACGGCCATCCTAAGCCTGAACGTGCCTGCTCTCCTCAGATCGCAGACTGCTGCCCGGCAGTTACCGGCATGGGAGACTGGCTGGCAATCCAAGGTGCCATTGACATTTTGCTCTGTTGCCGCCTTCCTCTCCGATTAAAAAAATATTTATTGATGCTTAAATCCACAATATACAAGGCGTGAAGATGTCAACGGCCATCCTAAGCTGAACGCGCCTGCTCTCGTCAGATCGCAGACTGCTACCCAGCTTAGGGCCCAGTAAGTACCGGCATGGGAGACTGGCTGGGAATCCCGGGTGCAGTTGACATTTTGCTCTGTTGCCGCCTTCCGCTCCGATTCCGAAAAGAATTTATTGATGCTTAAATCCACAGTATACAAGCTGTGAAGCTGTCGACGGCCATCCTAAACTTAACGCGCCTGCTCTCGTCAGATCGCAGACTGGTACAGATCTTAGGGCCCGGTATGTACCGGCATGGGACACTGGCTGGGAATCCCGGCTGCCGCTGACATTTTGCTCTGTTGCCGCCTTCCGTTCCGATTCCGAAAAGGATTTATTGATGCTTAAATGCACAGTATACAAACTGTGAAGCTGTCAACGGCCATCCTAAGCTGAACGCGCCTGCTCTCGTCAGATCGCAGACTGCTACCCAGCTTAGGGTCTGGTAAGTACCAGCATGGGAGACTGGCTGGGAATCCC
The DNA here is from genome assembly GCF_029499605.1 of Hyla sarda. Taxonomy (NCBI): domain Eukaryota; kingdom Metazoa; phylum Chordata; class Amphibia; order Anura; family Hylidae; genus Hyla; species Hyla sarda. Next base: position 257,130,229 of record NC_079189.1, read on the forward strand.
GGGTGCAGTTGACATTTTAATCTGTTGCCGCCTTCCGCTCCGATTCGGAAAAGGATTTATTGATGCTTAAATGCACAGTATAAAGGGCATGAAGCTGTTAATGGCCATCCTAAGCTGAACGCGCCTCCTCTCGTCAGATTGCAGACTGCTACCCAGCTTAGGGCCCGGTAAGTACCAGCATGGGAGACTGGCTGAGAATCTCAGGTGTTGTTGACATTTTGCTCTGTAGCTCTGTAGACATTTTGCTCCGATTCCAAAAAGGATTTATTGATGCTTAAATCCACAATAAACAGGGTGTGAAGCCGTCTACGGCTATCCTAAGCTGAATGCGCCTGTTCTTGTCAGATCGCAGACTGCTGCCCGGCAAGTACGGGCATGGGAGACTGGCTGGCAATCCAAGGTGCTATTGACATTTTGATCTGTTGCCGCCTTACTCTCCGATTAAAAAAAATATTTATTGATGCTTAAATCAACAGTATACAAGGCGTGAAGATGTCAACGGCCATCCTAAGCTGAACGCGCCTGCTCTTGTCAGATCGCAGACTGCTTCCTAGCTTAGGGCCCGGTAAGTACTGGCATGGGAGACTGGCTGGGAATCCCAGGTGCCGTTGACATTTTGCTCTATTGCTGCCTTCCGCTCCGATTCCGAAAATAATTTATTGATGCTTAAATCCACAGTATACAAGGTGTGAAGCTGTCGACGGCCATCCTAAGCTTAACGCGCCTGCTCTCGTCAGATCGCAGACTGGTACAGATCTTAGGGCCCGGTAAGTACCGGCATGGGACACTGGCTGGGAATCCCGGCTGCCGTTGACATTTTGCTCTGTTGCCGCCTTCCGTTCCGTTCCGATTCCGAAAAGGTTTTATTGATGCTTAAATGCACAGTATAAAGGGCAAGAAGCTGTCATCGGCCATCCTAAGCTGAACTCGCCTGCTCTCGTCAGATCGCAGACTGCTACCCAGCTTAGGGCCCGGTAAGTACCAGCATGGGAGACTGGCTGGGAATCCCAGGTGTCGTTGACATTTTGCTCTGTTGCCGCCTTTCGCTCCGATTCCGAAAAGGATTTATTGATGCTTAAATCCACAGTATACAGGTTGTGAAAATGTCTACGGCCATCCTAAGCTGAATGCGCCTGTTCTTGTCAGATTGCAGCCTGCTACCCAGCTTCGGGCCTGGTAAGTACCGGCATGGGAGGCTGGCTGGGAATCCTGGGAGCAGTTGAAATTTTGCTCTGTTTCTGCTCCGATTCCGAAAATTATTTATTGATGCTTAAATCCACAGTATACAAAATGTGAAGCGTACAACGGCCATCCTAAGCTGAACACGCCTGCTCTCGTCTGATCGCAGACTGCTACCCAGCTTAGGGCCCGGTAAGTACCAGCATGGGAGACTGGCTGGGAATCCCAGGTGTTGTTGACATTTTGCTCTGTAACCGCCTTCCGCTTCGATTCCGAAAAGGATTTATTGATGCTTAAATCCACAGTATACAGGGTGTGAAGCCGTCTACGGCTATCCTAAGCTGAATGTGCCTGTTCTTGTCAGATCGCAGACTGCTGCCCGGCAAGTACGGGCATGGGTGACTGGCTGGCAATCCAAGGTGCTATTGACATTTTGCTCTGTTGCCGCCTTACTCTCCGATTCCGAAAAGGATTTATTGATGCTTAAATGCACAGTATAAAAAGCATGAAGCTGTCAATGGCCATCCTAAGCTGAACGCGCCTGCTCTCGTCAGATCGCAGACTGCTACCCAGCTTAGGGCCCGGTAAGTACTGGCATGGGAGACTGGCTGGGAATCCCAGGTGCCGTTGACATTTTGCTCTATTGCTGCCTTCCGCTCCGATTCCGAAAATAATTTATTGATGCTTAAATCCACAGTATACAAGGTGTGAAGCTGTTGACGGCCATCCAAAGCTTATTTATGCCTAAATGCACAGTATAAAGGGCGAGAAGCTGTCAATGGCCATCCTAAGCTGAACGCGCCTGCTCTCGTCAGATCGCCGCCTTCCGCTCCGATTCGGAAAAGGATTTATTGATGCTTAAATCCACAATACACAGGGTGTGAAGCTGTCAACGGCCATCCTAAGCCTGAACGTGCCTGCTCTCCTCAGATCGCAGACTGCTGCCCGGCAGTTACCGGCATGGGAGGCTGGCTGGCAATCCAAGGTGCCATTGACATTTTGCTCTGTTGCCACCTTCCTCTCCGATTAAAAAATTATTTATTGATGCTTAAATCCACAATATACAAGGCGTGAAGATGTCAATGGCCATCCTAAGCTGAACGCGCCTGCTCTCGTCAGATCGCAGACTGCTACCCAGCTTAGGGCCCAGTAAGTACCGGCATGGGAGACTGGCTGGGAATACCGGGTGCAGTTGACATTTTGCTCTGTTGCCGCCTTCCATTCCGTTTCCGAAAAGGATTTATTGATGCTTAAATGCACAGTATAAAAAGCATGAAGCTGTCAATGGCCATCCTAAGCTGAACGCGCCTGCTCTCGTCAGATCGCAGACTGGTACAGATCTTAGGGCCCGGTAAGTACCGGCATGGGACACTGGCTGGGAATCCCGGCTGCCGTTGACATTTTGCTCTGTTGCCGCCTTCCGTTCCGATTCCGAAAAGGATTTATTGATGCTTAAATGCACAGTATACAAAATGAGAAGCTGTCAACGGCCATCCTAAGCTGAACGCACCTGCTCTCGTCAGATCGCAGACTGCTACCCAGCTTAGGGCCTGGTAAGTACCAGCATGGGAGACTGGCTGGGAATCCCGGGTGCAGTTGACATTTTAATCTGTTGCCGCCTTCCGCTCCTATTCGGAAAAGGATTTATTGATGCTTAAATGCACAGTATAAAGGGCGTGAAGCTGTTAACGGCCATCCTAAGCTGAACGCGCCTGCTCTCGTCAGATCGCAGACTGCTACCCAGCCTAGGGCCCGGTAAGTACCAGCATGGGAGACTGGCTGGGAATCTCAGGTGTTGTTGACATTTTGCTCTGTAGCTCTGTAGACATTTTGCTCCGATTCCGAAAAGGATTTATTAAATCCACAATATACAGGGTGTGAAGCCGTCTACGGCTATCCTAAGCTGAATGTGCCTGTTCTTGTCAGATCGCAGACTGCTGCCCGGCAAGTACGGGCATGGGAGACTGGCTGGCAATCCAAGGTGCTATTGACATTTTGATCTGTTGCCGCCTTCCTCTCCGATTAAAAAAAATATTTATTGATGCTTAAATCCACAGTATACAAAGAGTGAAGATGTCAACGGCCATCCTAAGCTGAACGCGCCTGCTCTCGTCAGATCGCAGGCTGCTACCCAGCTTAGGGCCCGGTAAGTACTGGCATGGGAGACTGGCTGGGAATCCCGGGTGCCGTTGATATTTTGCTCTATTGCTGCCTTCCGCTCCGATTCCGAAAATAATTTATTGATGCTTAAATCCACAGTATACAAGGTGTGAAGCTGTCGACGGCCATCCTAAGCTTAACGCGCCTGCTCTCGTCAGATCGCAGACTGGTACAGATCTTAGGGCCCGGTAAGTACCGGCATGGGACACTGGCTGGGAATCCCGGCTGCCGTTGACATTTTGCTCTGTTTCCGCCTTCCGTTCCGGTTCCGATTCCGAAAAGGATTTATTGATGCTTAAATCCACAGTATACAAAGTGTGAAGATGTCAATGGCCATCCTAAGCTGAACGCGCCAGCTCTCGTCAGATCGCAGACTGCTACCCAGCTTAGGGCCTGGTAAGTACCAGCATGGGAGACTGGCTGGGAATCCCGGGTGCAGTTGACATTTTAATCTGTTGCCGCCTTCCGCTCCGATTCGGAAAAGGATTTATTGATGCTTAAATGCACAGTATAAAGGGCCTGAAGCTGTCAACGGCCATCCTAAGCTAAACGCGCCTGCTCTCGTCAGAACGCAGACTGCTACCCAGCTTAGGGCCCGGTAAGTACCAGCATGGGAGACTGGCTGGGAATCCCAGGTGTTGTTGACATTTTGCTCTGTAGCCGCCTTCCGCTCCGATTCCGAAAAGGATTTATTGATGCTTAAATCCACAGTATACAGGGTGTGAAGCCGTCTACGGCTATCCTAAGCTGAATGTGCCTGTTCTTGTCAGATCGCAGACTGCTGCCCGGCAAGTACGGGCATGGGAGACTGGCTGGCAATCCAAGGTGCTATTGACATTTTGCTCTGTTGCCGCCTTCCTCTCCGATTCCGAAAAGGATTTATTGATGCTTAAATGCACAGTATAAAAAGCATGAAGCTGTCAATGGCCATCCAAAGCTGAACGCGCCTGCTCTCATCAGATCGCAGACTACTACCCAGCCTAGGGCCCGGTAAGTACTGGCATGGGAGACTGGCTGGGAATCCCGGGTGCCGATGACATTTTGCTCTATTGCTGCCTTCCGCTCCGATTCCGAAAAGAATTTATTGATGCTTAAATCCACAGTATACAAGGTGTGAAGCTGTCGACGGCCATCCTAAGCTTAACGTGCCTGCTCTTGTCAGATCGCAGACTGGTACAGATCTTAGGGCCCGGTAAGTACCGGCATGGGACACTGGTTGGGAATCCCGGCTGCCGTTGACATTTTGCTCTGTTGCCGCCTTCCGTTCCGATTCCGAAAAGGATTTATTGATGCTTAAATGCACAGTATAAAGTGCGAGAAGCTGTCAACGGCCATCCTAAGCTGAACGTGCCTGCTCTCGTCAGATCGCAGACTGCTACCCAGCTTAGAGCCCGGTAAGTACCAGCATGGGAGACTGGCTGGGAATCCCAGGTGTCGTTGACATTTTGCTCTGTTGCCGCCTTACGCTCCGATTCCGAAAAGGATTTATTGATGCTTAAATCCACAGTATACAGGGTGTGAAGTTGTCTACGGCCATCCTAAGCTGAATGTGCCTGTTCTCGTCAGATCGCAGACTGCTACCCTGCTTCGGGCCTGATAAGTACCAGCATGGGAGACTGGCTGGGAATCCCGGGTGCAGTTGACATTTTGCTCTGTTTCTGCTCCGATTCCGAAAATTATTTATTGATGCTTAAATCCACAGTATACAAAGTGTGAAGCTGTCAACGGCCATCCTAAGCTAAATGCACCTGCTCTCGTCAGATCGCAGACTGCTACCCAGCTTAGGGCCTGGTAAGTACCAGCATGGGAGACTGGCTGGGAATCC